>NC_091285.1:669228519-669562233 GCF_032444005.1 Ranitomeya imitator | reverse complement strand
GCACTGTGCGCTGTGAGGATTCACACGTTTGCAGGCACTATGTGCTGTGAGGATTCACACGTCTGCAGGCACTGTGTGCTGTGAGGAGTCACACGTCTGCAGGAACTGTGCGCTGAGGATTCACACGTCTGCAGGCACTGTGCGCTGTCAGGATTCACACGTCTGCAGGCACTGTGCGCTGTTCACACGTCTGCAGGCACTGTGCGCTGTGATGATTCACACGTCTGCAGGCACTGTGCACTGAGGATTCACACGTCTACAGGCACTGTGTGCTGTGAGGATTCACACGTCTGCAGGTACTGTGTGCTGTGAGGAGTCACACGTCTGCAGGCACTGTGAGGATTTACACGTCTGCAGACACTGTGTGCTGTGAGGAGTCACACATCTGCAGACACTGTGTGCTGTGAGGAGTCACACGTCTGCAGGCACTGTGCGCTCTGAGGATTCACACTGCTGCAGGCACTATGTGCTGTGAGGATTCACACGTCTACAGACACTGTGTGCTGTGAGGATTCACACGTCTGCAGGCACTGTGCGCTGTGAGGATTCACACTTCTGCAGGCACTGTGCGCTGTGAGCACTCACACGTCTTCAGGCACTGTGCGCTGTGAGGATGCACACGTCTGCAGGCACTGTGCGCTGTGAGGATTCACACGTCTGCAGGCGCTGCGCGCTGTGAGGATTCACACGTCTGCAGGCACTGCGTGCTGTGAGGATTCACACTTCTGCAGGCACTGTGCGCTGTGAGGATTCACACGTCTGCAGGCACTGTGCGCTGTGCGGATTCACACGTCTGCAGGCACTGTGTACTGTGAGGAGTCACACGTCTGCAGACACTGTGTGCGTTGAGGATTCACACGTCTGCAGGCACTGTGTGCTGTGAGGATTCACACGTCTGCAGGCACTGTGCGCTGTGAGGATTCACATGTCTGCAGGCACTGTGCGCTGTGAGGACTCACACGTCTGCAGGCACTGTGTGCTGTGAGGAGTCACACGTCTGCAAGCACTGTGTGCTGTGAGGATTCACACGTCTGCAGGCACTGTGTGCTGTGAGGAGTCACACGTCTGCAGGCACTGTGTGCTGTGAGGAGTCACACGTCTGCAGGCACTGTGCGCTGAGGATTCACATGTCTACAGACACTGTGTGCTGTGAGGATTCACACTTCTGCAGACACTGTGTCCTGCGAGGATTCACACGTCTGCAGGCACTGTGCGCTGAGGATTCACACTTCTGCAGGCAATGTGCGCTGTGAGGATTCACACGTCTGCAGGCACTGTGCGCTGTGAGAATTGACACGTCTGCAGGCACTGTGCGCTGTGAGGATTCACACGTCTGCAGGCACTGTGCGCTGTGAGGATTCACACGTCTGCAGACACTGTGTGCTGTGAGGATTCACACGTCTGCAGGCACTGTGTGCTGTGAGGAGTCACAAGTCTGCAGGCACTGTGTGCTGTGAGGATTCACACATCTGCAGACACTGTGTGCTGTGAGGATTCACACGTCTGCAGGCACTGTGAGGATTCACACGTCTGCAGACACTGTGTGCTGTGAGGAGTCACACATCTGCAGACACTGTGTGCTGTGAGGAGTTACGTCTGCAGGCACTATGCACTGTGAGGATTCACACTGCTGCAGGCACTATGTGCTGTGAGGATTCACACGTCTGCAGACACTGTGCTGTGAGGATTCACACGTCTGCAGGCACTGTGCGCTGTGAGGATTCACACTTCTGCAGGCACTGTGCGCTGTGAGCACTCACACGTCTGCAGGCACTGTGCGCTGTGAGGATTCACACGTCTGCAGGCACTGTGCGCTGTGAGGAATCACACGTCTGCAGGAGCTGCGCGCTGTGAGGATTCACACGTCTGCAGGCACTGCGTGCTGTGAGGATTCACACTTCTGCAGGCACTGTGCGCTGAGGATTCACACGTCTGCAGGCACTGTGCGCTGTGAGGATTCACATGTCTGCAGGCACTGTGCGCTGTGAGGATTCACACGTCTGCAGGCATTGTGTACTGTGAGGAGTCACACGTCTGCAGACACTGTGTGCTTTGAGGATTCACACGTCTGCAGGCACTGTGTGCTGTGAGGAGTCACACGTCTGCAGGCACTGTGTGCTGTGAGGATTCACACGTCTGCAGGCACTGTGTGCTGTGAGGAGTCACACGTCTGCAGATACTGTGTGCTGTGAGGATTCACACGTCTGCAGGCACTGTGCGCTGTGAGGATTCACACGTCTGCAGGCACTGTGTGCTGTGAGGATTCACACGTCTGCAGACACTGTGTCCTGTGAGGATTCACACGTCTGCAGGCACTGTGCGCTGAGGATTCACACTTCTGCAGGCAATGTGCGCTGTGAGGATTCACACGTCTGCAGACACTGTGTCCTGTGAGGATTCACACGTCTCCAGGCACTGTGCGCTGAGGATTCACACTTCTGCAGGCAATGTGCGCTGTGAGGATTCACACGTCTGCAGACACTGTGTGCTGTGAGGATTCACACGTCTGCAGGCACTGTGTGCTGTGAGGAGTCACAAGTCTGCAGGCACTGTGTGCTGTGAGGAGAAAAACTTCTGCAGGCACTGTGCGCTGAGGATTCACATGTCTGCAGACACTGTGTGCTGTGAGGATTCACACGTCTGCAGACACTGTGTCCTGTGAGGATTCACACGTCTGCAGGCACGGTGCGCTGAGGATTCACACTTCTGCAGGCAATGTGCGCTGTGAGGATTCACACGTCTGAAGGCACTGTGCGCTGTGAGGATTCACACGTCTGCAGGCACTGTGCGCTGTGAGGATTCACACATCTGCAGGCACTGTGCTCTGTGAGGATTCACACGTCTGCAGACACTGTGTGCTGTGAGGAGTCACACGTCTGCAGATACTGTGTGCTGTGAGGATTCACACGTCTGCAGGCACTGTGCGCTGTGAGGATTCACACGTCTGCAGGCACTGTGTGCTGTGAGGATTCACACGTCTGCAGACACTGTGTCCTGTGAGGATTCACACGTCTGCAGGCACTGTGCGCTGAGGATTCACACTTCTGCAGGCAATGTGCGCTGTGAGGATTCACACGTCTGCAGACACTGTGTCCTGTGAGGATTCACACGTCTGCAGGCACTGTGCGCTGAGGATTCACACTTCTGCAGGCAATGTGCGCTGTGAGGATTCACACGTCTGCAGACACTGTGTGCTGTGAGGATTCACACGTCTGCAGGCACTGTGTGCTGTGAGGAGTCACAAGTCTGCAGGCACTGTGTGCTGTGAGGAGAAAAACGTCTGCAGGCACTGTGCGCTGAGGATTCACATGTCTGCAGACACTGTGTGCTGTGAGGATTCACACGTCTGCAGACACTGTGTCCTGTGAGGATTCACACGTCTGCAGGCACGGTGCGCTGAGGATTCACACTTCTGCAGGCAATGTGCGCTGTGAGGATTCACACGTCTGCAGGCACTGTGCGCTGTGAGGATTCACACGTCTGCAGGCACTGTGCGCTGTGAGGATTCACACATCTGCAGGCACTGTGCGCTGTGAGGATTCACACGTCTGCAGACACTGTGTGCTGTAAGGATTCACACGTCTGCAGGCACTGTGTGCTGTGAGGAGTCACAAGTCTGCAGGCACTGTGTGCTGTGAGGATTCACACATCTGCAGACACTGTGTGCTGTGAGGATTCACACATCTGCAGGCACTGTGCGCTGTGAGGAGTCACACCTCTGCAGGCACTGTGCGCTGTGAGGATTCACACGTCTGCAGGCACTGTGTGCTGTGATGAGTCACACGTCTGCAGGCACTGTGTGCTGTGAGGAATCACACGTCTGCAGGCACTGTGCTCTGAGGAATCACACGTCTGCAGACACTGTGTGCTGTGAGGATTCACACTTCTGCAGACACTCTGTCCTGTGAGGATTCACACGTCTGCAGGCACTGTGCGCTGAGGATTCACACTTCTGCAGGCAATGTGCACTGTGAGGATTCACACGTCTGCAGGCACTGTGCGCTGTGAGGATTCACATGTCTGCAGGCACTGTGCGCTGTGAGGATTCACACGTCTGCAGGCACTGTGCACTGTGAGGATTCACACGTCTGCAGGCACTGCGCGCTGTGAGGATTCACACTTCTGCAGGCACTGTGCGCTGAGGATTCACACGTCTGCAGGCACTGTGCGCTGTGAGGATTCACACATCTGCAGGCACTGTGTACTGTGAGGAGTCACACGTCTGCAGACACTGTGTGCTGTGAGGATTCACTCGTCTGCAGGCACTGTGTGCTGTGAGGATTCACATGTCTGCAGGCACTGTGCGCTGTGAGGATTCACACGTCTGCAGGCACTGTGTGCTGTGAGGATTCACACGTCTGCAGGCACTGTGCGCTGTGAGGATTCACATGTCTGCAGGCACTGTGTGCTGTGAGGATTCCCACATCTGCAGGCACTGTGTGCTGTGAGGATTCACATGTCTGCAGGCACTGTGCGCTGTGAGGATTCACACGTCTGCAGGCACTGTCCGCTGTGAGGATTCACACGATTGCAGGCACTGTGTGCTGTGAAGAGTCACACGTCTGCAGACACTGTGTGCTGTGAGGATTCACACATCTGCAGGCACTGTGTGCTGTGAGGATTCACATGCCTGCAGGCACTGTGCGCTGTGAGGATTCACACGTCTGCAGGCACTGTGCGCTGTGAGGATTCACACGTTTGCAGGCACTGTGTGCTGTGAAGAGTCACACGTCTGCAGACACTGTGTGCTGTGAGGATTCTCACATCTGCAGGCACTGTGTGCTGTGAGGATTCACATGCCTGCAGGCGCTGTGCGCTGTGAGGATTCACACGTCTGCAGGCACTGTGCGCTGTGAGGATTCACACGTTTGCAGGCACTGTGTGCTGTGAGGATTCACACGTCTGCAGGCACTGTGCGCTGTGAGGATTCACACGTCTGCAGGCACTGTGCGCTGTGAGGATTCACACGTCTGCAGGCACTGTGCGCTGTGAGGATTCACACGTCTGCAGACACTGTGTGCTGTGAGGATTCACACGTCTGCAGGCACTGTGTGCTGTGAGGAGTCACAAGTCTGCAGGCACTGTGTGCTGTGAGGATTCACACATCTGCAGACACTGTGTGCTGTGAGGATTCACACGTCTGCAGGCACTGTGAGGATTCACACGTCTGCAGACACTGTGCTGTGAGGAGTCACACATCTGCAGACACTGTGTGCTGTGAAGAGTCACACGTCTGCAGGCACTGTGCACTGTGAGGATTCACACTGCTGCAGGCACTATGTGCTGTGAGGATTCACACGTCTGCAGACACTGTGTGCTGTGAGGATTCACACGTCTGCAGGCACTGTGCGCTGTGAGGATTCACACTTCTGCAGGCACTGTGCGCTGTGAGCACTCACACGTCTGCAGGCACTGTGCGCTGTGAGGATTCACACGTCTGCAGGCACTGTGCGCTGTGAGGAATCACACGTCTGCAGGAGCTGCGCGCTGTGAGGATTCACACGTCTGCAGGCACTGCGTGCTGTGAGGATTCACACTTCTGCAGGCACTGTGCGTTGAGGATTCACACTTCTGCAGGCAATGTGCGCTGTGAGGATTCACACGTCTGCAGGCACTGTGTGCTGTGAGGAGTCACACGTCTGCAGACACTGTGTGCTGTGAGGATTCACACGTCTGCAGGCACTGTGCGCTGTGAGGATTCACACGTCTGCAGGCACTGTGCGCTGAGGATTCACACGTCTGCAGGCACTGCGCTGTCAGGATTCACACGTCTGCAGGCACTGTGCGCTGTGATGATTCACACGTCTGCAGGCACTGTGCGCTGAGGATTCACACGTCTGCAGGCACTGTGTGCTGTGAGGATTCACACGTCTGCAGGCACTGTGTGCTGTGAGGAGTCACACGTCTGCAGACACTGTGTGCTGTGAGAATTCACACATCTGCAGGCACTGTGTGCTGTGAGGATTCACATGTCTGCAGGCACTGTGCGCTGTGAGGATTCACACGTCTGCAGGCACTGTCCGCTGTGAGGATTCACACGATTGCAGGCACTGTGTGCTGTGAGGAGTCACACGTCTGCAGACACTGTGTGCTGTGAGGATTCACACATCTGCAGGCACTGTGTGCTGTGAGGATTCACATGCCTGCAGGCACTGTGCGCTGTGAGGATTCACACGTCTGCAGGCACTGTGTGCTGTGAGGATTCACACGTTTGCAGGCACTGTGTGCTGTGAAGAGTCAAACGTCTGCAGACACTGTGTGCTGTGAGGATTCTCACATCTGCAGGCACTGTGTGCTGTGAGGATTCACATGCCTGCAGGCGCTGTGCGCTGTGAGGATTCACACGTCTGCAGGCACTGTGCGCTGTGAGGATTCACACGTTTGCAGGCACTATGTGCTGTGAGGATTCACACGTCTGCAGGCACTGTGTGCTGTGAGGAGTCACACGTCTGCAGGAACTGTGCGCTGAGGATTCACACGTCTGCAGGCACTGTGCGCTGTCAGGATTCACACGTCTGCAGGCACTGTGCGCTGTTCACACGTCTGCAGGCACTGTGCGCTGTGATGATTCACACGTCTGCAGGCACTGTGCGCTGAGGATTCACACGTCTACAGGCACTGTGTGCTGTGAGGATTCACACGTCTGCAGGTACTGTGTGCTGTGAGGAGTCACACATCTGCAGGCACTGTGAGGATTTACACGTCTGCAGACACTGTGTGCTGTGAGGAGTCACACATCTGCAGACACTGTGTGCTGTGAGGAGTCACACGTCTGCAGGCACTGTGCGCTCTGAGGATTCACACTGCTGCAGGCACTATGTGCTGTGAGGATTCACACGTCTACAGACACTGTGTGCTGTGAGGATTCACACGTCTGCAGGCACTGTGCGCTGTGAGGATTCACACTTCTGCAGGCACTGTGCGCTGTGAGCACTCACACGTCTTCAGGCACTGTGCGCTGTGAGGATGCACACGTCTGCAGGCACTGTGCGCTGTGAGGATTCACACGTCTGCAGGCGCTGCGCGCTGTGAGGATTCACACGTCTGCAGGCACTGCGTGCTGTGAGGATTCACACTTCTGCAGGCACTGTGCGCTGTGAGGATTCACACGTCTGCAGGCACTGTGCGCTGTGCGGATTCACACGTCTGCAGGCACTGTGTACTGTGAGGAGTCACACGTCTGCAGACACTGTGTGCGTTGAGGATTCACACGTCTGCAGGCACTGTGTGCTGTGAGGATTCACACGTCTGCAGGCACTGTGCGCTGTGAGGATTCACATGTCTGCAGGCACTGTGCGCTGTGAGGACTCACACGTCTGCAGGCACTGTGTGCTGTGAGGAGTCACACGTCTGCAAGCACTGTGTGCTGTGAGGATTCACACGTCTGCAGGCACTGTGTGCTGTGAGGAGTCACACGTCTGCAGGCACTGTGTGCTGTGAGGAGTCACACGTCTGCAGGCACTGTGCGCTGAGAATTCACATGTCTACAGACACTGTGTGCTGTGAGGATTCACACGTCTGCAGACACTGTGTCCTGCGAGGATTCACACGTCTGCAGGCACTGTGCGCTGAGGATTCACACTTCTGCAGGCAATGTGCGCTGTGAGGATTCACACGTCTGCCGGCACTGTGCGCTGTGAGAATTGACACGTCTGCAGGCACTGTGCGCTGTGAGGATTCACACGTCTGCAGGCACTGTGCGCTGTGAGGATTCACACGTCTGCAGACACTGTGTGCTGTGAGGATTCACACGTCTGCAGGCACTGTGTGCTGTGAGGAGTCACAAGTCTGCAGGCACTGTGTGCTGTGAGGATTCACACATCTGCAGACACTGTGTGCTGTGAGGATTCACACGTCTGCAGGCACTGTGAGGATTCACACGTCTGCAGACACTGTGTGCTGTGAGGAGTCACACATCTGCAGACACTGTGTGCTGTGAGGAGTTACGTCTGCAGGCACTGTGCACTGTGAGGATTCACACTGCTGCAGGCACTATGTGCTGTGAGGATTCACACGTCTGCAGACACTGTGCTGTGAGGATTCACACGTCTGCAGGCACTGTGCGCTGTGAGGATTCACACTTCTGCAGGCACTGTGCGCTGTGAGCACTCACACGTCTGCAGGCACTGTGCGCTGTGAGGATTCACACGTCTGCAGGCACTGTGCGCTGTGAGGAATCACACGTCTGCAGGAGCTGCGCGCTGTGAGGATTCACACGTCTGCAGGCACTGCGTGCTGTGAGGATTCACACTTCTGCAGGCACTGTGCGCTGAGGATTCACACGTCTGCAGGCACTGTGCCCTGTGAGGATTCACATGTCTGCAGGCACTGTGCGCTGTGAGGATTCACACGTCTGCAGGCATTGTGTACTGTGAGGAGTCACACGTCTGCAGACACTGTGTGCTTTGAGGATTCACACGTCTGCAGGCACTGTGTGCTGTGAGGAGTCACACGTCTGCAGGCACTGTGTGCTGTGAGGATTCACACGTCTGCAGGCACTGTGTGCTGTGAGGAGCCACACGTCTGCAGATACTGTGTGCTGTGAGGATTCACACGTCTGCAGGCACTGTGCGCTGTGAGGATTCACACGTCTGCAGGCACTGTGTGCTGTGAGGATTCACACGTCTGCAGACACTGTGTCCTGTGAGGATTCACACGTCTGCAGGCACTGTGCGCTGAGGATTCACACTTCTGCAGGCAATGTGCGCTGTGAGGATTCACACGTCTGCAGACACTGTGTCCTGTGAGGATTCACACGTCTGCAGGCACTGTGCGCTGAGGATTCACACTTCTGCAGGCAATGTGCGCTGTGAGGATTCACACGTCTGCAGACACTGTGTGCTGTGAGGATTCACACGTCTGCAGGCACTGTGTGCTGTGAGGAGTCACAAGTCTGCAGGCACTGTGTGCTGTGAGGAGAAAAACGTCTGCAGGCACTGTGCGCTGAGGATTCACATGTCTGCAGACACTGTGTGCTGTGAGGATTCACACGTCTGCAGACACTGTGTCCTGTGAGGATTCACACGTCTGCAGGCACGGTGCGCTGAGGATTCACACTTCTGCAGGCAATGTGCGCTGTGAGGATTCACACATCTGCAGGCACTGTGCGCTGTGAGGATTCACACGTCTGCAGGCACTGTGCGCTGTGAGGATTCACACATCTGCAGGCACTGTGCGCTGTGAGGATTCACACGTCTGCAGACACTGTGTGCTGTAAGGATTCACACGTCTGCAGGCACTGTGTGCTGTGAGGAGTCACAAGTCTGCAGGCACTGTGTGCTGTGAGGATTCACACATCTGCAGACACTGTGTGCTGTGAGGATTCACACATCTGCAGGCACTGTGCGATGTGAGGAGTCACACCTCTGCAGGCACTGTGCGCTGTGAGGATTCACACGTCTGCAGGCACTGTGTGCTGTGATGAGTCACACGTCTGCAGGCACTGTGTGCTGTGAGGAATCACACGTCTGCAGGCACTGTGCTCTGAGGAATCACACGTCTGCAGACACTGTGTGCTGTGAGGATTCACACTTCTGCAGACACTCTGTCCTGTGAGGATTCACACGTCTGCAGGCACTGTGCGCTGAGGATTCACACTTCTGCAGGCAATGTGCGCTGTGAGGATTCACACGTCTGCAGGCACTGTGCGCTGTGAGGATTCACATGTCTGCAGGCACTGTGCGCTGTGAGGATTCACACGTCTGCAGACACTGTGCACTGTGAGGATTCACACGTCTGCAGGCACTGCGCGCTGTGAGGATTCACACTTCTGCAGGCCCTGTGCGCTGAGGATTCACACGTCTACAGGCACTGTGCGCTGTGAGGATTCACACATCTGCAGGCACTGTGTACTGTGAGGAGTCACACGTCTGCAGACACTGTGTGCTGTGAGGATTCACACGTCTGCAGGCACTGTGTGCTGTGAGGATTCACATGTCTGCAGGCACTGTGCGCTGTGAGGATTCACACGTCTGCAGGCACTGTGTGCTGTGAGGATTCACACGTCTGCAGGCACTGTGCGCTGTGAGGAATCACATGTCTGCAGGCACTGTGCGCTGTGAGGATTCACACGTCTGCAGGCACTGTGTGCTGTGAGGAGTCACACGTCTGCAAGCACTGTGTGCTGTGAGGATTCACACGTCTGCAGGCACTGTGTGCTGTGAGGAGTCACACGTCTGCAGGCACTGTGTGCTGTGAGGAGTCACACGTCTGCAGGCACTGTGCGCTGAGGATTCACATGTCTGCAGACACTGTGTGCTGTGAGGATTCACACGCCTGCAGACACTGTGTCCTGCGAGGATTCACACGTCTGCAGGCACTGTGCGCTGAGGATTCACACTTCTGCAGGCAATGTGCGCTGTGAGGATTCACACGTCTGCAGGCACTGTGCGCTGTGAGAATTGACACGTCTGCAGGCACTGTGCGCTGTGAGGGTTCACACGTCTGCAGGCACTGTGCGCTGTGAGGATTCACACGTCTGCAGACACTGTGTGCTGTGAGGATTCACACGTCTGCAGGCACTGTGTGCTGTGAGGAGTCACAAGTCTGCAGGCACTGTGTGCTGTGAGGATTCACACATCTGCAGACACTGTGTGCTGTGAGGATTCACACGTCTGCAGGCACTGTGAGGATTCACATGTCTGCAGACACTGTGTGCTGTGAGGAGTCACACATCTGCAGACACTGTGTGCTGTGAGGAGTTACGTCTGCAGGCACTGTGCACTGTGAGGATTCACACTGCTGCAGGCACTATGTGCTGTGAGGATTCACACGTCTGCAGACACTGTGCTGTGAGGATTCACACGTCTGCAGGCACTGTGCGCTGTGACTATTCACACTTCTGCAGGCACTGTGCGCTGTGAGCACTCACACGTCTGCAGGCACTGTGCGCTGTGAGGATTCACACGTCTGCAGGCACTGTGCGCTGTGAGGAATCACAAGTCTGCAGGAGCTGCGCGCTGTGAGGATTCACACGTCTGCAGGCACTGCGTGCTGTGAGGATTCACACTTCTGCAGGCACTGTGCGCTGATGATTCACACGTCTGCAGGCACTGTGCGCTGTGAGGATTCACATGTCTGCAGGCACTGTGCGCTGTGAGGATTCACACGTCTGCAGGCATTGTGTACTGTGAGGAGTCACACGTCTGCAGACACTGTGTGCTTTGAGGATTCACACGTCTGCAGGCACTGTGTGCTGTGAGGAGTCACACGTCTGCAGGCACTGTGTGCTGTGAGGATTCACACGTCTGCAGGCACTGTGTGCTGTGAGGAGTCACACGTCTCCAGATACTGTGTGCTGTGAGGATTAACACGTCTGCAGGCACTGTGTGCTGTGAGGAGTCACACGTCTGCAGATACTGTGTGCTGTGAGGATTCACACGTCTGCAGGCACTGTGCACTGTGAGGATTCACACGTCTGCAGGCACTGTGTGCTGTGAGGATTCACACGTCTGCAGACACTGTGTCCTGTGAGGATTCACACGTCTGCAGGCACTGTGCGCTGAGGATTCACACTTCTGCAGGCAATGTGCGCTGTGAGGATTCACACGTCTGCAGACACTGTGTCCTGTGAGGATTCACACTTCTGCAGGCAATGTGCGCTGTGAGGATTCACACGTCTGCAGACACTGTGTGCTGTGAGGATTCACACGTCTGCAGGCACTGTGTGCTGTGAGGAGTCACAAGTCTGCAGGCACTGTGTGCTGTGAGGAGAAAAACGTCTGCAGGCACTGTGCGCTGAGGATTCACATGTCTGCAGACACTGTGTGCTGTGAGGATTCACACGTCTGCAGACACTGTGTCCTGTGAGGATTCACACGTCTGCAGGCACGGTGCGCTGAGGATTCACACTTCTGCAGGCAATGTGCGCTGTGAGGATTCACACGTCTGCAGGCACTGTGCGCTGTGAGGATTCACACATCTGCAGGCACTGTGCGCTGTGAGGATTCACACATCTGCAGGCACTGTGCGCTGTGAGGATTCACACGTCTGCAGACACTGTGTGCTGTAAGGATTCACACGTCTGCAGGCACTGTGTGCTGTGAGGAGTCACAAGTCTGCAGGCACTGTGTGCTGTGAGGATTCACACATCTGCAGACACTGTGTGCTGTGAGGATTCACACATCTGCAGGCACTGTGCGCTGTGAGGAGTCACACCTCTGCAGGCACTGTGCGCTGTGAGGATTCACACGTCTGCAGGCACTGTGTGCTGTGATGAGTCACACGTCTGCAGGCACTGTGTGCTGTGAGGAATCACACGTCTGCAGGCACTGTGCTCTGAGGATTCACACGTCTGCAGACACTGTGTGCTGTGAGGATTCACACTTCTGCAGACACTCTGTCCTGTGAGGATTCACACGTCTGCAGGCACTGTGCGCTGAGGATTCACACTTCTGCAGGCAATGTGCGCTGTGAGGATTCACACGTCTGCAGGCACTGTGCGCTGTGAGGATTCACATGTCTGCAGGCACTGTGCGCTGTGAGGATTCACACGTCTGCAGGCACTGTGCACTGTGAGGATTCACACGTCTGCAGGCACTGCGCGCTGTGAGGATTCACACTTCTGCAGGCACTGTGCGCTGAGAATTCACACGTCTGCAGGCACTGTGCGCTGTGAGGATTCACACATCTGCAGGCACTGTGTACTGTGAGGAGTCACACGTCTGCAGACACTGTGTGCTGTGAGGATTCACACGTCTGCAGGCACTGTGTGCTGTGAGGATTCACATGTCTGCAGGCACTGTGCGCTGTGAGGATTCACACGTCTGCAGGCACTGTGTGCTGTGAGGAGTCACACGTCTGCAGATACTGTGCGCTGTGAGGATTCACACGTCTGCAGGCACTGTGCGCTGTGAGGATTCACACGTCTGCAGGCACTGTGCGCTGAGGATTCACACATCTGCAGACACTGTGTGCTGTGAGGATTTACACGTCTGCAGACACTGTGTCCTGTGAGGATTCACACGTCTGCAGGCACTGTGCGCTGAGGATTCACACTTCTGCAGGCAATGTGCGCTGTGAGGATTCACATGTCTGCAGGCACTGTGCGCTGTGAGGATTTATACGTCTGCAGGCACTGTGCGCTGTGAGGATTCACACGTCTGCAGACACTGTGTGCTGTGAGGATTCACACGTCTGCAGGCACCGTGTGCTGTGAGGACTCACACGTCTGTAGGCACTGTGTGCTGTGAGGATTCACACGTCTGCAGACAGTGTGCTGTGAGGATTCACACGTCTGCAGGCACTGTGTGCTGTGAGGAGTCACACGTCTGCAGACACTGTGTGCTGTGAGGATTCACACGTCTGCAGGCACTGTGCGCTGTGAGGATTCACGTGTCTGCAGGCACTGTGCGCTGTGAGGATTCACACGTCTGCAGGCACTGTGCGCTGTGAGGATTCACACGTCTGCAGGCACTGCGCGCTGTGAGGATTCACACTTCTGCAGGCACTGTGCGCTGAGGATTCACACGTCTGCAGGCACTGTGCGCTGTGAGGATTCACACGTCTGCAGGCACTGTGTACTGTGAGGAGTCACACATCTGCAGACACTGTGTGCTGTGAGGATTCACACGTCTGCAGGCACTCTGTGCTGTCAGGATTCACATGTCTGCAGGCACTGTGCGCTGTGAGGATTCACACGTCTGCAGGCACTGTGTGCTGTGAGGAGTCACACGTCTGCAGATACTGTGTGCTGTGAAGATTCACACGTCTGCAGGCACTGTGCGCTGTGAGGATTCACACGTCTGCAGGCACTGTGCGCTGAGGATTCACACGTCTGCAGACACTGTGTGCTGTGAGGATTCACACGTCTGCAGACACTGTGTCCTGTGAGGATTCACACGTCTGCAGGCACTGTGCGCTGAGGATTCACACTTCTGCAGGCAATGTGCGCTGTGAGGATTCACACGTCTGCAGGCACTGTGCGCTGTGAGGATTCATACGTCTGCAGGCACTGTGCGCTGTGAGGATTCACATGACTGCAGACACTGTGTGCTGTGAGGATTCACACGTCTGCAGGCACCGTGTGCTGTGAGGAGTCACACGTCTGCAGGCACTGTGTGCTGTGAGGATTCACACGTCTGCAGACAGTGTGCTGTGAGGATTCACACGTCTGCAGGCACTGTGTGCTGTGAGGAGTCACACGTCTGCAGACACTGTGTGCTGTGAGGATTCACACGTCTGCAGGCACTGTGAGCTGTGAGGATTCACACGTCTGCAGACACTGTGTCCTGTGAGGATTCACACGTCTGCAGGCACTGTGCGCTGAGGATTCACACTTCTGCAGGCAATGTGCGCTGTGAGGATTCACACGTCTGCAGGCAATGTGCGCTGTGAGGATTCACACGTCTGCAGGCACTGTGCGCTGTGAGGATTCACACGTCTGCAGGCACTGTGCGCTGTGAGGATTCACACGTCTGCAGGCACTGTGTGCTGTGAGGAGTCACACGTCTGCAGGCATTGTGTGCTGTGAGGATTCACACATCTGCAGACACTGTGTGCTGTGAGGATTCACACGTCTGCAGGCACTGTGCGCTGTGAGGAGTCACACTTCTGCAGGCACTGTGCGCTGTGAGGATTCACACGTCTGCAGGCACTGTGCGCTGTGAGGATTCACACGTCTGCAGGCACTGTGTGCTGTGATGAGTCACACGTCTGCAGGCACTGTGTGCTGTGAGGAGTCACACGTCTGCAGGCACTGTGCGCTGAGGATTCACACGTCTGCAGACACTGTGTGCTGTGAGGATTCACACGTCTGCAGACACTCTGTCCCGTGAGGATTCACACGTCTGCAATCACTGTGTGCTGTGAGGAGTCACACGTCTGCAGATACTGTGTGCTGTGAGGATTCACACGTCTGCAGGCACTGTGCGCTGTGAGGATTCACACGTTTGCAGGCACTGTGCGCTGAGGATTCACACGTCTGCAGACACTGTGTGCTGTGAGGATTCACACGTCTGCAGACACTGTGTCCTGTGAGGATTCACACGTCTGCAGGCACTGTGCGCTGAGGATTCACACTTCTGCAGGCAATGTGCGCAGTGAGGATTCACACGTCTGCAGGCACTGTGCGCTGTGAGGATTGATACGTCTGCAGGCACTGTGCGCTGTGAGGATTCACACGTCTGCAGACACTGTGTGCTGTGAGGATTCACACGTCTGCAGGCACCGTGTGCTGTGAGGAGTCACACGTCTGCAGGCACTGTGTGCTGTGAGGATTCACACGTCTGCAGACAGTGTGCTGTGAGAATTCACACGTCTGCAGGCACTGTGCTGTGAGGAGTCACACGTCTGCAGACACTGTGTGCTGTGAGGATTCACACGTCTGCAGGCACTGTGAGCTGTGAGGATTCACACGTCTGCAGACACTGTGTCCTGTGAGGATTCACACGTCTGCAGGCACTGTGCGCTGAGGATTCACACTTCTGCAGGCAATGTGCGCTGTGAGGATTCACACGTCTGCAGGCACTGTGCGCTGTGAGGATTCACACGTCTGCAGGCACTGTGCGCTGTGAGGATTCACACGTCTGCAGGCACTGTGCGCTGTGAGGATTCACACGTCTGCAGGCACTGTGCGCTGTGAGGATTCACACGTCTGCAGACACTGTGTGCTGCGAGGATTCACACGTCTGCAGGCACTGTGTGCTGTGAGGAGTCACACGTCTGCAGGCACTGTGTGCTGTGAGGATTCACACATCTGCAGACACGGTGTGCTGTGAGGATTCACACGTCTGCAGGCACTGTAAGCTGTGAGGAGTCACACGTCTGCAGGCACTGTGTGCTGTGATGAGTCACACGTCTGCAGACACTGTGTGCTGTGATGAGTCACACGTCTGCAGGCACTGTGCGCTGAGGATTCACACGTCTGCAGACACTGTGTGCTGTGAGGATTCACACGTCTGCAGACACTCTGTCCTGTGAGGATTCACACGTTTGCAGGCACTGTGCGCTGAGGATTCACACGTCTGCAGGCACTGTGCGCTGTGAGGATTCACATGTCTGCAGGCACTGTGCGCTGTGAGGATTCACATGTCTGCAGGCACTGTGCGCTGTGAGGATTCACACGTCTGCAGGCACTGTGCGCTGTGAGGATTCACACGTCTGCAGGCACTGCGCGCTGTGAGGATTCACACTTCTGCAGGCACTGTGCGCTGAGGATTCACACGTCTGCAGGCACTGTGCGCTGTGAGGATTCACAAGTCTGCAGGCACTGTGTACTGTGAGGAGTCACACGTCTGCAGACACTGTGTGCTGTGAGGTTTCACACGTCTGCAGGCACTGTGCTGTGAGGATTCACATGTCTGCAGGCACTGTGCGCTGTGAGGATTCACACGTCTGCAGGCACTGTGTGCTGTGAGGAGTCACACGTCTGCAGACACTGTGTCCTGTGAGGATTCACACGTCTGCAGGCACTGTGCGCTGAGGATTCACACTTCTGCAGGCAATGTGCGCTGTGAGGATTCACACGTCTGCAGGCACTGTGCGCTGTGAGGATTCATACGTCTGCAGGCACTGTGCGCTGTGAGGATTCACATGACTGCAGACACTGTGTGCTGTGAGGATTCACACGTCTGCAGGCACCGTGTGCTGTGAGGAGTCACACGTCTGCAGGCACTGTGTGCTGTGAGGATTCACACGTCTGCAGACAGTGTGCTGTGAGGATTCACACGTCTGCAGGCACTGTGTGCTGTGAGGAGTCACACGTCTGCAGACACTGTGTGCTGTGAGGATTCACACGTCTGCAGGCACTGTGAGCTGTGAGGATTCACACGTCTGCAGACACTGTGTCCTGTGAGGATTCACACGTCTGCAGGCACTGTGCGCTGAGGATTCACACTTCTGCAGGCAATGTGCGCTGTGAGGATTCACACGTCTGCAGGCACTGTGCGCTGTGAGGATTCACACGTCTGCAGGCACTGTGCGCTGTGAGGATTCACACGTCTGCAGGCACTGTGCGCTGTGAGGATTCACACGTCTGCAGACACTGTGTGCTGTGAGGATTCACACGTCTGCAGGCACTGTGTGCTGTGAGGAGTCACACGTCTGCAGGCATTGTGTGCTGTGAGGATTCACACATCTGCAGACACTGTGTGCTGTGAGGATTCACACGTCTGCAGGCACTGTGCGCTGTGAGGAGTCACACTTCTGCAGGCACTGTGCGCTGTGAGGATTCACACGTCTGCAGGCACTGTGCGCTGTGAGGATTCACACGTCTGCAGGCACTGTGTGCTGTGATGAGTCACACGTCTGCAGGCACTGTGTGCTGTGAGGAGTCACACGTCTGCAGGCACTGTGCGCTGAGGATTCACACGTCTGCAGACACTGTGTGCTGTGAGGATTCACACGTCTGCAGACACTCTGTCCCGTGAGGATTCACACGTCTGCAATCACTGTGTGCTGTGAGGAGTCACACGTCTGCAGATACTGTGTGCTGTGAGGATTCACACGTCTGCAGGCACTGTGCGCTGTGAGGATTCACACGTCTGCAGGCACTGTGCGCTGAGGATTCACACGTCTGCAGACACTGTGTGCTGTGAGGATTCACACGTCTGCAGACACTGTGTCCTGTGAGGATTCACACGTCTGCAGGCACTGTGCGCTGAGGATTCACACTTCTGCAGGCAATGTGCGCAGTGAGGATTCACACGTCTGCAGGCACTGTGCGCTGTGAGGATTGATACGTCTGCAGGCACTGTGCGCTGTGAGGATTCACACGTCTGCAGACACTGTGTGCTGTGAGGATTCACACGTCTGCAGGCACCGTGTGCTGTGAGGAGTCACACGTCTGCAGGCACTGTGTGCTGTGAGGATTCACACGTCTGCAGACAGTGTGCTGTGAGAATTCACACGTCTGCAGGCACTGTGCTGTGAGGAGTCACACGTCTGCAGACACTGTGTGCTGTGAGGATTCACACGTCTGCAGGCACTGTGAGCTGTGAGGATTCACACGTCTGCAGACACTGTGTCCTGTGAGGATTCACACGTCTGCAGGCACTGTGCGCTGAGGATTCACACTTCTGCAGGCAATGTGCGCTGTGAGGATTCACACGTCTGCAGGCACTGTGCGCTGTGAGGATTCACACGTCTGCAGGCACTGTGCGCTGTGAGGATTCACACGTCTGCAGGCACTGTGCGCTGTGAGGATTCACACGTCTGCAGGCACTGTGCGCTGTGAGGATTCACACGTCTGCAGACACTGTGTGCTGTGAGGATTCACAAGTCTGCAGGCACTGTGTGCTGTGAGGAGTCACACGTCTGCAGGCACTGTGTGCTGTGAGGATTCACACATCTGCAGACACGGTGTGCTGTGAGGATTCACACGTCTGCAGGCACTGTAAGCTGTGAGGAGTCACACGTCTGCAGGCACTGTGTGCTGTGATGAGTCACACGTCTGCAGACACTGTGTGCTGTGAGGAGTCACACGTCTGCAGGCACTGTGCGCTGAGGATTCACACGTCTGCAGACACTGTGTGCTGTGAGGATTCACACGTCTGCAGACACTCTGTCCTGTGAGGATTCACACGTTTGCAGGCACTGTGCGCTGAGGATTCACACGTCTGCAGGCACTGTGCGCTGTGAGGATTCACATGTCTGCAGGCACTGTGCGCTGTGAGGATTCACATGTCTGCAGGCACTGTGCGCTGTGAGGATTCACACGTCTGCAGGCACTGCGCGCTGTGAGGATTCACACTTCTGCAGGCACTGTGCGCTGAGGATTCACACGTCTGCAGGCACTGTGCGCTGTGAGGATTCACAAGTCTGCAGGCACTGTGTACTGTGAGGAGTCACACGTCTGCAGACACTGTGTGCTGTGAGGTTTCACACGTCTGCAGGCACTGTGTGCTGTGAGGATTCACATGTCTGCAGGCACTGTGCGCTGTGAGGATTCACACGTCTGCAGGCACTGTGTGCTGTGAGGAGTCACACGTCTGCAGACACTGTGTGCTGTGAGGATTCACACGTCTGCAGGCACTGTGTGCTGTGAGGAGTCACAAGTCTGCAGGCACTGTGTGCTGTGAGGAGAAAAACGTCTGCAGGCACTGTGCGCTGAGGATTCACATGTCTGCAGACACTGTGTGCTGTGAGGATTCACACGTCTGCAGACACTGTGTCCTGTGAGGATTCACACGTCTGCAGGCACGGTGCGCTGAGGATTCACACTTCTGCAGGCAATGTGCGCTGTGAGGATTCACACGTCTGCAGGCACTGTGCGCTGTGAGGATTCACACGTCTGCAGGCACTGTGCGCTGTGAGGATTCACACATCTGCAGGCACTGTGCGCTGTGAGGATTCACACGTCTGCAGACACTGTGTGCTGTAAGGATTCACACGTCTGCAGGCACTGTGTGCTGTGAGGAGTCACAAGTCTGCAGGCACTGTGTGCTGTGAGGATTCACACATCTGCAGACACTGTGTGCTGTGAGGATTCACACATCTGCAGGCACTGTGCGATGTGAGGAGTCACACCTCTGCAGGCACTGTGCGCTGTGAGGATTCACACGTCTGCAGGCACTGTGTGCTGTGATGAGTCACACGTCTGCAGGCACTGTGTGCTGTGAGGAATCACACGTCTGCAGGCACTGTGCTCTGAGGAATCACACGTCTGCAGACACTGTGTGCTGTGAGGATTCACACTTCTGCAGACACTCTGTCCTGTGAGGATTCACACGTCTGCAGGCACTGTGCGCTGAGGATTCACACTTCTGCAGGCAATGTGCGCTGTGAGGATTCACACGTCTGCAGGCACTGTGCGCTGTGAGGATTCACATGTCTGCAGGCACTGTGCGCTGTGAGGATTCACACGTCTGCAGGCACTGTGCACTGTGAGGATTCACACGTCTGCAGGCACTGCGCGCTGTGAGGATTCACACTTCTGCAGGCCCTGTGCGCTGAGGATTCACACGTCTGCAGGCACTGTGCGCTGTGAGGATTCACACATCTGCAGGCACTGTGTACTGTGAGGAGTCACACGTCTGCAGACACTGTGTGCTGTGAGGATTCACACGTCTGCAGGCACTGTGTGCTGTGAGGATTCACATGTCTGCAGGCACTGTGCGCTGTGAGGATTCAAACGTCTGCAGGCACTGTGTGCTGTGAGGATTCACATGTCTGCAGGCACTGTGCGCTGTGAGGATTCACATGTCTGCAGGCACTGTGCGCTGTGAGGATTCACACGTCTGCAGGCACTGTGTGCTGTGAGGAGTCACACGTCTGCAAGCACTGTGTGCTGTGAGGATTCACACGTCTGCAGGCACTGTGTGCTGTGAGGAGTCACACGTCTGCAGGCACTGTGTGCTGTGAGGAGTCACACGTCTGCAGGCACTGTGCGCTGAGGATTCACATGTCTGCAGACACTGTGTGCTGTGAGGATTCACACGTCTGCAGACACTGTGTCCTGCGAGGATTCACACGTCTGCAGGCACTGTGCGCTGAGGATTCACACTTCTGCAGGCAATGTGCGCTGTGAGGATTCACACGTCTGCAGGCACTGTGCGCTGTGAGAATTGACACGTCTGCAGGCACTGTGCGCTGTGAGGATTCACACGTCTGCAGGCACTGTGCGCTGTGAGGATTCACACGTCTGCAGACACTGTGTGCTGTGAGGATTCACACGTCTGCAGGCACTGTGTGCTGTGAGGAGTCACAAGTCTGCAGGCACTGTGTGCTGTGAGGATTCACACATCTGCAGACACTGTGTGCTGTGAGGATTCACACGTCTGCAGGCACTGTGAGGATTCACATGTCTGCAGACACTGTGTGCTGTGAGGAGTCACACATCTGCAGACACTGTGTGCTGTGAGGAGTTACGTCTGCAGGCACTGTGCACTGTGAGGATTCACACTGCTGCAGGCACTATGTGCTGTGAGGATTCACACGTCTGCAGACACTGTGCTGTGAGGATTCACACGTCTGCAGGCACTGTGCGCTGTGAGGATTCACACTTCTGCAGGCACTGTGCGCTGTGAGCACTCACACGTCTGCAGGCACTGTGCGCTGTGAGGATTCACACGTCTGCAGGCACTGTGCGCTGTGAGGAATCACACGTCTGCAGGAGCTGCGCGCTGTGAGGATTCACACGTCTGCAGGCACTGCGTGCTGTGAGGATTCACACTTCTGCAGGCACTGTGCGCTGATGATTCACACGTCTGCAGGCACTGTGCGCTGTGAGGATTCACATGTCTGCAGGCACTGTGCGCTGTGAGGATTCACACGTCTGCAGACACTGTGTGCTTTGAGGATTCACACGTCTGCAGGCACTGTGTGCTGTGAGGAGTCACACGTCTGCAGGCACTGTGTGCTGTGAGGATTCACACGTCTGCAGGCACTGTGTGCTGTGAGGAGTCACACGTCTGCAGATACTGTGTGCTGTGAGGATTCACACGTCTGCAGGCACTGTGTGCTGTGAGGAGTCACACGTCTGCAGATACTGTGTGCTGTGAGGATTCACACGTCTGCAGGCACTGTGCACTGTGAGGATTCACACGTCTGCAGGCACTGTGTGCTGTGAGGATTCACACGTCTGCAGACACTGTGTCCTGTGAGGATTCACACGTCTGCAGGCACTGTGCGCTGAGGATTCACACTTCTGCAGGCAATGTGCGCTGTGAGGATTCACACGTCTGCAGACACTGTGTCCTGTGAGGATTCACACTTCTGCAGGCAATGTGCGCTGTGAGGATTCACACGTCTGCAGACACTGTGTGCTGTGAGGATTCACACGTCTGCAGGCACTGTGTGCTGTGAGGAGTCACAAGTCTGCAGGCACTGTGTGCTGTGAGGAGAAAAACGTCTGCAGGCACTGTGCGCTGAGGATTCACATGTCTGCAGACACTGTGTGCTGTGAGGATTCACACGTCTGCAGACACTGTGTCCTGTGAGGATTCACACGTCTGCAGGCACGGTGCGCTGAGGATTCACACTTCTGCAGGCAATGTGCGCTGTGAGGATTCACACGTCTGCAGGCACTGTGCGCTGTGAGGATTCACACATCTGCAGGCACTGTGCGCTGTGAGGATTCACACATCTGCAGGCACTGTGCGCTGTGAGGATTCACACGTCTGCAGACACTGTGTGCTGTAAGGATTCACACGTCTGCAGGCACTGTGTGCTGTGAGGAGTCACAAGTCTGCAGGCACTGTGTGCTGTGAGGATTCACACATCTGCAGACACTGTGTGCTGTGAGGATTCACACATCTGCAGGCACTGTGCGCTGTGAGGAGTCACACCTCTGCAGGCACTGTGCGCTGTGAGGATTCACACGTCTGCAGGCACTGTGTGCTGTGATGAGTCACACGTCTGCAGGCACTGTGTGCTGTGAGGAATCACACGTCTGCAGGCACTGTGCTCTGAGGATTCACACGTCTGCAGACACTGTGTGCTGTGAGGATTCACACTTCTGCAGACACTCTGTCCTGTGAGGATTCACACGTCTGCAGGCACTGTGCGCTGAGGATTCACACTTCTGCAGGCAATGTGCGCTGTGAGGATTCACACGTCTGCAGGCACTGTGCGCTGTGAGGATTCACATGTCTGCAGGCACTGTGCGCTGTGAGGATTCACACGTCTGCAGGCACTGTGCACTGTGAGGATTCACACGTCTGCAGGCACTGCGCGCTGTGAGGATTCACACTTCTGCAGGCACTGTGCGCTGAGGATTCACACGTCTGCAGGCACTGTGCGCTGTGAGGATTCACACATCTGCAGGCACTGTGTACTGTGAGGAGTCACACGTCTGCAGACACTGTGTGCTGTGAGGATTCACACGTCTGCAGGCACTGTGTGCTGTGAGGATTCACATGTCTGCAGGCACTGTGCGCTGTGAGGATTCACACGTCTGCAGGCACTGTGTGCTGTGAGGAGTCACACGTCTGCAGATACTGTGCGCTGTGAGGATTCACACGTCTGCAGGCACTGTGCGCTGTGAGGATTCACACGTCTGCAGGCACTGTGCGCTGAGGATTCACACATCTGCAGACACTGTGTGCTGTGAGGATTTACACGTCTGCAGACACTGTGTCCTGTGAGGATTCACACGTCTGCAGGCACTGTGCGCTGAGGATTCACACTTCTGCAGGCAATGTGCGCTGTGAGGATTCACATGTCTGCAGGCACTGTGCGCTGTGAGGATTTATACGTCTGCAGGCACTGTGCGCTGTGAGGATTCACACGTCTGCAGACACTGTGTGCTGTGAGGATTCACACGTCTGCAGGCACCGTGTGCTGTGAGGAGTCACACGTCTGTAGGCACTGTGTGCTGTGAGGATTCACACGTCTGCAGACAGTGTGCTGTGAGGATTCACACGTCTGCAGGCACTGTGTGCTGTGAGGAGTCACACGTCTGCAGACACTGTGTGCTGTGAGGATTCACACGTCTGCAGGCACTGTGCGCTGTGAGGATTCACGTGTCTGCAGGCACTGTGCGCTGTGAGGATTCACACGTCTGCAGGCACTGTGCGCTGTGAGGATTCACACGTCTGCAGGCACTGCGCGCTGTGAGGATTCACACTTCTGCAGGCACTGTGCGCTGAGGATTCACACGTCTGCAGGCACTGTGCGCTGTGAGGATTCACACGTCTGCAGGCACTGTGTACTGTGAGGAGTCACACATCTGCAGACACTGTGTGCTGTGAGGATTCACACGTCTGCAGGCACTCTGTGCTGTCAGGATTCACATGTCTGCAGGCACTGTGCGCTGTGAGGATTCACACGTCTGCAGGCACTGTGTGCTGTGAGGAGTCACACGTCTGCAGATACTGTGTGCTGTGAAGATTCACACGTCTGCAGGCACTGTGCGCTGTGAGGATTCACACGTCTGCAGGCACTGTGCGCTGAGGATTCACACGTCTGCAGACACTGTGTGCTGTGAGGATTCACACGTCTGCAGACACTGTGTCCTGTGAGGATTCACACGTCTGCAGGCACTGTGCGCTGAGGATTCACACTTCTGCTGGCAATGTGCGCTGTGAGGATTCACACGTCTGCAGGCACTGTGCGCTGTGAGGATTCATACGTCTGCAGGCACTGTGCGCTGTGAGGATTCACATGACTGCAGACACTGTGTGCTGTGAGGATTCACACGTCTGCAGGCACCGTGTGCTGTGAGGAGTCACACGTCTGCAGGCACTGTGTGCTGTGAGGATTCACACGTCTGCAGACAGTGTGCTGTGAGGATTCACACGTCTGCAGGCACTGTGTGCTGTGAGGAGTCACACGTCTGCAGACACTGTGTGCTGTGAGGATTCACACGTCTGCAGGCACTGTGAGCTGTGAGGATTCACACGTCTGCAGACACTGTGTCCTGTGAGGATTCACACGTCTGCAGGCACTGTGTGCTGTGAGGAGTCACACGTCTGCAGGCATTGTGTGCTGTGAGGATTCACACATCTGCAGACACTGTGTGCTGTGAGGATTCACACGTCTGCAGGCACTGTGCGCTGTGAGGAGTCACACTTCTGCAGGCACTGTGCGCTGTGAGGATTCACACGTCTGCAGGCACTGTGCGCTGTGAGGATTCACACGTCTGCAGACAGTGTGCTGTGAGGATTCACACTTCTGCAGGCAATGTGCGCTGTGAGGATTCACACGTCTGCAGGCAATGTGCGCTGTGAGGATTCACACGTCTGCAGGCACTGTGCGCTGTGAGGATTCACACGTCTGCAGGCACTGTGCGCTGTGAGGATTCACACGTCTGCAGGCACTGTGTGCTGTGAGGAGTCACACGTCTGCAGGCACTGTGCGCTGAGGATTCACACGTCTGCAGACACTGTGTGCTGTGAGGATTCACACGTCTGCAGACAGTGTGCTGTGAGGATTCACACTTCTGCAGGCAATGTGCGCTGTGAGGATTCACACGTCTGCAGGCACTGTGTGCTGTGAGGATTCACACGTCTGCAGACAGTGTGCTGTGAGGATTCACACGTCTGCAGGCACTGTGTGCTGTGAGGAGTCACACGTCTGCAGACACTGTGTGCTGTGAGGATTCACACGTCTGCAGGCACTGTGAGCTGTGAGGATTCACACGTCTGCAGACACTGTGTCCTGTGAGGATTCACACGTCTGCAGGCACTGTGTGCTGTGAGGATTCACACGTCTGCAGGCACTGTGTGCTGTGAGGAGTCACACGTCTGCAGGCATTGTGTGCTGTGAGGATTCACACATCTGCAGACACTGTGTGCTGTGAGGATTCACACGTCTGCAGGCACTGTGCGCTGTGAGGAGTCACACTTCTGCAGGCACTGTGCGCTGTGAGGATTCACACGTCTGCAGGCACTGTGCGCTGTGAGGATTCACACGTCTGCAGACAGTGTGCTGTGAGGATTCACACTTCTGCAGGCAATGTGCGCTGTGAGGATTCACACGTCTGCAGGCAATGTGCGCTGTGAGGATTCACACGTCTGCAGGCACTGTGCGCTGTGAGGATTCACACGTCTGCAGGCACTGTGCGCTGTGAGGATTCACACGTCTGCAGGCACTGTGTGCTGTGAGGAGTCACACGTCTGCAGGCACTGTGCGCTGAGGATTCACACGTCTGCAGACACTGTGTGCTGTGAGGATTCACACGTCTGCAGACAGTGTGCTGTGAGGATTCACACTTCTGCAGGCAATGTGCGCTGTGAGGATTCACACGTCTGCAGGCAATGTGCGCTGTGAGGATTCACACGTCTGCAGGCACTGTGCGCTGTGAGGATTCACACGTCTGCAGGCACTGTGCGCTGTGAGGATTCACACGTCTGCAGACACTGTGTGCTGTGAGGATTCACACGTCTGCAGGCACTGTGTGCTGTGAGGAGTCACACGTCTGCAGGCATTGTGTGCTGTGAGGATTCACACATCTGCAGACACTGTGTGCTGTGAGGATTCACACGTCTGCAGGCACTGTGCGCTGTGAGGAGTCACACTTCTGCAGGCACTGTGCGCTGTGAGGATTCACACGTCTGCAGGCACTGTGCGCTGTGAGGATTCACACGTCTGCAGGCACTGTGTGCTGTGATGAGTCACACGTCTGCAGGCACTGTGTGCTGTGAGGAGTCACACGTCTGCAGGCACTGTGCGCTGAGGATTCACACGTCTGCAGACACTGTGTGCTGTGAGGATTCACACGTCTGCAGACACTCTGTCCCGTGAGGATTCACACGTCTGCAATCACTGTGTGCTGTGAGGAGTCACACGTCTGCAGATACTGTGTGCTGTGAGGATTCACACGTCTGCAGGCACTGTGCGCTGTGAGGATTCACACGTCTGCAGGCACTGTGCGCTGAGGATTCACACGTCTGCAGACACTGTGTGCTGTGAGGATTCACACGTCTGCAGACACTGTGTCCTGTGAGGATTCACACGTCTGCAGGCACTGTGCGCTGAGGATTCACACTTCTGCAGGCAATGTGCGCAGTGAGGATTCACACGTCTGCAGGCACTGTGCGCTGTGAGGATTGATACGTCTGCAGGCACTGTGCGCTGTGAGGATTCACACGTCTGCAGACACTGTGTGCTGTGAGGATTCACACGTCTGCAGGCACCGTGTGCTGTGAGGAGTCACACGTCTGCAGGCACTGTGTGCTGTGAGGATTCACACGTCTGCAGACAGTGTGCTGTGAGAATTCACACGTCTGCAGGCACTGTGCTGTGAGGAGTCACACGTCTGCAGACACTGTGTGCTGTGAGGATTCACACGTCTGCAGGCACTGTGAGCTGTGAGGATTCACACGTCTGCAGACACTGTGTCCTGTGAGGATTCACACGTCTGCAGGCACTGTGCGCTGAGGATTCACACTTCTGCAGGCAATGTGCGCTGTGAGGATTCACACGTCTGCAGGCACTGTGCGCTGTGAGGATTCACACGTCTGCAGGCACTGTGCGCTGTGAGGATTCACACGTCTGCAGGCACTGTGCGCTGTGAGGATTCACACGTCTGCAGGCACTGTGCGCTGTGAGGATTCACACGTCTGCAGACACTGTGTGCTGTGAGGATTCACACGTCTGCAGGCACTGTGTGCTGTGAGGAGTCACACGTCTGCAGGCACTGTGTGCTGTGAGGATTCACACATCTGCAGACACGGTGTGCTGTGAGGATTCACACGTCTGCAGGCACTGTAAGCTGTGAGGAGTCACACGTCTGCAGGCACTGTGTGCTGTGATGAGTCACACGTCTGCAGACACTGTGTGCTGTGATGAGTCACACGTCTGCAGGCACTGTGCGCTGAGGATTCACACGTCTGCAGACACTGTGTGCTGTGAGGATTCACACGTCTGCAGACACTCTGTCCTGTGAGGATTCACACGTTTGCAGGCACTGTGCGCTGAGGATTCACACGTCTGCAGGCACTGTGCGCTGTGAGGATTCACATGTCTGCAGGCACTGTGCGCTGTGAGGATTCACATGTCTGCAGGCACTGTGCGCTGTGAGGATTCACACGTCTGCAGGCACTGTGCGCTGTGAGGATTCACACGTCTGCAGGCACTGCGCGCTGTGAGGATTCACACTTCTGCAGGCACTGTGCGCTGAGGATTCACACGTCTGCAGGCACTGTGCGCTGTGAGGATTCACAAGTCTGCAGGCACTGTGTACTGTGAGGAGTCACACGTCTGCAGACACTGTGTGCTGTGAGGTTTCACACGTCTGCAGGCACTGTGCTGTGAGGATTCACATGTCTGCAGGCACTGTGCGCTGTGAGGATTCACACGTCTGCAGGCACTGTGTGCTGTGAGGAGTCACACGTCTGCAGACACTGTGTCCTGTGAGGATTCACACGTCTGCAGGCACTGTGCGCTGAGGATTCACACTTCTGCAGGCAATGTGCGCTGTGAGGATTCACACGTCTGCAGGCACTGTGCGCTGTGAGGATTCATACGTCTGCAGGCACTGTGCGCTGTGAGGATTCACATGACTGCAGACACTGTGTGCTGTGAGGATTCACACGTCTGCAGGCACCGTGTGCTGTGAGGAGTCACACGTCTGCAGGCACTGTGTGCTGTGAGGATTCACACGTCTGCAGACAGTGTGCTGTGAGGATTCACACGTCTGCAGGCACTGTGTGCTGTGAGGAGTCACACGTCTGCAGACACTGTGTGCTGTGAGGATTCACACGTCTGCAGGCACTGTGAGCTGTGAGGATTCACACGTCTGCAGACACTGTGTCCTGTGAGGATTCACACGTCTGCAGGCACTGTGCGCTGAGGATTCACACTTCTACAGGCAATGTGCGCTGTGAGGATTCACACGTCTGCAGGCACTGTGCGCTGTGAGGATTCACACGTCTGCAGGCACTGTGCGCTGTGAGGATTCACACGTCTGCAGGCACTGTGCGCTGTGAGGATTCACACGTCTGCAGACACTGTGTGCTGTGAGGATTCACACGTCTGCAGGCACTGTGTGCTGTGAGGAGTCACACGTCTGCAGGCATTGTGTGCTGTGAGGATTCACACATCTGCAGACACTGTGTGCTGTGAGGATTCACACGTCTGCAGGCACTGTGCGCTGTGAGGAGTCACACTTCTGCAGGCACTGTGCGCTGTGAGGATTCACACGTCTGCAGGCACTGTGCGCTGTGAGGATTCACACGTCTGCAGGCACTGTGTGCTGTGATGAGTCACACGTCTGCAGGCACTGTGTGCTGTGAGGAGTCACACGTCTGCAGGCACTGTGCGCTGAGGATTCACACGTCTGCAGACACTGTGTGCTGTGAGGATTCACACGTCTGCAGACACTCTGTCCCGTGAGGATTCACACGTCTGCAATCACTGTGTGCTGTGAGGAGTCACACGTCTGCAGATACTGTGTGCTGTGAGGATTCACACGTCTGCAGGCACTGTGCGCTGTGAGGATTCACACGTCTGCAGGCACTGTGCGCTGAGGATTCACACGTCTGCAGACACTGTGTGCTGTGAGGATTCACACGTCTGCAGACACTGTGTCCTGTGAGGATTCACACGTCTGCAGGCACTGTGCGCTGAGGATTCACACTTCTGCAGGCAATGTGCGCAGTGAGGATTCACACGTCTGCAGGCACTGTGCGCTGTGAGGATTGATACGTCTGCAGGCACTGTGCGCTGTGAGGATTCACACGTCTGCAGACACTGTGTGCTGTGAGGATTCACACGTCTGCAGGCACCGTGTGCTGTGAGGAGTCACACGTCTGCAGGCACTGTGTGCTGTGAGGATTCACACGTCTGCAGACAGTGTGCTGTGAGAATTCACACGTCTGCAGGCACTGTGCTGTGAGGAGTCACACGTCTGCAGACACTGTGTGCTGTGAGGATTCACACGTCTGCAGGCACTGTGAGCTGTGAGGATTCACACGTCTGCAGACACTGTGTCCTGTGAGGATTCACACGTCTGCAGGCACTGTGCGCTGAGGATTCACACTTCTGCAGGCAATGTGCGCTGTGAGGATTCACACGTCTGCAGGCACTGTGCGCTGTGAGGATTCACACGTCTGCAGGCACTGTGCGCTGTGAGGATTCACACGTCTGCAGGCACTGTGCGCTGTGAGGATTCACACGTCTGCAGGCACTGTGCGCTGTGAGGATTCACACGTCTGCAGACACTGTGTGCTGTGAGGATTCACACGTCTGCAGGCACTGTGTGCTGTGAGGAGTCACACGTCTGCAGGCACTGTGTGCTGTGAGGATTCACACATCTGCAGACACGGTGTGCTGTGAGGATTCACACGTCTGCAGGCACTGTAAGCTGTGAGGAGTCACACGTCTGCAGGCACTGTGTGCTGTGATGAGTCACACGTCTGCAGACACTGTGTGCTGTGAGGAGTCACACGTCTGCAGGCACTGTGCGCTGAGGATTCACACGTCTGCAGACACTGTGTGCTGTGAGGATTCACACGTCTGCAGACACTCTGTCCTGTGAGGATTCACACGTTTGCAGGCACTGTGCGCTGAGGATTCACACGTCTGCAGGCACTGTGCGCTGTGAGGATTCACATGTCTGCAGGCACTGTGCGCTGTGAGGATTCACATGTCTGCAGGCACTGTGCGCTGTGAGGATTCACACGTCTGCAGGCACTGCGCGCTGTGAGGATTCACACTTCTGCAGGCACTGTGCGCTGAGGATTCACACGTCTGCAGGCACTGTGCGCTGTGAGGATTCACAAGTCTGCAGGCACTGTGTACTGTGAGGAGTCACACGTCTGCAGACACTGTGTGCTGTGAGGTTTCACACGTCTGCAGGCACTGTGTGCTGTGAGGATTCACATGTCTGCAGGCACTGTGCGCTGTGAGGATTCACACGTCTGCAGGCACTGTGTGCTGTGAGGAGTCACACGTCTGCAGACACTGTGTGCTGTGAGGATTCACACGTCTGCAGGCACTCTGCGCTGTGAGGATTCACACGTCTGCAGGCACTGTGTGCTGTGAGGAGTCACACGTCTGCAGGCACTGTGTGCTCTGAGGAGTCACACGTCTGCAGGCACTGTGCGCTGACGATTCACACTTCTGCAGGCAATGTGCGCTGTGAGGATTCACACGTCTGCAGGCACTGTGTGCTGTGATGAGTCACACGTCTGCAGGCACTGTGTGCTGTGAGGAGTCACACGTCTGCAGGCACTGTGCGCTGAGGATTCACACGTCTGCAGACACTGTGTGCTGTGAGGATTCACACGTCTGCAGACACTCTATCCTGTGAGGATTCACACGTCTGCAGGCACTGTGCGCTGAGGATTCACACGTCTGCAGACACTGTGTGCTGTGAGGATTCACACGTCTGCAGACACTCTATCCTGTGAGGATTCACACGTCTGCAGGCACGGTGCGCTGAGGATTCACACTTCTGCAGGCAATGTGCGCTGTGAGGATGTTAAAAATCGTTATTGCGCAAAAATATCTAATCAAGACTTAACCAGGTGCGTTATTCTTAAAAGAAAAATGTCATGATATTCTGACGAAAGTATAGTGGTTTATTGAGTTATCCACCATCGCAGCAAAAACATAAAAGGTAGATGAAACAATTACAAACAGAGTGTCCATGTGTAGATATCAGCGCTTCTCCTGTTACTCATCTTTCCAGGGTCCTGAATGGTAGAAGTCATCTGTCTGTGTGAAAGTCTGAAGTCATCATGGCATGGAGTAGCTAACAGCTGTTGTTCCTCGTGTCTTGTCTCATGTCCATGGAGAATGATGGTGAAGGAAGGGAGGTGACCGTCCCACGTGACAAAAAGCCCCCACACCCTCCTAAGAGACGTTTATATATGTTCAACACTGATCACGTGTCTTCTGTATATGGAGTTAACTTATACTCTGAGCTACATACACAGAAATAGCTTTTGATAGTGTCAGCAAGAAACCATGTGCTCGGTACAGAATAAAAATAAGAATAATTAATATTTAACAATTCCCCCTTTTGAGGGTGACAGACATTGATTGGAACCCTCAAATTAAAATATTAATAAAATCTTCTTTCTTCTTTGGCAAAATGATGTAATAAATAATATCAATAATAATAATGTTATATGTTCTCAATAATATAATGATATGTAACTTCATGTTATGGTAAGCCGTGATTAATATTTATATAAAATATATATTATTATACTTCCCTATGTCTACTTGAAGCATCTCAGGTCTGATGTCATCTGATCTTCATATTGATGTTTTCTTGGTTCTTTTAAACCAATTTTTAATATAAGTCTTTTGAAATAGATGATAGCATGTAGATATGTAGAGACTGTGTGTCATGTGTCAATCAAAGTCCATAAAATCAAATGTTGATAAGAAAACAAAGTTCATAGATGAAATGTAGCTTTAATATCTGTGCAGTGTCACTTTTAGAGACCTGGACTTACATTGGCTCGCCTTGGAAATCATCTGGAATCCTCATATCATCCGCACTGGTCTTGGGACAGGTGTGACGTCTTTGGTCAGCACAGCAAGGGTTACATTGACTCTTCCTTGCCAAACATAGCACCATAACCAGTCCTTAGTGCACAGGACACATGTCAGGGTTGTAGCGTCCTGACAATTACCTGAGTGTTCACCAGCTTTCATGGAAGTCTTATAGGTGATAGGAAACCACTGGATCGTGATAAGAACGTAATAACACAGTTCATCTTTGATACTGTACTCAGTTGTCAGTGATGGATGCTGTAGTTGTGAATGGTGACATGAATTGTATTTGACACAGTCTATTATTACTCAGAAATCATAGCATTGTTACCTTGTGGAACTTCTGGATAACGGCTTTTCTTCTTGCAACTTTTAAGAATCAATTGAATTTAGAAAAATATAAAATCTTTATTAACATCTTTAGTATCTTGATTGAAGTCTTCATTCCCTATTCTATACCAAATCTGGTAATTTCCCTAACTTATAATATCACAGCGTACCATAGCAATCAATAATATCCATATAATTATTAAATGATATTAATATGAAATTTATATTTAGAAAATAAAATAATAATAATAATAATAATAATAATAATAATAATAATAATAATAAATGATATATTATTTACCATATTCTTCATGTGATTGGACATTTTTATGTCGTAGGTGTAATTTCTTCTTGAACCCATAGATGTCAGTGTGTCTTTTATGTAACAAGTGCTGATATTTATTATTAAAACTTTATTAATTTATGTTCAGTAAACCAATAATATGTAAGTATGTATAGTCATGAACCAAAATAAGAATATATATATATGAATAAATAAATGAATGAATGAATGAATGAATGAATTGTTGTATTTAACTCAGAATTGAAACATTTCTTATATAATGAAACCATATGATCACTATATTTGATAAAGCAATATGCTTGTAGACATTACTCTATTAAATATTGATTTTTCCTTGATGAAAAATACGAATGAAAAATAAAAATTGAAAGAAAAGTGGAAAAAAATGAAAAATAAAAATGAGAATAAAAAATAAAAATAAGGCCTTTATATGTTGATGACAAATGCTGAGATTATGTCTTAGTAACACATTCCCTTAATATTTTCCTCATGTAGATGTTGTCATAACCTTGGATCACCAAAATATTGAAATTATGCAGCTTTGCATATAATACCCTTCATTAGAGAAAAAAATGATATTTATAATATTTATTGTTATTGTACCCAATAATACCTTATTAATATTTCTTCTTTATTAAAATGTGTGAAGAAGAGGTATTGATGAAATGTGATGATGTGATCAGGATCAAAAACACATTTCCCCCTTAATATCAAAAAATATTATTTTATGAAAAAATTAATTTGTAAAAACCCAAGTGAAAAATCATTATTTTTAGAACTGTCATATCAGCTTGTGCCATATATTTGTTTGAAGATGTGTACTCATCTATGTAACTATAAAAAAAAACACTGAATATCATAAAATTATAATTTGGAAAAATTATTCTAAATGTAGGTTTTCTAGAAAAATCATATTGATGTATTATTGTACTTATTAAATAATAATCACCAAAGAAATATATGTTGCATAATAATATTTAAATATATCTTAATATTCTAATAATTTAACTGAATGCTATTATTAAATTAAACACAAAGTTGTTTTTTTTTTTTTTTTTTTTTTTTTTTTTTTTTTTGACATACCATGAATCATGAGGCCTCAGTCAAACTGTGCATCCACATTCCACATTCCACATACCACGCTCTGGTCACTCTTACATCACATCTCATGTCAAATTCACTCAGCAGCTGCTCATATGTTCTCTCACCTGTCACATGTGACTCACATAGACGTTCACAATACATTTCACATACAAAGAATAAAAAACATGTATATTAACCCAAAATATTGTATCCTAATTATCAATCAATGCGCATTGTAATCTATTAAATTTAGTATTCTAATATTTCTTTGAATATTCCCCAAATATTATCTAACAGTAACAGTATGTTTTAAACTATAGAAAGGACTCCTCCATTTACAAGAAACCCGAGTTGAATGTTCCAACGCTATTTCGGTACAGGAATCCATTTGCAAGTAAAGGCTGAGGAAAATTCCTAAAATTAAAAAACAAGGCTATATGATATTTCTTAACTCACATATGTCACACCATGCACCATGCAGTGGGAGGAAAAAAAAACATAATGTTACAGAAAAACATGTAGTACACACATTTTTAGGTTATTAGATATATTATTTTAAGTGTTAAATATATATATATATATAAATCATGCAGTTAATATAGCTTCCTGTGTGAATAAGACATAAATTCATGAAACAGGTATTTTTTGTTCAATCCTCGCTTTGAAAGTAAAATTCTAAGGGAAAATAAAAGATAAAGGTTAATTTCATATTTATTTCAAAACAAAATAATTTAGATATCTTATACATATGTATATATTTAATAAATGTATTTAATTGTAATTCTAAATATTTTTTTACTGGAGTAAATTTTAATTATTTCACTATATATATAAAAATACAGTTAATATAATCTCTATTTATACAAATATGCTACAGTATTTACTGTATACTATATTAATATATAACTGCAGAATTATATTGAATAAAATAATTACATATTAATAAATAATACATTGTATAACTCATCATATAATATAATTACATGTTTAGCCAATTCCTATCCCAAAATGTAACTCTCTGTCGATTATCTGAAATGCTTTATTTAGTAAGGTCAGATTTAACCCTATGGACTCTTTGAAGAGCTGCTGTGATAATGGAGTGTTCAGCTGAGCTCCCCCTGGGATACTCACCTGCTTCCGTCTGTCAGTTTCCGCCATCTTTAGAGACAGATCTGAGCCTTCAGATTTTAAATCTTTCAGAGAAATTTCTTTAATAGACTCCTGAATCTTTTCATACGGTTTGTAACAAATATGTAATTTTCTTCGTAATCATAGATTTGATTTTGGATCAGATTTGAAGATTTTGATTTTGGCTTTTGATAAGATTGAATTCTGACTGGTTTCAAAAACTTAGTAAAATGTGTTTTCCTTTCAAGATTCTCGTGTTTTCTAGAAAAATCAAGGGATTGGGCGCATTCGTATAAAGAATTTTTCTGTGTAGCAATTATACGAGATACAGGATTTAAGAATTTAAACTTGTTTACAAAACAATTTATCATGGATTGTTGATTCAAATTCGTACAGACCAATTTATAAATCCTTTCAAAAATGGACATGAATGTAAAAGTACATTCTTTCTGGCCAATCTTCAATTTTAGAAGAATATCAAGATCTGGATAATTTTCTTTTAATCCACAGAAAATCAAAATTCTTAATCTTTCTACATCAGTCATATTTTCATACTCCTCATTCTGCATTTCTAATGAATATCTTCTCATAAAAGTTACTGGCAGCCAAATTTTAAACAAATTATTTTTCTCCTGATTAGTCAAATCAAACTTATCAGCAAAACTTTCAAATATCTCTGAATTTCTGCACACATGGATTTTGTCATCATATGCAGGAATGATTTTGCATAATTTTAGCAGGATTTTCCTAGATTTAGGTTGGAGCTGTTGGGCCTCTAAGTCGTCTATTTTTAAGGGCAATGGTACATCTGTCCCTCGTAGATCATCTTTGTCAATTGTCATGTCTCCTTCACTTCCTCCATCTTGTTTTTCATCTTGTGTCACAAAGTCAATGTCACTTTGGGTGGTCATCGTCATCACAGATACGTGCGTCACATCTTTCTCACTCTTCTCATTACAATCAATCTTGGGAACATCATTCGTTTCCTTAGAAATTCTTTCTACACTGTCTTTTTTGGACTTCTCTGTCACAAACTCGTTAAATACATACACCATATGTAAAATATTTTTAAGTTGCTCTTTTTCTTTTTTCTTAGACATTAGCTTAGAATCTAACTTCAAATTCAAATTCACTATTCTGCATTCTGCAAATAAATTAGACCAAAATATTTCTAAGCTAGATCCGTACAAACTTACAAATTCTATCTGACTTGATTTAGCATATGAATTTATCAAATCCATTTGTCTTACCTTGAAATCTCAGCTTGTAATCCCTTTGCTTTTACAACGCTGGGCGCCGGACTTCAGCACGGCGATTTTTAGCACATCTATCTTCAGCACTACCAGTGCTTGCTGTCAATCCGTCTGACACCTGTTAAAGTCTTCGTAATTCGTAGGTTCTTGTATGAGTTCTTTGTGACTTGAAGTTTTGAAGTGGAATTCCTGAATACTTGCACAATCTAGCAGAACTCTTCTGTCTTCCCCCGTGTGCAAGAAGAAGGAAATTCACGCAAAAATAGCACAAAAAATCAAAACTGGCTGGCTAGGCCAAATGTTAAAAATCGTTATTGCGCAAAAATATCTAATCAAGACTTAACCAGGTGCGTTATTCTTAAAAGAAAAATGTCATGATATTCTGACGAAAGTATAGTGGTTTATTGAGTTATCCACCATCGCAGCAAAAACATAAAAGGTAGATGAAACAATTACAAACAGAGTGTCCATGTGTAGATATCAGCGCTTCTCCTGTTACTCATCTTTAAAAGGTAGAATGGTAGAAGTCATCTGTCTGTGTGAAAGTCTGAAGTCATCATGGCATGGAGTAGCTAACAGCTGTTGTTCCTCGTGTCTTGTCTCATGTCCATGGAGAATGATGGTGAAGGAAGGGAGGTGACCGTCCCACGTGACAAAAAGCCCCCACACCCTCCTAAGAGACGTTTATATATGTTCAACACTGATCACGTGTCTTCTGTATATGGAGTTAACTTATACTCTGAGCTACATACACAGAAATAGCTTTTGATAGTGTCAGCAAGAAACCATGTGCTCGGTACAGAATAAAAATAAGAATAATTAATATTTAACAGAGGATTCACACGTCTGCAGGCACTGTGCGCTGTGAGGATTCACATGTCTGCAGGCACTGTGCGCTGTGAGGATTCACACGTCTGCAGGCACTGTGCGCTGTGAGGATTCACACGTCTGCAGGCACTGTGCGCTGTGAGGATTCACACGTCTGCAGGCACTGTGCGCTGTGAGGATTCACACGTCTGCAGACACTGTGTGCTGTGAGGATTCACACGTCTGCAGACACTGTGACCTGTGAGGATTCACACGTCTGCAGGCACTGTGCGCTGAGGATTCACACTTCTGCAGGCAATGTGCGCTGTGAGGATTCACCCGTCTGCAGGCACTGTGCGCTGTGAGGATTCATACGTCTGCAGGCACTGTGCGCTGTGAGGATTCACACGTCTGCAGACACTGTGTGCTGTGAGGATTCACACGTCTGCAGGCACCGTGTGCTGTGAGGAGTCACACGTCTGCAGGCACTGTGTGCTGTGAGGATTCACACGTCTGCAGACAGTGTGCTGTGAGGATTCACACGTCTGCAGGCACTGTGTGCTGTGAGGAGTCACACGTCTGCAGACACTGTGTGCTGTGAGGATTCACACGTCTGCAGGCACTGTGAGCTGTGAGGATTCACACGTCTGCAGACACTGTGTCCTGTGAGGATTCACACGTCTGCAGGCACTGTGCGCTGAGGATTCACACTTCTCCAGGCAATGTGCGCTGTGAGGATTCACACGTCTGCAGGCACTGTGCGCTGTGAGGATTCACACGTCTGCAGGCACTGTGCGCTGTGAGGATTCACACGTCTGCAGGCACTGTGCGCTGTGAGGATTCACACGTCTGCAGACACTGTGTGCTGTGAGGATTCACACGTCTGCAAGCACTGTGTGCTGTGAGGAGTCACACGTCTGCAGGCACTGTGTGCTGTGAGGATTCACACATCTGCAGACACTGTGTGCTGTGAGGATTCACACGTCTGCAGGCACTGTGCGCTGTGAGGAGTCACACTTCTGCAGGCACTGTGCGCTGTGAGGATTCACACGTCTGCAGGCACTGTGCGCTGTGAGGATTCACACGTCTGCATGCACTGTGTGCTGTGATGAGTCACACGTCTGCAGGCACTGTGTGCTGTGAGGAGTTACACGTCTGCAGGCACTGTGCGCTGAGGATTCACACGTCTGCAGACACTGTGTGCTGTGAGGATTCACACGTCTGCAGACACTCTGTCCTGTGAGGATTCACACGTCTGCAGGCACTGTGCGCTGAGGATTCACACTTCTACAGGCAATGTGCGCTGTGAGGATTCACACGTCTGCAGGCACTGTGCGCTGTGAGGATTCACACGTCTGCAGGCACTGTGCGCTGTGAGGATTCACACGTCTGCAGGCACTGTGCGCTGTGAGGATTCACACGTCTGCAGGCACTGCGCGCTGTGAGGATTCACACTTCTGCAGGCACTGTGCGCTGAGGATTCACACGTCTGCAGGCACTGTGCGCTGTGAGGATTCACAAGTCTGCAGGCACTGTGTACTGTGAAGAGTCACACGTCTGCAGACACTGTGTGCTGTGAGGTTTCACACGTCTGCAGGCACTGTGTGCTGTGAGGATTCACATGTCTGCAGGCACTGTGCGCTGTGAGGATTCACACGTCTGCAGGCACTGTGTGCTGTGAGGAGTCACACGTCTGCACTGTGTGCTGTGAGGATTCACACGTCTGCAGGCACTGTGCGCTGTGAGGATTCACACGTCTGCAGGCACTGTGTGCTGTGAGGAGTCACACGTCTGCAGGCACTGTGTGCTGTGAGGAGTCACACGTCTGCAGGCACTGTGCGCTGAGGATTCACACGTCTGCCGGCACTGTGCGCTGTCAGGATTCACACGTCTGCAGGCACTGTGCGATGAGGATTCACACGTCTGCAGGCACTGTGTGCTGTGAGGATTCACACGTCTGCAGGCACTGTGTGCTGTGAGGAGTCACACGTCTGCAGACACTGTGTGCTGTGAGGATTCACACGTCTGCAGGCACTGTGTGCTGTGAGGATTCACGTCTGCAGGCACTGTGCGTTGTGAGGATTCACACGTCTGCAGGCACTGTGTGCTGTGAGGAGTCACACGTCTGCAGACACTGTGTGCTGTGAGGATTCACACGTCTGCAGGCAATGTGTGCTGTGAGGATTCACGTCTGCAGGCACTGTGCGCTGTGAGGAGTCACACGTCTGCAGACACTGTGTGCTGTGAGGATTCACACGTCTGCAGGCACTGTGCGTTTTGAGGATTCACACGTCTGCAGGCACTGTGTGCTGTGAGGAGTCACACGTCTGCAAGCACTGTGTGCTGTGAGGAGTCACACGTCTGCAGGCACTGTGCGCTGAGGATTCACACGTCTGCAGGCACTGCGTGCTGTGAGGATTCACACTTCTGCAGGCACTGTGCGCTGAGGATTCACACGTCTGCAGGCACTGTGCGCTGTGAGGATTCACACGTCTGCAGGCACTGTGCGCTGTGAGGATTCACACGTCTGCAGGCACTGAGTACTGTGAGGAGTCACACGTCTGCAGACACTGTGTGCTGTGAGGATTCACACGTCTGCAGGCACTGTGTGCTGTGAGGATTCACATGTCTGCAGGCACTGTGTGCTGTAAGGAGTCACACGTCTGCAGGCACTGTGCGCTGTGAGGATTCACACTTCTGCAGGCACTGTGTGCTGTGAGGAGTAACACGTCTGCAGGCACTGTGTGCTGTGAGGATTCACACGTCTGCAGGCACTGTGCGCTGTGAGGATTCACACTTCTGCAGGCACTGTGCGCTGTGAGCACTCACACGTCTGCAGGAACTGTGCGCTGTGAGGATTCACACGTCTGCAGGCACTGTGCGCTGTGAGGATTCACACGTCTGCAGGCACTGCGTGCTGTGAGGATTCACACTTCTGCAGGCACTGTGCGCTGAGGATTCACACGTCTGCAGGCACTGTGCGCTGTGAGGATTCAGGGTATGTGTCCACGTTCAGGATTGCATCAGGATTTGGTCAGTATTTTACATCAGTATTTGTAGCCAAAACCAGGAGTGGGTGATAAATACAGAAGTTGTGCATACGTTTCTATTATACTTTTCCTCTAATTTTTCCACTCCTGGTTTTGGCTACAAATACTGATGTAAAATACTGACCAAATCCTGATGCAATCCTGAACGTGGACACATACCCTCACACGTCTGCAGGCACTGTGCGCTGTGAGGATTTACACGTCTGCAGGCACTGTGTGCTGTGAGGAGTCACACGTCTGCAGGCACTGTGTTCTGTGAGGATTCACACGTCTGCAGGCACTGTGTCCTGTGAGGATTCACACGTCTGCAGGCACTGTGCGCTGTGAGGATTCACACTTCTGCAGACACTGTGTCCTGTGAGGATTCACACGTCTGCAGGCACTGTGCGCTGTGAGGATTCACACGTCTGCAGGCACTGTGCGCTGTGAGGATTCACACGTCTGCAGGCACTGCGCGCTGTGAGGATTCACACTTCTGCAGGCACTGTGCGCTGAGGATTCACACGTCTGCAGGCACTGTGCGCTGTGAGGATTCACAAGTCTGCAGGCACTGTGTACTGTGAGGAGTCACAAGTCTGCAGACACTGTGTGCTGTGAGGTTTCACACGTCTGCAGGCACTGTGTGCTGTGAGGATTCACATGTCTGCAGGCACTGTGCGCTGTGAGGATTCACACGTCTGCAGGCACTATGTGCTGTGAGGAGTCACACGTCTGCAGACACTGTGTGCTGTGAGGATTCACACGTCTGCAGGCACTGTGCGCTGTGAGGATTCACACGTCTGCAGGCACTGTGTGCTGTGAGGAGTCACACGTCTGCAGGCACTGTGTGCTGTGAGGAGTCACACGTCTGCAGGCACTGTGCGCTGAGGATTCACACGTCTGCAGGCACTGTGCGCTGTCAGGATTCACAAGTCTGCAGGCACTGTGCGATGAGGATTCACACGTCTGCAGGCACTGTGTGCTGTGAGGATTCACACGTCTGCAGGCACTGTGTGCTGTGAGGAGTCACACGTCTGCAGACACTGTGTGCTGTGAGGATTCACGTCTGCAGGCACTGTGCGCTGTGAGGATTCACACGTCTGCAGGCACTGTGTGCTGTGAGGAGTCACACGTCTGCAGACACTGTGTGCTGTGAGGATTCACACGTCTGCAGGCACTGTGTGCTGTGAGGATTCACGTCTGCAGGCACTGTGCGCTGTGAGGAGTCACACGTCTGCAGACACTGTGTGCTGTGAGGATTCACACGTCTGCAGGCACTGTGCGTTTTGAGGATTCACACGTCTGCAGGCACTGTGCGTTTTGAGGATTCACACGTCTGCAGGCACTGTGTGCTGTGAGGAGTCACACGTCTGCAAGCACTGTGTGCTGTGAGGAGTCACACGTCTGCAGGCACTGTGCGCTGAGGATTCACACGTCTGCAGGCACTGTGCGCTGTCAGGATTCACACGTCAGCAGGCACTGTGAGCTGTTCACACGTCTGCAGGCACTGTGTGCTGTGATGATTCACACGTCTGCAGGCACTGTGCGCTGAGGATTCACACGTCTACAGGCACTGTGTACTGTGAGGATTCACACGTCTGCAGGCACTGTGTGCTGTGAGGAGTCATACGTCTGCAGGCACTGTGAGGATTCACACGTCTGCAGACACTGTGTGCTGTGAGGATTCACACATCTGCAGACACTGTGTGCTGTGAGGAGTCACACGTCTGCAGGCACTGTGCGCTGTGAGGATTCACACTGCCGCAGGCACTATGTGCTGTGAGGATTCACACGTCTGCAGACACTGTGTGCTGTGAGGATTCACACGTCTGCAGGCACTGTGCGCTGTGAGGATTCACACTTCTGCAGGCACTGTGCGCTGTGAGCACTCACACGTCTGCAGGCACTGTGCGCTGTGAGGATTCACACGTCTGCAGGCACTGTGCGCTGTGAGGATTCACACGTCTGCAGGCACTGTGCTCTGTGAGGATTCACACGTCTGCAGGCACTGCGTGCTGTGAGGATTCACACTTCTGCAGGCACTGTGCGCTGAGGATTCACACGTCTGCAGGCACTGTGCGCTGTGAGGATTCACACGTCTGCAAGCAATGTGCGCTGTGAGTATTCACACGTCTGCAGGCACTGAGTACTGTGAGGAGTCACACGTCTGCAGACACTGTGTGCTGTGAGGATTCACACGTCTGCAGGCACTGTGTGCTGTGAGGATTCACATGTCTGCAGGCACTGTGTGCTCTGAGGAGTCACACGTCTGCAGGCACTGTGCGCTGTGAGGAGTCACACGTCTGCAGGCACTGTGTGCTGTGAGGAGTAACACGTCTGCAGGCACTGTGTGCTGTGAGGATTCACACGTCTGTAGGCACTGTGCGCTGTGAGGATTCACACTTCTGCAGGCACTGTGCGCTGTGAGCACTCACACGTCTGCAGGCACTGTGCGCTGTGAGGATTCACACGTCTGCAGGCACTGTGCGCTGTGAGGATTCACACGTCTGCAGGCACTGTGCGCTGTGAGGATTCACACGTCTGCAGGCACTGTGCGCTGTGAGGATTCACACGTCTGCAGGCACTGCGTGCTGTGAGGATTCACACTTCTGCAGGCCCTGTGCGCTGAGGATTCACACGTCTGCAGGCACTGTGCGCTGTGAGGATTCACACGTCTGCAGGCACTGTGCGCTGTGAGGATTCACACGTCTGCAGGCACTGAGTACTGTGAGGAGTCACACGTCTGCAGACACTGTGTGCTGTGAGGATTCACACGTCTGCAGGCACTGTGTGCTGTGAGGATTCACATGTCTGCAGGCACTGTGTGCTGTGAGGAGTCACACGTCTGCAGGCACTGTGCGCTGTGAGGATTCACACTTCTGCAGGCACTGTGTGCTGTGAGGAGTAACACGTCTGCAGGCACTGTGTGCTGTGAGGATTCACACGTCTGCAGGCACTGTGCGCTGTGAGGATTCACACTTCTGCAGGCACTGTGCGCTGTGAGCACTCACACGTCTGCAGGCACTGTGCGCTGTGAGGATTCACACGTCTGCAGGCACTGTGCGCTGTGAGGATTCACACGTCTGCAGGCACTGTGCTCTGTGAGGAGTCATACGTCTGCAGGCACTGTGAGGATTCACACGTCTGCAGACACTGTGTGCTGTGAGGATTCACACATCTGCAGACACTGTGTGCTGTGAGGAGTCACACGTCTGCAGGCACTGTGCGCTGTGAGGATTCACACTGCTGCAGGCACTGTGTGCTGTGAGGATTCACACGTCTGCAGGCACTGTGCGCTGTGAGGATTCACACTTCTGCAGGCACTGTGCGCTGTGAGCACTCACACGTCTGCAGGCACTGTGCGCTGTGAGGATTCACACGTCTGCAGGCACTGTGCGCTGTGAGGATTCACACGTCTGCAGGCACTGTGCTCTGTGAGGATTCAGATGTCTGCAGGCACTGCGTGCTGTGAGGATTCACATTTCTGCAGGCACTGTGCGCTGAGGATTCACACGTCTACAGGCACTGTGCGCTGTGAGGATTCACACGTCTGCAGGCACTGTGCGCTGTGAGGATTCACACGTCTGCAGGCACTGAGTACTGTGAGGAGTCACACGTCTGCAGACACTGTGTGCTGTGAGGATTCACACGTCTGCAGGCACTGTGTGCTGTGAGGATTCACATGTCTGCAGGCACTGTGTGCTGTGAGGAGTCACACGTCTGCAGGCACTGTGTGCTGTGAGGAGTAACACGTCTGCAGGCACTGTGTGCTGTGAGGATTCACACGTCTGCAGGCACTGTGCGCTGTGAGGATTCACACTTCTGCAGGCACTGTGCGCTGTGAGCACTCACACGTCTGCAGGCACTGTGCGCTGTGAGGATTCACATGTCTGCAGGCACTGTGGGCTGAGGATTCACACGTCTGCAGGCACTGTGCGCTGTGAGGATTCACACGTCTGCAGGCACTGTGCGCTGTGAGGATTCACACGTCTGCAGGCACTGAGTACTGTGAGGAGTCACACGTCTGCAGACACTGTGTGGTGTGAGGATTTACACGTCTGCAGGCACTGTGTGCTGTGAGGATTCACATGTCTGCAGGCACTGTGTGCTGTGAGGAGTCACACGTCTGCAGGCACTGTGCGCTGTGAGGATTCACACTTCTGCAGGCACTGTGTGCTGTGAGGAGTAACACGTCTGCAGGCACTGTGTGCTGTGAGGATTCACACGTCTGCAGGCACTGTGCGCTGTGAGGATTCACACTTCTGCAGGCACTGTGCGCTGTGAGCACTCACACGTCTGCAGGAACTGTGCGCTGTGAGGATTCACACGTCTGCAGGCACTGTGCGCTGTGAGGATTCACACGTCTGCAGGCACTGCGTGCTGTGAGGATTCACACTTCTGCAGGCACTGTGCGCTGAGGATTCACACGTCTGCAGGCACTGTGCGCTGTGAGGATTCACAAGTCTGCAGGCACTGTGTACTGTGAGGAGTCACAAGTCTGCAGACACTGTGTGCTGTGAGGTTTCACACGTCTGCAGGCACTGTGTGCTGTGAGGATTCACATGTCTGCAGGCACTGTGCGCTGTGAGGATTCACACGTCTGCAGGCACTGTGTGCTGTGAGGAGTCACACGTCTGCAGACACTGTGTGCTGTGAGGATTCACACGTCTGCAGGCACTGTGCGCTGTGAGGATTCACACGTCTGCAGGCACTGTGTGCTGTGAGGAGTCACACGTCTGCAGGCACTGTGTGCTGTGAGGAGTCACACGTCTGCAGGCACTGTGCGCTGAGGATTCACACGTCTGCAGGCACTGTGCGCTGTCAGGATTCACAAGTCTGCAGGCACTGTGCGATGAGGATTCACACGTCTGCAGGCACTGTGTGCTGTGAGGATTCACACGTCTGCAGGCACTGTGTGCTGTGAGGAGTCACACGTCTGCAGACACTGTGTGCTGTGAGGATTCACGTCTGCAGGCACTGTGCGCTGTGAGGATTCACACGTCTGCAGGCACTGTGTGCTGTGAGGAGTCACACGTCTGCAGACACTGTGTGCTGTGAGGATTCACACGTCTGCAGGCACTGTGTGCTGTGAGGATTCACGTCTGCAGGCACTGTGTGCTGTGAGGAGTAACACGTCTGCAGGCACTGTGTGCTGTGAGGATTCACACGTCTGCAGGCACTGTGCGCTGTGAGGATTCACACGTCTGCAGGCACTGCGCGCTGTGAGGATTCACACTTCTGCAGGCACTGTGCGCTGAGGATTCACACGTCTGCAGGCACTGTGCGCTGTGAGGATTCACAAGTCTGCAGGCACTGTGTACTGTGAGGAGTCACACGTCTGCAGACACTGTGTGCTGTGAGGTTTCACACGTCTGCAGGCACTGTGTGCTGTGAGGATTCACATGTCTGCAGGCACTGTGCGCTGTGAGGATTCACACGTCTGCAGGCACTGTGTGCTGTGAGGAGTCACACGTCTGCAGACACTGTGTGCTGTGAGGATTCACACGTCTGCAGGCACTCTGCGCTGTGAGGATTCACACGTCTGCAGGCACTGTGTGCTGTGAGGAGTCACACGTCTGCAGGCACTGTGTGCTCTGAGGAGTCACACGTCTGCAGGCACTGTGCGCTGACGATTCACACTTCTGCAGGCAATGTGCGCTGTGAGGATTCACACGTCTGCAGGCACTGTGTGCTGTGATGAGTCACACGTCTGCAGGCACTGTGTGCTGTGAGGAGTCACACGTCTGCAGGCACTGTGCGCTGAGGATTCACACGTCTGCAGACACTGTGTGCTGTGAGGATTCACACGTCTGCAGACACTCTATCCTGTGAGGATTCACACGTCTGCAGGCACTGTGCGCTGAGGATTCACACGTCTGCAGACACTGTGTGCTGTGAGGATTCACACGTCTGCAGACACTCTATCCTGTGAGGATTCACACGTCTGCAGGCACGGTGCGCTGAGGATTCACACTTCTGCAGGCAATGTGCGCTGTGAGGATGTTAAAAATCGTTATTGCGCAAAAATATCTAATCAAGACTTAACCAGGTGCGTTATTCTTAAAAGAAAAATGTCATGATATTCTGACGAAAGTATAGTGGTTTATTGAGTTATCCACCATCGCAGCAAAAACATAAAAGGTAGATGAAACAATTACAAACAGAGTGTCCATGTGTAGATATCAGCGCTTCTCCTGTTACTCATCTTTAAAAGGTAGAATGGTAGAAGTCATCTGTCTGTGTGAAAGTCTGAAGTCATCATGGCATGGAGTAGCTAACAGCTGTTGTTCCTCGTGTCTTGTCTCATGTCCATGGAGAATGATGGTGAAGGAAGGGAGGTGACCGTCCCACGTGACAAAAAGCCCCCACACCCTCCTAAGAGACGTTTATATATGTTCAACACTGATCACGTGTCTTCTGTATATGGAGTTAACTTATACTCTGAGCTACATACACAGAAATAGCTTTTGATAGTGTCAGCAAGAAACCATGTGCTCGGTACAGAATAAAAATAAGAATAATTAATATTTAACAATTCCCCCTTTTGAGGGTGACAGACATTGATTGGAACCCTCAAATTAAAATATTAATAAAATCTTCTTTCTTCTTTGGCAAAATGATGTAATAAATAATATCAATAATAATAATGTTATATGTTCTCAATAATATAATGATATGTAACTTCATGTTATGGTAAGCCGTGATTAATATTTATATAAAATATATATTATTATACTTCCCTATGTCTACTTGAAGCATCTCAGGTCTGATGTCATCTGATCTTCATATTGATGTTTTCTTGGTTCTTTTAAACCAATTTTTAATATAAGTCTTTTGAAATAGATGATAGCATGTAGATATGTAGAGACTGTGTGTCATGTGTCAATCAAAGTCCATAAAATCAAATGTTGATAAGAAAACAAAGTTCATAGATGAAATGTAGCTTTAATATCTGTGCAGTGTCACTTTTAGAGACCTGGACTTACATTGGCTCGCCTTGGAAATCATCTGGAATCCTCATATCATCCGCACTGGTCTTGGGACAGGTGTGACGTCTTTGGTCAGCACAGCAAGGGTTACATTGACTCTTCCTTGCCAAACATAGCACCATAACCAGTCCTTAGTGCACAGGACACATGTCAGGGTTGTAGCGTCCTGACAATTACCTGAGTGTTCACCAGCTTTCATGGAAGTCTTATAGGTGATAGGAAACCACTGGATCGTGATAAGAACGTAATAACACAGTTCATCTTTGATACTGTACTCAGTTGTCAGTGATGGATGCTGTAGTTGTGAATGGTGACATGAATTGTATTTGACACAGTCTATTATTACTCAGAAATCATAGCATTGTTACCTTGTGGAACTTCTGGATAACGGCTTTTCTTCTTGCAACTTTTAAGAATCAATTGAATTTAGAAAAATATAAAATCTTTATTAACATCTTTAGTATCTTGATTGAAGTCTTCATTCCCTATTCTATACCAAATCTGGTAATTTCCCTAACTTATAATATCACAGCGTACCATAGCAATCAATAATATCCATATAATTATTAAATGATATTAATATGAAATTTATATTTAGAAAATAAAATAATAATAATAATAATAATAATAAATGATATATTATTTACCATATTCTTCATGTGATTGGACATTTTTATGTCGTAGGTGTAATTTCTTCTTGAACCCATAGATGTCAGTGTGTCTTTTATGTAACAAGTGCTGATATTTATTATTAAAACTTTATTAATTTATGTTCAGTAAACCAATAATATGTAAGTATGTATAGTCATGAACCAAAATAAGAATATATATATATGAATAAATAAATGAATGAATGAATGAATGAATTGTTGTATTTAACTCAGAATTGAAACATTTCTTATATAATGAAACCATATGATCACTATATTTGATAAAGCAATATGCTTGTAGACATTACTCTATTAAATATTGATTTTTCCTTGATGAAAAATACGAATGAAAAATAAAAATTGAAAGAAAAGTGGAAAAAAATGAAAAATAAAAATGAGAATAAAAAATAAAAATAAGGCCTTTATATGTTGATGACAAATGCTGAGATTATGTCTTAGTAACACATTCCCTTAATATTTTCCTCATGTAGATGTTGTCATAACCTTGGATCACCAAAATATTGAAATTATGCAGCTTTGCATATAATACCCTTCATTAGAGAAAAAAATGATATTTATAATATTTATTGTTATTGTACCCAATAATACCTTATTAATATTTCTTCTTTATTAAAATGTGTGAAGAAGAGGTATTGATGAAATGTGATGATGTGATCAGGATCAAAAACACATTTCCCCCTTAATATCAAAAAATATTATTTTATGAAAAAATTAATTTGTAAAAACCCAAGTGAAAAATCATTATTTTTAGAACTGTCATATCAGCTTGTGCCATATATTTGTTTGAAGATGTGTACTCATCTATGTAACTATAAAAAAAAACACTGAATATCATAAAATTATAATTTGGAAAAATTATTCTAAATGTAGGTTTTCTAGAAAAATCATATTGATGTATTATTGTACTTATTAAATAATAATAACTAAAGAAATATATGTTGCATAATAATATTTAAATATATCTTAATATTCTAATAATTTAACTGAATGCTATTATTAAATTAAACACAAAGTTGTTGTTTTTTTTTTTTTTTTTTTGACATACCATGAATCATGAGGCCTCAGTCAAACTGTGCATCCACATTCCACATTCCACATACCACGCTCTGGTCACTCTTACATCACATCTCATGTCAAATTCACTCAGCAGCTGCTCATATGTTCTCTCACCTGTCACATGTGACTCACATAGACGTTCACAATACATTTCACATACAAAGAATAAAAAACATGTATATTAACCCAAAATATTGTATCCTAATTATCAATCAATGCGCATTGTGATCTATTAAATTTAGTATTCTAATATTTCTTTGAATATTCCCCAAATATTATCTAACAGTAACAGTATGTTTTAAACTATAGAAAGGACTCCTCCATTTACAAGAAACCCGAGTTGAATGTTCCAACGCTATTTCGGTACAGGAATCCATTTGCAAGTAAAGGCTGAGGAAAATTCCTAAAATTAAAAAACAAGGCTATATGATATTTCTTAACTCACATATGTCACACCATGCACCATGCAGTGGGAGGAAAAAAAAACATAATGTTACAGAAAAACATGTAGTACACACATTTTTAGGTTATTAGATATATTATTTTAAGTGTTAAATATATATATATATATAAATCATGCAGTTAATATAGCTTCCTGTGTGAATAAGACATAAATTCATGAAACAGGTATTTTTTGTTCAATCCTCGCTTTGAAAGTAAAATTCTAAGGGAAAATAAAAGATAAAGGTTAATTTCATATTTATTTCAAAACAAAATAATTTAGATATCTTATACATATGTATATATTTAATAAATGTATTTAATTGTAATTCTAAATATTTTTTTACTGGAGTAAATTTTAATTATTTCACTATATATATAAAAATACAGTTAATATAATCTCTATTTATACAAATATGCTACAGTATTTACTGTATACTATATTAATATATAACTGCAGAATTATATTGAATAAAATAATTACATATTAATAAATAATACATTGTATAACTCATCATATAATATAATTACATGTTTAGCCAATTCCTATCCCAAAATGTAACTCTCTGTCGATTATCTGAAATGCTTTATTTAGTAAGGTCAGATTTAACCCTATGGACTCTTTGAAGAGCTGCTGTGATAATGGAGTGTTCAGCTGAGCTCCCCCTGGGATACTCACCTGCTTCCGTCTGTCAGTTTCCGCCATCTTTAGAGACAGATCTGAGCCTTCAGATTTTAAATCTTTCAGAGAAATTTCTTTAATAGACTCCTGAATCTTTTCATACGGTTTGTAACAAATATGTAATTTTCTTCGTAATCATAGATTTGATTTTGGATCAGATTTGAAGATTTTGATTTTGGCTTTTGATAAGATTGAATTCTGACTGGTTTCAAAAACTTAGTAAAATGTGTTTTCCTTTCAAGATTCTCGTGTTTTCTAGAAAAATCAAGGGATTGGGCGCATTCGTATAAAGAATTTTTCTGTGTAGCAATTATACGAGATACAGGATTTAAGAATTTAAACTTGTTTACAAAACAATTTATCATGGATTGTTGATTCAAATTCGTACAGACCAATTTATAAATCCTTTCAAAAATGGACATGAATGTAAAAGTACATTCTTTCTGGCCAATCTTCAATTTTAGAAGAATATCAAGATCTGGATAATTTTCTTTTAATCCACAGAAAATCAAAATTCTTAATCTTTCTACATCAGTCATATTTTCATACTCCTCATTCTGCATTTCTAATGAATATCTTCTCATAAAAGTTACTGGCAGCCAAATTTTAAACAAATTATTTTTCTCCTGATTAGTCAAATCAAACTTATCAGCAAAACTTTCAAATATCTCTGAATTTCTGCACACATGGATTTTGTCATCATATGCAGGAATGATTTTGCATAATTTTAGCAGGATTTTCCTAGATTTAGGTTGGAGCTGTTGGGCCTCTAAGTCGTCTATTTTTAAGGGCAATGGTACATCTGTCCCTCGTAGATCATCTTTGTCAATTGTCATGTCTCCTTCACTTCCTCCATCTTGTTTTTCATCTTGTGTCACAAAGTCAATGTCACTTTGGGTGGTCATCGTCATCACAGATACGTGCGTCACATCTTTCTCACTCTTCTCATTACAATCAATCTTGGGAACATCATTCGTTTCCTTAGAAATTCTTTCTACACTGTCTTTTTTGGACTTCTCTGTCACAAACTCGTTAAATACATACACCATATGTAAAATATTTTTAAGTTGCTCTTTTTCTTTTTTCTTAGACATTAGCTTAGAATCTAACTTCAAATTCAAATTCACTATTCTGCATTCTGCAAATAAATTAGACCAAAATATTTCTAAGCTAGATCCGTACAAACTTACAAATTCTATCTGACTTGATTTAGCATATGAATTTATCAAATCCATTTGTCTTACCTTGAAATCTCAGCTTGTAATCCCTTTGCTTTTACAACGCTGGGCTCCGGACTTCAGCACGGCGATTTTTAGCACATCTATCTTCAGCACTACCAGTGCTTGCTGTCAATCCGTCTGACACCTGTTAAAGTCTTCGTAATTCGTAGGTTCTTGTATGAGTTCTTTGTGACTTGAAGTTTTGAAGTGGAATTCCTGAATACTTGCACAATCTAGCAGAACTCTTCTGTCTTCCCCCGTGTGCAAGAAGAAGGAAATTCACGCAAAAATAGCACAAAAAATCAAAACTGGCTGGCTAGGCCAAATGTTAAAAATCGTTATTGCGCAAAAATATCTAATCAAGACTTAACCAGGTGCGTTATTCTTAAAAGAAAAATGTCATGATATTCTGACGAAAGTATAGTGGTTTATTGAGTTATCCACCATCGCAGCAAAAACATAAAAGGTAGATGAAACAATTACAAACAGAGTGTCCATGTGTAGATATCAGCGCTTCTCCTGTTACTCATCTTTAAAAGGTAGAATGGTAGAAGTCATCTGTCTGTGTGAAAGTCTGAAGTCATCATGGCATGGAGTAGCTAACAGCTGTTGTTCCTCGTGTCTTGTCTCATGTCCATGGAGAATGATGGTGAAGGAAGGGAGGTGACCGTCCCACGTGACAAAAAGCCCCCACACCCTCCTAAGAGACGTTTATATATGTTCAACACTGATCACGTGTCTTCTGTATATGGAGTTAACTTATACTCTGAGCTACATACACAGAAATAGCTTTTGATAGTGTCAGCAAGAAACCATGTGCTCGGTACAGAATAAAAATAAGAATAATTAATATTTAACAGAGGATTCACACGTCTGCAGGCACTGTGCGCTGTGAGGATTCACATGTCTGCAGGCACTGTGCGCTGTGAGGATTCACACGTCTGCAGGCACTGTGCGCTGTGAGGATTCACACGTCTGCAGGCACTGTGCGCTGTGAGGATTCACACGTCTGCAGGCACTGTGCGCTGTGAGGATTCACACGTCTGCAGACACTGTGTGCTGTGAGGATTCACACGTCTGCAGACACTGTGACCTGTGAGGATTCACACGTCTGCAGGCACTGTGCGCTGAGGATTCACACTTCTGCAGGCAATGTGCGCTGTGAGGATTCACCCGTCTGCAGGCACTGTGCGCTGTGAGGATTCATACGTCTGCAGGCACTGTGCGCTGTGAGGATTCACACGTCTGCAGACACTGTGTGCTGTGAGGATTCACACGTCTGCAGGCACCGTGTGCTGTGAGGAGTCACACGTCTGCAGGCACTGTGTGCTGTGAGGATTCACACGTCTGCAGACAGTGTGCTGTGAGGATTCACAAGTCTGCAGGCACTGTGTGCTGTGAGGAGTCACACGTCTGCAGACACTGTGTGCTGTGAGGATTCACACGTCTGCAGGCACTGTGAGCTGTGAGGATTCACACGTCTGCAGACACTGTGTCCTGTGAGGATTCACACGTCTGCAGGCACTGTGCGCTGAGGATTCACACTTCTCCAGGCAATGTGCGCTGTGAGGATTCACACGTCTGCAGGCACTGTGCGCTGTGAGGATTCACACGTCTGCAGGCACTGTGCGCTGTGAGGATTCACACGTCTGCAGGCACTGTGCGCTGTGAGGATTCACACGTCTGCAGACACTGTGTGCTGTGAGGATTCACACGTCTGCAAGCACTGTGTGCTGTGAGGAGTCACACGTCTGCAGGCACTGTGTGCTGTGAGGATTCACACATCTGCAGACACTGTGTGCTGTGAGGATTCACACGTCTGCAGGCACTGTGCGCTGTGAGGAGTCACACTTCTGCAGGCACTGTGCGCTGTGAGGATTCACACGTCTGCAGGCACTGTGCGCTGTGAGGATTCACACGTCTGCATGCACTGTGTGCTGTGATGAGTCACACGTCTGCAGGCACTGTGTGCTGTGAGGAGTTACACGTCTGCAGGCACTGTGCGCTGAGGATTCACACGTCTGCAGACACTGTGTGCTGTGAGGATTCACACGTCTGCAGACACTCTGTCCTGTGAGGATTCACACGTCTGCAGGCACTGTGCGCTGAGGATTCACACTTCTACAGGCAATGTGCGCTGTGAGGATTCACACGTCTGCAGGCACTGTGCGCTGTGAGGATTCACACGTCTGCAGGCACTGTGCGCTGTGAGGATTCACACGTCTGCAGGCACTGTGCGCTGTGAGGATTCACACGTCTGCAGGCACTGCGCGCTGTGAGGATTCACACTTCTGCAGGCACTGTGCGCTGAGGATTCACACGTCTGCAGGCACTGTGCGCTGTGAGGATTCACAAGTCTGCAGGCACTGTGTACTGTGAAGAGTCACACGTCTGCAGACACTGTGTGCTGTGAGGTTTCACACGTCTGCAGGCACTGTGCGCTGTGAGGATTCACACGTCTGCAGACACTGTGTGCTGTGAGGATTCACACGTCTGCAGGCACCGTGTGCTGTGAGGAGTCACACGTCTGCAGGCACTGTGTGCTGTGAGGATTCACACGTCTGCAGACAGTGTGCTGTGAGGATTCACACGTCTGCAGGCACTGTGTGCTGTGAGGAGTCACACGTCTGCAGACACTGTGTGCTGTGAGGATTCACACGTCTGCAGGCACTGTGAGCTGTGAGGATTCACACGTCTGCAGACACTGTGTCCTGTGAGGATTCACACGTCTGCAGGCACTGTGCGCTGAGGATTCACACTTCTCCAGGCAATGTGCGCTGTGAGGATTCACACGTCTGCAGGCACTGTGCGCTGTGAGGATTCACACGTCTGCAGGCACTGTGCGCTGTGAGGATTCACACGTCTGCAGGCACTGTGCGCTGTGAGGATTCACACGTCTGCAGACACTGTGTGCTGTGAGGATTCACACGTCTGCAAGCACTGTGTGCTGTGAGGAGTCACACGTCTGCAGGCACTGTGTGCTGTGAGGATTCACACATCTGCAGACACTGTGTGCTGTGAGGATTCACACGTCTGCAGGCACTGTGCGCTGTGAGGAGTCACACTTCTGCAGGCACTGTGCGCTGTGAGGATTCACACGTCTGCAGGCACTGTGCGCTGTGAGGATTCACACGTCTGCATGCACTGTGTGCTGTGATGAGTCACACGTCTGCAGGCACTGTGTGCTGTGAGGAGTTACACGTCTGCAGGCACTGTGCGCTGAGGATTCACACGTCTGCAGACACTGTGTGCTGTGAGGATTCACACGTCTGCAGACACTCTGTCCTGTGAGGATTCACACGTCTGCAGGCACTGTGCGCTGAGGATTCACACTTCTACAGGCAATGTGCGCTGTGAGGATTCACACGTCTGCAGGCACTGTGCGCTGTGAGGATTCACACGTCTGCAGGCACTGTGCGCTGTGAGGATTCACACGTCTGCAGGCACTGTGCGCTGTGAGGATTCACACGTCTGCAGGCACTGCGCGCTGTGAGGATTCACACTTCTGCAGGCACTGTGCGCTGAGGATTCACACGTCTGCAGGCACTGTGCGCTGTGAGGATTCACAAGTCTGCAGGCACTGTGTACTGTGAAGAGTCACACGTCTGCAGACACTGTGTGCTGTGAGGTTTCACACGTCTGCAGGCACTGTGTGCTGTGAGGATTCACATGTCTGCAGGCACTGTGCGCTGTGAGGATTCACACGTCTGCAGGCACTGTGTGCTGTGAGGAGTCACACGTCTGCACTGTGTGCTGTGAGGATTCACACGTCTGCAGGCACTGTGCGCTGTGAGGATTCACACGTCTGCAGGCACTGTGTGCTGTGAGGAGTCACACGTCTGCAGGCACTGTGTGCTGTGAGGAGTCACACGTCTGCAGGCACTGTGCGCTGAGGATTCACACGTCTGCCGGCACTGTGCGCTGTCAGGATTCACACGTCTGCAGGCACTGTGCGATGAGGATTCACACGTCTGCAGGCACTGTGTGCTGTGAGGATTCACACGTCTGCAGGCACTGTGTGCTGTGAGGAGTCACACGTCTGCAGACACTGTGTGCTGTGAGGATTCACACGTCTGCAGGCACTGTGTGCTGTGAGGATTCACGTCTGCAGGCACTGTGCGTTGTGAGGATTCACACGTCTGCAGGCACTGTGTGCTGTGAGGAGTCACACGTCTGCAGACACTGTGTGCTGTGAGGATTCACACGTCTGCAGGCAATGTGTGCTGTGAGGATTCACGTCTGCAGGCACTGTGCGCTGTGAGGAGTCACACGTCTGCAGACACTGTGTGCTGTGAGGATTCACACGTCTGCAGGCACTGTGCGTTTTGAGGATTCACACGTCTGCAGGCACTGTGTGCTGTGAGGAGTCACACGTCTGCAAGCACTGTGTGCTGTGAGGAGTCACACGTCTGCAGGCACTGTGCGCTGAGGATTCACACGTCTGAAGGCACTGTGTGCTGTCAGTATTCACACGTCAGCAGGCACTGTGAGCTGTTCACACGTCTGCAGGCACTGTGTGCTGTGATGATTCACACGTCTGCAGGCACTGTGCGCTGAGGATTCACACGTCTACAGGCACTGTGTACTGTGAGGATTCACACGTCTGCAGGCACTGTGTGCTGTGAGGAGTCATACGTCTGCAGGCACTGTGAGGATTCACACGTCTGCAGACACTGTGTGCTGTGAGGATTCACACATCTGCAGACACTGTGTGCTGTGAGGAGTCACACGTCTGCAGGCACTGTGCGCTGTGAGGATTCACACTGCTGCAGGCACTATGTGCTGTGAGGATTCACACGTCTGCAGACACTGTGTGCTGTGAGGATTCACACGTCTTCAGGCACTGTGCTCTGTGAGGATTCACACTTCTGCAGGCACTGTGCGCTGTGAGCACTCACACGTCTGCAGGCACTGTGCGCTGTGAGGATTCACACGTCTGCAGACACTGTGTGCTGTGAGGATTCACACGTCTGCAGGCACTGTGTGCTGTGAGGATTCACATGTCTGCAGGCACTGTGTGCTGTGAGGAGTCACACGTCTGCAGGCACTGTGCGCTGTGAGGATTCACACTTCTGCAGGCACTGTGTGCTGTGAGGAGTAACACGTCTGCAGGCACTGTGTGCTGTGAGGATTCACACGTCTGCAGGCACTGTTCGCTGTGAGGATTCACACTTCTGCAGGCACTGTGCGCTGTGAGCACTCACACGTCTGCAGGCACTGTGCGCTGTGAGGATTCACACGTCTGCAGGCACTGTGCGCTGTGAGGATTCACACGTCTGCAGGCACTGTGCGCTGTGAGGATTCACATGTCTGCAGGCACTGCGCGCTGTGAGGATTCACACGTCTGCAGGCACTGCGTGCTGTGAGGATTCACACTTCTGCAGGCACTGTGCGCTGAGGATTCACACGTCTGCAGGCACTGTGCGCTGTGAGGATTCACACGTCTGCAGGCACTGTGCGCTGTGAGGATTCACACGTCTGCAGGCACTGAGTACTGTGAGGAGTCACACGTCTGCAGACACTGTGTGCTGTGAGGATTCACACGTCTGCAGGCACTGTGTGCTGTGAGGATTCACATGTCTGCAGGCACTGTGTGCTGTAAGGAGTCACACGTCTGCAGGCACTGTGCGCTGTGAGGATTCACACTTCTGCAGGCACTGTGTGCTGTGAGGAGTAACACGTCTGCAGGCACTGTGTGCTGTGAGGATTCACACGTCTGCAGGCACTGTGCGCTGTGAGGATTCACACTTCTGCAGGCACTGTGCGCTGTGAGCACTCACACGTCTGCAGGAACTGTGCGCTGTGAGGATTCACACGTCTGCAGGCACTGTGCGCTGTGAGGATTCACACGTCTGCAGGCACTGCGTGCTGTGAGGATTCACACTTCTGCAGGCACTGTGCGCTGAGGATTCACACGTCTGCAGGCACTGTGCGCTGTGAGGATTCAGGGTATGTGTCCACGTTCAGGATTGCATCAGGATTTGGTCAGTATTTTACATCAGTATTTGTAGCCAAAACCAGGAGTGGGTGATAAATACAGAAGTTGTGCATACGTTTCTATTATACTTTTCCTCTCATTTTTCCACTCCTGGTTTTGGCTACAAATACTGATGTAAAATACTGACCAAATCCTGATGCAATCCTGAACGTGGACACATACCCTCACACGTCTGCAGGCACTGTGCGCTGTGAGGATTTACACGTCTGCAGGCACTGTTTGCTGTGAGGAGTCACACGTCTGCAGGCACTGTGTCCTGTGAGGATTCACACGTCTGCAGGCACTGTGTCCTGTGAGGATTCACACGTCTGCAGGCACTGTGTCCTGTGAGGATTCACACGTCTGCAGGCACTGTGCGCTGTGAGGATTCACACGTCTGCAGGCACTGTGCGCTGTGAGGATTCACACGTCTGCAGGCACTGCGCGCTGTGAGGATTCACACTTCTGCAGGCACTGTGCGCTGAGGATTCACACGTCTGCAGGCACTGTGCGCTGTGAGGATTCACAAGTCTGCAGGCACTGTGTACTGTGAGGAGTCACAAGTCTGCAGACACTGTGTGCTGTGAGGTTTCACACGTCTGCAGGCACTGTGTGCTGTGAGGATTCACATGTCTGCAGGCACTGTGCGCTGTGAGGATTCACACGTCTGCAGGCACTGTGTGCTGTGAGGAGTCACACGTCTGCAGACACTGTGTGCTGTGAGGATTCACACGTCTGCAGGCACTGTGCGCTGTGAGGATTCACACGTCTGCAGGCACTGTGTGCTGTGAGGAGTCACACGTCTGCAGGCACTGTGTGCTGTGAGGAGTCACACGTCTGCAGGCACTGTGCGCTGAGGATTCACACGTCTGCAGGCACTGTGCGCTGTCAGGATTCACAAGTCTGCAGGCACTGTGCGATGAGGATTCACACGTCTGCAGGCACTGTGTGCTGTGAGGATTCACACGTCTGCAGGCACTGTGTGCTGTGAGGAGTCACACGTCTGCAGACACTGTGTGCTGTGAGGATTCACGTCTGCAGGCACTGTGCGCTGTGAGGATTCACACGTCTGCAGGCACTGTATGCTGTGAGGAGTCACACGTCTGCAGACACTGTGTGCTGTGAGGATTCACACGTCTGCAGGCACTGTGTGCTGTGAGGATTCACGTCTGCAGGCACTGTGCGCTGTGAGGAGTCACACGTCTGCAGACACTGTGTGCTGTGAGGATTCACACGTCTGCAGGCACTGTGCGTTTTGAGGATTCACACGTCTGCAGGCACTGTGCGTTTTGAGGATTCACACGTCTGCAGGCACTGTGTGCTGTGAGGAGTCACACGTCTGCAAGCACTGTGTGCTGTGAGGAGTCACACGTCTGCAGGCACTGTGCGCTGAGGATTCACACGTCTGCAGGCACTGTGCGCTGTCAGGATTCACACGTCAGCAGGCACTGTGAGCTGTTCACACGTCTGCAGGCACTGTGTGCTGTGATGATTCACACGTCTGCAGGCACTGTGCGCTGAGGATTCACACGTCTACAGGCACTGTGTACTGTGAGGATTCACACGTCTGCAGGCACTGTGTGCTGTGAGGAGTCATACGTCTGCAGGCACTGTGAGGATTCACACGTCTGCAGACACTGTGTGCTGTGAGGATTCACACATCTGCAGACACTGTGTGCTGTGAGGAGTCACACGTCTGCAGGCACTGTGCGCTGTGAGGATTCACACTGCCGCAGGCACTATGTGCTGTGAGGATTCACACGTCTGCAGACACTGTGTGCTGTGAGGATTCACACGTCTGCAGGCACTGTGCGCTGTGAGGATTCACACTTCTGCAGGCACTGTGCGCTGTGAGCACTCACACGTCTGCAGGCACTGTGCGCTGTGAGGATTCACACGTCTGCAGGCACTGTGCGCTGTGAGGATTCACACGTCTGCAGGCACTGTGCTCTGTGAGGATTCACACGTCTGCAGGCACTGCGTGCTGTGAGGATTCACACTTCTGCAGGCACTGTGCGCTGAGGATTCACACGTCTGCAGGCACTGTGCGCTGTGAGGATTCACACGTCTGCAAGCAATGTGCGCTGTGAGTATTCACACGTCTGCAGGCACTGAGTACTGTGAGGAGTCACACGTCTGCAGACACTGTGTGCTGTGAGGATTCACACGTCTGCAGGCACTGTGTGCTGTGAGGATTCACATGTCTGCAGGCACTGTGTGCTCTGAGGAGTCACACGTCTGCAGGCACTGTGCGCTGTGAGGAGTCACACGTCTGCAGGCACTGTGTGCTGTGAGGAGTAACACGTCTGCAGGCACTGTGTGCTGTGAGGATTCACACGTCTGTAGGCACTGTGCGCTGTGAGGATTCACACTTCTGCAGGCACTGTGCGCTGTGAGCACTCACACGTCTGCAGGCACTGTGCGCTGTGAGGATTCACACGTCTGCAGGCACTGTGCGCTGTGAGGATTCACACGTCTGCAGGCACTGTGCGCTGTGAGGATTCACACGTCTGCAGGCACTGTGCGCTGTGAGGATTCACACGTCTGCAGGCACTGCGTGCTGTGAGGATTCACACTTCTGCAGGCCCTGTGCGCTGAGGATTCACACGTCTGCAGGCACTGTGCGCTGTGAGGATTCACACGTCTGCAGGCACTGTGCGCTGTGAGGATTCACACGTCTGCAGGCACTGAGTACTGTGAGGAGTCACACGTCTGCAGACACTGTGTGCTGTGAGGATTCACACGTCTGCAGGCACTGTGTGCTGTGAGGATTCACATGTCTGCAGGCACTGTGTGCTGTGAGGAGTCACACGTCTGCAGGCACTGTGCGCTGTGAGGATTCACACTTCTGCAGGCACTGTGTGCTGTGAGGAGTAACACGTCTGCAGGCACTGTGTGCTGTGAGGATTCACACGTCTGCAGGCACTGTGCGCTGTGAGGATTCACACTTCTGCAGGCACTGTGCGCTGTGAGCACTCACACGTCTGCAGGCACTGTGCGCTGTGAGGATTCACACGTCTGCAGGCACTGTGCGCTGTGAGGATTCACACGTCTGCAGGCACTGTGCTCTGTGAGGAGTCATACGTCTGCAGGCACTGTGAGGATTCACACGTCTGCAGACACTGTGTGCTGTGAGGATTCACACATCTGCAGACACTGTGTGCTGTGAGGAGTCACACGTCTGCAGGCACTGTGCGCTGTGAGGATTCACACTGCTGCAGGCACTGTGTGCTGTGAGGATTCACACGTCTGCAGGCACTGTGCGCTGTGAGGATTCACACTTCTGCAGGCACTGTGCGCTGTGAGCACTCACACGTCTGCAGGCACTGTGCGCTGTGAGGATTCACACGTCTGCAGGCACTGTGCGCTGTGAGGATTCACACGTCTGCAGGCACTGTGCTCTGTGAGGATTCAGATGTCTGCAGGCACTGCGTGCTGTGAGGATTCACATTTCTGCAGGCACTGTGCGCTGAGGATTCACACGTCTACAGGCACTGTGCGCTGTGAGGATTCACACGTCTGCAGGCACTGTGCGCTGTGAGGATTCACACGTCTGCAGGCACTGAGTACTGTGAGGAGTCACACGTCTGCAGACACTGTGTGCTGTGAGGATTCACACGTCTGCAGGCACTGTGTGCTGTGAGGATTCACATGTCTGCAGGCACTGTGTGCTGTGAGGAGTCACACGTCTGCAGGCACTGTGTGCTGTGAGGAGTAACACGTCTGCAGGCACTGTGTGCTGTGAGGATTCACACGTCTGCAGGCACTGTGCGCTGTGAGGATTCACACTTCTGCAGGCACTGTGCGCTGTGAGCACTCACACGTCTGCAGGCACTGTGCGCTGTGAGGATTCACATGTCTGCAGGCACTGTGGGCTGAGGATTCACACGTCTGCAGGCACTGTGCGTTGTGAGGATTCACACGTCTGCAGGCACTGTGCGCTGTGAGGATTCACACGTCTGCAGGCACTGAGTACTGTGAGGAGTCACACGTCTGCAGACACTGTGTGGTGTGAGGATTTACACGTCTGCAGGCACTGTGTGCTGTGAGGATTCACATGTCTGCAGGCACTGTGTGCTGTGAGGAGTCACACGTCTGCAGGCACTGTGCGCTGTGAGGATTCACACTTCTGCAGGCACTGTGTGCTGTGAGGAGTAACACGTCTGCAGGCACTGTGTGCTGTGAGGATTCACACGTCTGCAGGCACTGTGCGCTGTGAGGATTCACACTTCTGCAGGCACTGTGCGCTGTGAGCACTCACACGTCTGCAGGAACTGTGCGCTGTGAGGATTCACACGTCTGCAGGCACTGTGCGCTGTGAGGATTCACACGTCTGCAGGCACTGCGTGCTGTGAGGATTCACACTTCTGCAGGCACTGTGCGCTGAGGATTCACACGTCTGCAGGCACTGTGCGCTGTGAGGATTCACAAGTCTGCAGGCACTGTGTACTGTGAGGAGTCACAAGTCTGCAGACACTGTGTGCTGTGAGGTTTCACACGTCTGCAGGCACTGTGTGCTGTGAGGATTCACATGTCTGCAGGCACTGTGCGCTGTGAGGATTCACACGTCTGCAGGCACTGTGTGCTGTGAGGAGTCACACGTCTGCAGACACTGTGTGCTGTGAGGATTCACACGTCTGCAGGCACTGTGCGCTGTGAGGATTCACACGTCTGCAGGCACTGTGTGCTGTGAGGAGTCACACGTCTGCAGGCACTGTGTGCTGTGAGGAGTCACACGTCTGCAGGCACTGTGCGCTGAGGATTCACACGTCTGCAGGCACTGTGCGCTGTCAGGATTCACAAGTCTGCAGGCACTGTGCGATGAGGATTCACACGTCTGCAGGCACTGTGTGCTGTGAGGATTCACACGTCTGCAGGCACTGTGTGCTGTGAGGAGTCACACGTCTGCAGACACTGTGTGCTGTGAGGATTCACGTCTGCAGGCACTGTGCGCTGTGAGGATTCACACGTCTGCAGGCACTGTGTGCTGTGAAGAGTCACACGTCTGCAGACACTGTGTGCTGTGAGGATTCACACGTCTGCAGGCACTGTGTGCTGTGAGGATTCACGTCTGCAGGCACTGTGCGCTGTGAGGAGTCACACGTCTGCAGACACTGTGTGCTGTGAGGATTCACACGTCTGCAGGCACTGTGCGTTTTGAGGATTCACACGTCTGCAGGCACTGTGCGTTTTGAGGATTCACACGTCTGCAGGCACTGTGTGCTGTGAGGAGTCACACGTCTGCAAGCACTGTGTGCTGTGAGGAGTCACACGTCTGCAGGCACTGTGCGCTGAGGATTCACACGTCTGCAGGCACTGTGCGCTGTCAGGATTCACACGTCAGCAGGCACTGTGAGCTGTTCACACGTCTGCAGGCACTGTGTGCTGTGATGATTCACACGTCTGCAGGCACTGTGCGCTGAGGATTCACACGTCTACAGGCACTGTGTACTGTGAGGATTCACACGTCTGCAGGCACTGTGTGCTGTGAGGAGTCATACGTCTGCAGGCACTGTGAGGATTCACACGTCTGCAGACACTGTGTGCTGTGAGGATTCACACATCTGCAGACACTGTGTGCTGTGAGGAGTCACACGTCTGCAGGCACTGTGCGCTGTGAGGATTCACACTGCTGCAGGCACTATGTGCTGTGAGGATTCACACGTCTGCAGACACTGTGTGCTGTGAGGATTCACACGTCTGCAGGCACTGTGCGCTGTGAGGATTCACACTTCTGCAGGCACTGTGCGCTGTGAGCACTCACACGTCTGCAGGCACTGTGCGCTGTGAGGATTCACACGTCTGCAGGCACTGTGCGCTGTGAGGATTCACACGTCTGCAGGCACTGTGCTCTGTGAGGATTCACACGTCTGCAGGCACTGCGTGCTGTGAGGATTCACACTTCTGCAGGCACTGTGCGCTGAGGATTCACACGTCTGCAGGCACTGTGCGCTGTGAGGATTCACACGTCTGCAGGCAATGTGCGCTGTGAGGATTCACACGTCTGCAGGCACTGAGTACTGTGAGGAGTCACACGTCTGCAGACACTGTGTGCTGTGAGGATTCACACGTCTGCAGGCACTGTGTGCTGTGAGGATTCACATGTCTGCAGGCACTGTGTGCTCTGAGGAGTCACACGTCTGCAGGCACTGTGCGCTGTGAGGAGTCACACGTCTGCAGGCACTGTGTGCTGTGAGGAGTAACACGTCTGCAGGCACTGTGTGCTGTGAGGATTCACACGTCTGTAGGCACTGTGCGCTGTGAGGATTCACACTTCTGCAGGCACTGTGCGCTGTGAGCACTCACACGTCTGCAGGCACTGTGCGCTGTGAGGATTCACACGTCTGCAGGCACTGTGCGCTGTGAGGATTCACACGTCTGCAGGCACTGTGCGCTGTGAGGATTCACACGTCTGCAGGCACTGTGCGCTGTGAGGATTCACACGTCTGCAGGCACTGCGTGCTGTGAGGATTCACACTTCTGCAGGCCCTGTGCGCTGAGGATTCACACGTCTGCAGGCACTGTGCTCTGTGAGGATTCACACGTCTGCAGGCACTGCGTGCTGTGAGGATTCACACTTCTGCAGGCCCTGTGCGCTGAGGATTCACACGTCTGCAGGCACTGTGCGCTGTGAGAATTCACACGTCTGCAGGCACTGAGTACTGTGAGGAGTCACACGTCTGCAGACACTGTGTGCTGTGAGGATTCACACGTCTGCAGGCACTGTGTGCTGTGAGGATTCACATGTCTGCAGGCACTGTGTGCTGTGAGGAGTCACACGTCTGCAGGCACTGTGCGCTGTGAGGATTCACACTTCTGCAGGCACTGTGTGCTGTGAGGAGTAACACGTCTGCAGGCACTGTGTGCTGTGAGGATTCACACGTCTGCAGGCACTGTGCGCTGTGAGGATTCACACTTCTGCAGGCACTGTGCGCTGTGAGCACTCACACGTCTGCAGGCACTGTGCGCTGTGAGGATTCACACTTCTGCAGGCACTGTGCGCTGTGAGCACTCACACGTCTGCAGGCACTGTGCGCTGTGAGGATTCACACGTCTGCAGGCACTGTGTGCTCTGAGGATTCACACGTCTGCAGGCACTGTGCGCTGTGAGGATTCACACGTCTGCAGGCACTGTGCGCTGTGAGGATTCACACGTCTGCAGGCACTGTGTGCTGTGAGGATTCACATGTCTGCAGGCACTGTGTGCTCTGAGGAGTCACACGTCTGCAGGCACTGTGCGCTGTGAGGAGTCACACGTCTGCAGGCACTGTGTGCTGTGAGGAGTAACACGTCTGCAGGCACTGTGTGCTGTGAGGATTCACACGTCTGTAGGCACTGTGCGCTGTGAGGATTCACACTTCTGCAGGCACTGTGCGCTGTGAGCACTCACACGTCTGCAGGCACTGTGCGCTGTGAGGATTCACACGTCTGCAGGCACTGTGCGCTGTGAGGATTCACACGTCTGCAGGCACTGTGCGCTGTGAGGATTCACACGTCTGCAGGCACTGTGCGCTGTGAGGATTCACACGTCTGCAGGCACTGCGTGCTGTGAGGATTCACACTTCTGCAGGCCCTGTGCGCTGAGGATTCACACGTCTGCAGGCACTGTGCGCTGTGAGGATTCACACGTCTGCAGGCACTGTGCGCTGTGAGGATTCACACGTCTGCAGGCACTGAGTACTGTGAGGAGTCACACGTCTGCAGACACTGTGTGCTGTGAGGATTCACACGTCTGCAGGCACTGTGTGCTGTGAGGATTCACATGTCTGCAGGCACTGTGTGCTGTGAGGAGTCACACGTCTGCAGGCACTGTGCGCTGTGAGGATTCACACTTCTGCAGGCACTGTGTGCTGTGAGGAGTAACACGTCTGCAGGCACTGTGTGCTGTGAGGATTCACACGTCTGCAGGCACTGTGCGCTGTGAGGATTCACACTTCTGCAGGCACTGTGCGCTGTGAGCACTCACACGTCTGCAGGCACTGTGCGCTGTGAGGATTCACACGTCTGCAGGCACTGTGCGCTGTGAGGATTCACACGTCTGCAGGCACTGTGCTCTGTGAGGAGTCATACGTCTGCAGGCACTGTGAGGATTCACACGTCTGCAGACACTGTGTGCTGTGAGGATTCACACATCTGCAGACACTGTGTGCTGTGAGGAGTCACACGTCTGCAGGCACTGTGCGCTGTGAGGATTCACACTGCTGCAGGCACTGTGTGCTGTGAGGATTCACACGTCTGCAGGCACTGTGCGCTGTGAGGATTCACACTTCTGCAGGCACTGTGCGCTGTGAGCACTCACACGTCTGCAGGCACTGTGCGCTGTGAGGATTCACACGTCTGCAGGCACTGTGCGCTGTGAGGATTCACACGTCTGCAGGCACTGTGCTCTGTGAGGATTCAGATGTCTGCAGGCACTGCGTGCTGTGAGGATTCACATTTCTGCAGGCACTGTGCGCTGAGGATTCACACGTCTACAGGCACTGTGCGCTGTGAGGATTCACACGTCTGCAGGCACTGTGCGTTGTGAGGATTCACACGTCTGCAGGCACTGAGTACTGTGAGGAGTCACACGTCTGCAGACACTGTGTGCTGTGAGGATTCACACGTCTGCAGGCACTGTGTGCTGTGAGGATTCACATGTCTGCAGGCACTGTGTGCTGTGAGGAGTCACACGTCTGCAGGCACTGTGTGCTGTGAGGAGTAACACGTCTGCAGGCACTGTGTGCTGTGAGGATTCACACGTCTGCAGGCACTGTGCGCTGTGAGGATTCACACTTCTGCAGGCACTGTGCGCTGTGAGCACTCACACGTCTGCAGGCACTGTGCGCTGTGAGGATTCACATGTCTGCAGGCACTGTGCGCTGAGGATTCACACGTCTGCAGGCACTGTGCGCTGTGAGGATTCACACGTCTGCAGGCACTGTGCGCTGTGAGGATTCACACGTCTGCAGGCACTGACTACTGTGAGGAGTCACACGTCTGCAGACACTGTGTGGTGTGAGGATTCACACGTCTGCAGGCACTGTGTGCTGTGAGGATTCACATGTCTGCAGGCACTGTGTGCTGTGAGGAGTCACACGTCTGCAGGCACTGTGCGCTGTGAGGATTCACACTTCTGCAGGCACTGTGTGCTGTGAGGAGTAACACGTCTGCAGGCACTGTGTGCTGTGAGGATTCACACGTCTGCAGGCACTGTGCGCTGTGAGGATTCACACTTCTGCAGGCACTGTGCGCTGTGAGCACTCACACGTCTGCAGGCACTGTGCGCTGTGAGGATTCACACGTCTGCAGGCACTGTGCGCTGTGAGGATTCACACGTCTGCAGGCACTGTGCGCTGTGAGGATTCACACGTCTGCAGGCACTGTGCGCTGTGAGGATTCACACGTCTGCAGGCACTGCGTGCTGTGAGGATTCACACTTCTGCAGGCACTGTGCGCTGAGGATTCACACGTCTGCAGGCACTGTGCGCTGTGAGGATTCAGGGTATGTGTCCACGTTCAGGATTGCATCAGGATTTGGTCAGTATTTTACATCAGTATTTGTAGCCAAAACCAGGAGTGGGTGATAAATACAGAAGTTGTGCATACGTTTCTATTATACTTTTCCTCTAATTTTTCCACTCCTGGTTTTGGCTACAAATACTGATGTAAAATACTGACCAAATCCTGATGCAATCCTGAACGTGGACACATACCCTCACACGTCTGCAGGCACTGTGCGCTGTGAGGATTCACACGTCTGCAGGCACTGTGTGCTGTGAGGAGTCACACGTCTGCAGGCACTGTGTCCTGTGAGGATTCACACGTCTGCAGGCACTGTGTCCTGTGAGGATTCACACGTCTGCAGGCACTGTGTCCTGTGAGGATTCACACGTCTGCAGGCACTGTGCGCTGTGAGGATTCACACGTCTGCAGGCACTGCGCGCTGTGAGGATTCACACTTCTGCAGGCACTGTGCGCTGAGGATTCACACGTCTGCAGGCACTGTGCGCTGTGAGGATTCACAAGGCTGCAGGCACTGTGTACTGTGAGGAGTCACACGTCTGCAGACACTGTGTGCTGTGAGGAGTCACACGTCTGCAGGCACTGTGCGCTGTGAGGATTCACACTGCTGCAGGCACTATGTGCTGTGAGGATTCACACGTCTGCAGACACTGTGTGCTGTGAGGATTCACACGTCTGCAGGCACTGTGCGCTGTGAGGATTCACACTTCTGCAGGCACTGTGCGCTGTGAGCACTCACACGTCTGCAGGCACTGTGCGCTGTGAGGATTCACACGTCTGCAGGCACTGTGCGCTGTGAGGATTCACACGTCTGCAGGCACTGTGCTCTGTGAGGATTCACACGTCTGCAGGCACTGCGTGCTGTGAGGATTCACACTTCTGCAGGCACTGTTATATTTGCTAATGACAGGTGTTATGAAGGCAATCCAGAAACACAGTGTGCTTAGCGATCAGAGCGCACACAGTGATCTGACAAATACCCAAAAATACAAGAACGAGCTCTGAGACGTGGAAACTCTGTAGACTGCACACCTGATCCTATCCTAAACACAACTAAAAGCGGATGTGGATTGCGCCTAACAACTACCTAGGCAACTCGGCACAGCCTAAGAAACTAGCTAGCCTGAAGATAGAAAAATAGGCCTGACTTGCCCCAGAGAAATTCCCCAAAGGAAAAGGCAGCCCCCCACATATAATGACTGTGAGTAAGATGAAAAGACAAAACGTAGGAATGAAATAGATTCAGCAAAGTGGGGCCCGATATTCTAGGACAGAGCGAGGACAGTAAAGCGAACTTTGCAGTCTACAAAAAACCCTAAAGCAAAACCACGCAAAGGGGGCAAAAAAAAAACACCGTGCCGAACTAACGGCACGGCGGTACACCCTTTGCGTCTCAGAGCTTCCAGCAAAACAAAAGCCAAGCTGGACAGAAAAAAAGCAACAAAAAAGCAAAAAGCACTTAGCTATACAGAGCAGCAGGTCACAGGAACAATCAGGAGAAGCTCAGATCCAACACTGAAACATTGACAAGGAGCAAGGATAGCAGCATCAGGCGGAGTTAAGTAATGAAGCAGTTAACGAGCTCACCAGAACACCTGAGGGAGGAAGCTCAGAAGCTGCAGTACCACTTGTGACCACAGGAGTGAATTCAGCCACAGAATTCACAACAGTACCCCCCCCCCTTGAGGAGGGGTCACCGAACCCTCACCAGAGCCCCCAGGCCGACCAGGATGAGCCGCATGAAAGGCACGAACAAGATCGGAAGCATGAACATCAGAGGCAAAAACCCAGGAATTATCTTCCTGAGCATAACCCTTCCATTTAACCAGATACTGGAGTTTCCGTCTAGAAACACGAGAATCCAAAATCTTCTCCACAATATACTCCAATTCCCCCTCCACCAAAACCGGGGCAGGAGGCTCAACAGATGGAACCATAGGTGCCACGTATCTCCGCAACAACGACCTATGGAATACATTATGTATGGAAAAGGAGTCTGGGAGGGTCAAACGAAAAGACACAGGATTGAGAACCTCAGAAATCCTATACGGACCAATAAAACGAGGTTTAAATTTAGGAGAGGAAACCTTCATAGGAATATGACGAGAAGATAACCAAACCAGATCCCCAACACGAAGTCGGGGACCCACACGGCGTCTGCGATTAGCGAAAAGTTGAGCTTTCTCCTGGGACAAGATCAAATTGTCCACTACCTGAGTCCAGATCTGCTGCAACCTATCCACCACAGAATCCACACCAGGACAGTCCGAAGACTCAACCTGTCCTGAAGAGAAACGAGGATGGAACCCAGAATTGCAAAAAAATGGAGAAACCAAGGTAGCCGAGCTGGCCCGATTATTAAGGGCGAACTCAGCCAACGGCAAAAAGGACACCCAATCATCCTGGTCTGCAGAAACAAAACATCTCAGATATGTTTCCAAGGTCTGATTGGTTCGTTCGGTCTGGCCATTAGTCTGAGGATGGAAAGCCGAGGAAAAGGATAGGTCAGACTGTGGAGACCTGGGTGTCGTAACCAGTGCCTTCCCCCCTCCCATCAATCCCGTAATGAAACACACACAGTCCTAGGTGGGTTGAACAGGTCGGTCACAGTTTATTAATTAAATAATCGGAGAAAGGGCAATTACATATCGTAACGAGCGGCTCGCGCCGAGCTCCTGTCAGTGATCGACAGGGGAATTGGCCCAACGAGCGGTTACGACCTTTGCCCTCCTCCGCTTTTTCCGCTGTGACTTAATAAAGGTTACCAGGGTTAGTTATAACACCATACGTAATAAAAAATTTTTTTTTTTTTTTTAAATCTTATAACATAATTCACACATTTACATTCTCCTGGGGGTTAGTTTAATCATTAGCCTTTAAAAGGGAGGGTGGGTGGGACAAAAGCTTCCAGGTGTCCTGCCGAGAGTGAAAGAGAAAGTTCCTGGCCGGACACCTGGATTTAACCCCTGTAGGAGTGGCCGTAGGACCCCTCCCCTCTAGTGCCCACTGGCCGGCTGGGGGTCTTCCAATTAGTGCATCACTAAGGGGGAGTGATGCTAGTCACTAAGGGGGAGTGATGCTAGGGGGGAACTGGCACTGACAACCTTTTCGTGCAGCTCTCTGTGTGCTCCCCAGTCAGAGACGCGTACCTTAATCAGTACCGCGTCTGCCAGACTGTGGAGACCTGGGTGTCGTAACCAGTGCCTTCCCCCCTCCCATCAATCCCGTAATGAAACACACACAGTCCTAGGTGGGTTGAACAGGTCGGTCACAGTTTATTAATTAAATAATCGGAGAAAGGGCAATTACATATCGTAACGAGCGGCTCGCGCCGAGCTCCTGTCAGTGATCGACAGGGGAATTGGCCCAACGAGCGGTTACGACCTTTGCCCTCCTCCGCTTTTTCCGCCACGGAGGATCCCGTGTATTAACTACGCGGGACTCCGACCCCACCCCTCGATGTTAGGGCCTGTTCAACCCCATCCTGTAAACCAGACAGAAAAATATCGAGGCCAATGTCCGTTAGGTGAACTCCGTCCGGTCTTAATTGTGGCGTGTTATCCCCTTGTAGCGGGTGGTGACGGATCACGATACCGCCTCTTCCTCTCACATATTTTCCAATCCGCGCGTTGAATTTCCTTCTTGTCCGCTCCATGGCTTTTTTATCTCTTACTCCTCGCCAAACGGCCCGTGGTGTTATATCCGACCACACCAGTATCATGTTCCTGAATAGACAGCTGAACCTTTCCATATCAGTTGTCACCCATTTGTACAATTCGGCCACCTTTTGTTTGCCCAGGTCATTGCCACCCGCGTGTACCACCATTATTACCGGGTGTTCCGCCATCCTTGCTATGCCAACCATCTCCTTGAACACCTGTTTCCACTGGAGGCCTCTGACACCCCTCCATTTAACTTTTATGCCCGGGAGGTAAAGATTTGTTCCTCCTGGCCGCAGTTTGGCCCTCTTTTCGGCCCAGTAAACGTAGGAATCTCCTACAACCCAAACATCAACCCCTGAAAGAGACAACACATGTCAATTAAGCAAGTCGGGTCTTATGTATCTGGCGAAGCATGCGGACTTCCAACGACCCATTCTCTGCACTTCGGCCTCTGACACTCCTGCCCTAGCTGCTTCTGTGGCAGCCCCTATGCGGAACGAATGTGTTCCGTACTCTTTTGGATTTGCGCCGGTTTTTTCCAAGCATAGCTTGAACATCGCCTGGAATTGGTACTTGGTCAGAGGGGACCCGTCTGTATGAGTGAAGAAAAATCTACCAGCGTGTCTTATCCCGGCGTATCTTCTAACCATTTTTAGCGGGCAAGCTGGGCCATCTGTGGAGTTAACCAGTACCCATGTGCCCCTACCAGTGGGATCGCATTTGGATTTTCTAACCCTGATGCGCAGGGCGTCACTGCATATAACTATGTCCTCATTAATTAGGCCTCCTTCCGACGCGTTTTTTGACCGCGGTAGCAATTCGCTGATACGCAGCGCTCCGAAAAAGACGGTCGCAAAAGTTGCTGATATGAGGGCCGCCTCATATTGCGATAAGCAGACCGACGGGGATATCGCAATCAGGTCCTGCAATAGTCTCAGAGAAATGGGCGGCGACATTCTTGGCTTGGCTGAAGCCTTTTCCAAACCTTTTATGGCTTGTCTTATGCAAATGGACATAGTTACGTGTACCCAACCCAATAATTGAAAGAAAAATGCTAGCCCCGATAATTACCGTTGTGCCGAGGTGCCCGACGCCCCACTTTCCCTCATCCGTAATAAGAAATCGGTTGTCACCGCGCTTCGTGCTCGGTCGCATTTATCGACTGGCCTACCCCGAATTAGTGAGCACCACTCCTCCCAAGCCTTACCATACACGTGCCAGGTAGCTGGCGAAACGGAGGCCCGGATTAAGGGCATCAATGATTGGCCACTGTGTCCCACAGGGACTGTGGACACCGAATACCCCGGGGGTTGCGCGTTGGGCTGCTGGATTCTGAAAGCCTGCCAATTGGAAAATAACAATGGTTAATGATATTCTCGTCAACCTCCGCCACCACGGTGGCTCTACACCAAATATTGTTTTCAAGGCATATCAGTGCAAGCCGTCGCAAGAGAGCGAGTATGGGCAAGGATGAAGAAGACATGTGATTTAAACTCTTCGCTGTTTTCACATTTTTAGTTTGGAAACGAATGTTCATGTTCCTCAACTGATCGGCCCATATCTCCAACGCTGCTACAACCACAAACAATTCCCATAGGGCCGGGTCTTGCCCCCACATTGTTGTCGTCCATTTCTCTGGCCAACCAGATTTGCACCATTGGTTTTTATAGATTGCTGCGAAACCCTCTTTTTTGTTCCACCCTATTGTCAGCCCTAATTCCTCACATGCGATCTCTCTAGCCATGACGCACGTGTGACCGTTGTACGATTGTAGGAACGTCTGCCATACCAGCAGATCTATGGCCGGGCTGAGAAGCACCTTTTGTTGCCAGCGATATTCTGCGCGAGAATGCTCTGCCGACCGGCATTACCCGGCAGGCGAATGTCAGTAGACCCAATAACGCCTGCATTTGCTGTAGGGTTACCTTGTTAACTTCGAGGAAGCTTTTCAACCTTTGCAGGGTTTTTTGTATTTTATCCTCTGGTAATCAGAAAACCATCATCTTGGTATCTATTTCAATGCCCAGAAAGGGCAATACATTACATGGTCCCTCCGTTTTCTCCGGTGACAAGGGCACGCCGAATTTCAGTGAGATAGATTTGAATTTTTCTAGTAGATTGGTGCAGAGTTTAGGATTTCTGGGGCCGACAAACAGGAAATCGTCGAGGTAGTGAATAAGGGATTTACTGCCCATTTCGTACCGAACTACGTGCTGAATAGCTCGAAATAGTGACATGAGATGGAACATCCCATTGGGAGGCACATGTCGAAGTAATAGTATTGGTCCACTTTGCAGCCCAGAAAGTGGAAACATTCGGGGTGCACGGGTAGTAAACGGAATGCCGATTCTATGTCGGATTTGGCTAGTAGGGCGCCGGGTCCGGCTGCCCGTACTAATTCTACCGCTTTATCGAACGACGCGTATGAGACGGAAGCTTCTTCTGGGAAAATTGCGTTGTTAACCGAATCGCCCTTTGGGTGAGATAAATGATGGATTAGGCGGTATTTACCGGGTTCCTTTTTTGGTATGATGCCTAATGTAGATATTTTAATGTTTTTGAAGGGGAGCGACTTAAAGGGGGCTGCTACCCTACCCATTTCCACCTCCTTGATGATTTTTTGTCTAAGATTTTGGGGGATTCGCGAGCCGATTTTAGGTTATCAGATAGGGTTGGCGTTCTTGTTAACCTAAAGGGAAGAAAGAACCCGTCAGAGAATCCTGCCTGCAACTGCTGAGCCGCTTCCTTATTGGGGTAGAGATTTAGCCAGGGGGCCATCGCGGTTGCGCTCACTGGGGTTCTGCCTTGTAGGCCCTTTGTATGCCTGACAAATGCACCTTGACGCTGGGTGTCCCCCCCCGCAAGCGGAACAGTCATGTCTGAATTTGCATAAATTGTGGAAACGGCAGTTTCCCTCGTTATATAGCCAGCAGGCCCCGGGTTTTCGCACGACCACTGAGTTCTGACCTGCAGTTGTGGACTAATACTGCAAAGGCCTGGAGCCAATTATTCATGGTTAACCCGATTTTTGATCTCCCTCTATCGAAACCCCTTTCGTTAGCTCTATCAACCGTTTGTTGGTCCGTTGATAACAGCGACCAAATATCAATATAATCGTTGTCCCAGATTTTCTGTCTCGTTTCCTGGTCTATATGAGCGCCTAGCGGGTTGATCCCGCAGCAGAAGGCGTCTTTGTGTAGATTAGTGGGCTGTGGTGTTGAATTGTTCACCACATTTCCCCTTGCATGAGTTAATTGTAGGATTATCTCCTTTAACGCTGAAGTTATCTCCATTTCCTTTACATTAACCCCGTAGCGTAACGTTTCCTCGCTATCCTTGGAACACTCAGCGCTGTGTGACTCTGGACGAGTGTACACCGATCCTGGAGGAACCCCCGCAGATGTTGACGGGGGGATGTCGCAGGACGGGGAAACTCTGGCTCCCGCTACAGCGAGGGATTGGCCGATGCACTGATTATCGTGCGTTGGAGCCCGATTACTACCACGTGGTGGTGGATTGATGGCTCTGTCTTCCGTGACTGCGTGGTGGTTGTTGTGGCTGGAAGCCGCGGGGGATTGTTCTCCCCGGCTGAAAGCCTTAGAGGGTAACCGTGATTTAGAGGACTTGCCGCGTGCATGATGACTCCTATCCGGACTTAGCGATACATCGGACCCCTCGGATGTTGCTGATGACAGCCATCCTGTGGCCGGGATCTGCGGCGGCTCCTATGGGAGCTGCGTCTGCGACGGTAGTGGCGTTTAGAGGAGTAGCGGGAACGGCGAAGGGAGTTATCGGAGGAAGATTGGGAGGACGTGCGGCGTCTACGCCTTCGTCCGCCGTTATAATGCGGTGTAATGGGGGGGATTCTATGAGTAGACAGAGGGGGATTATTGGCCGTAGATGGTCCTGCAGTGCTAATTAGAAGGGGGGGGGGGGGCGTAAGGAGGTAACTGTATTCTTCCCTATTGCTGGGATTTGACGGGGCGGTGGTTAACGGAAGATTTTTATTAAGGTTTTGGGCAGTGGGGGGAGGTGAGAATGTGTCTGTGCTTGGTGCGTTTACTGAGATGTCGCCGTGATTCCCGCTTTGCGGCTGTTGAGTGCCTTGCTCGGTCCTAAGGGACCGAACAACGCGCTCTTCAGCCGCCCTATGACCTCTCTGGCCTGACCCCTGATACCCCCGTGCAGGCATCAGTGCTGCGCCTGCCGGGGGTAGGCTAGAGGTCACGCCCGGTGACAAATCAGAACGCTGTTCGGTCGAGTTCGACCGAACAGCGCGCTCTGGGGAACGTGAGGGGTTAAAACCAGACTCCAGGTTACCCCCTGCGGGCAGCGTACATGTGCCATCAGGGAAGGTAATGGAGGACTGGCTAGCGCTGTTCTCCTCGCTGGGATCCGATGACCGGAAGTGGGTGGGCGGAGACAGGAAGTTGGTGGGTGGAGCTTTTCCCCGGTGCCGGACTAAGCCCGAGGAGAGAGCCGGAAGATGCCGGCAGTTGCGAGGCGGTGAGGCCGCCCCCTCCCCGACCTGGAGCCGCTCTGGGGCGCGGAGTAAGCGGACAGACCGCCTTTCCCCCTGTATCGCCCGCAGCGGCCCTGGAGCGGCCGGGGGTTGGGGCGATACCTCTAACCGCCCGGCGCTGCACACCACCGCTGCTGCCCCCGGAGCTGCAGGAGGGGAAAGTGGCGGCGCCGCGGGCAGAACGGCGCGACCGGGGATTGGGGCGAGGGCTCTAACCGCCCGGGGCTGCACGCCGACACACCGCCTGCAGCCGGAGCTGCAGGCGGGGAAAGTGGCGGTGCCGCGGGCGGAACGGCGCGACCCGCCGCCCCCTCTGACAGGGGACTGCAAACATTTCTACGGCGGGTGCGTCGCCCGGCCCTACTCCGCCGCCTATGCCCGCCCCCGGACAGCTGCGGACCAGAGAGGGGCGCAGGCGCAGGTATCCAGGCAGCTCCACCCTCCGTACCCCCGGCACCCATCGCAGAACGACCCGTAGCCGGCGTGCCGATCCGCGGCTAAGGAGAGCCGGACATGGAGCAACCTGAGGGCCCAGGGGAGACGACTCTAGCCGGACCACCAGGTGAGGGGATTGTGAGCAGGGGGGAGGAGAGGGGACAGAAAGCTGAGCCCTGACCCCGGTAAAAATGGCCTGAAGCCAGTGCTCACCTTTCTGTGCCGCTCCCCTCAACAGGGCCGCAACCAGGGGGTCCGACATCACTGCAGGAGTACAGACAAAAGCTTCCAGGTGTCCTGCCGAGAGTGAAAGAGAAAGTTCCTGGCCGGACACCTGGATTTAACCCCTGTAGGAGTGGCCGTAGGACCCCTCCCCTCTAGTGCCCACTGGCCGGCTGGGGGTCTTCCAATTAGTGCATCACTAAGGGGGAGTGATGCTAGTCACTAAGGGGGAGTGATGCTAGGGGGGAACTGGCACTGACAACCTTTTCGTGCAGCTCTCTGTGTGCTCCCCAGAGACGCGTACCTTAATCAGTACCGCGTCTGCCAATGCCCATCCTACCACAAAAGGCTCGCCAAAACCTTGAAACAAACTGGGAACCTCTGTCAGAAACAATATTCTCAGGAATGCCATGCAACCGAACCACATGCTGAAAGAACAAAGGTACCAAATCAGAGGAGGAAGGCAATTTAGCCAAGGGCACCAGATGGACCATTTTAGAAAAGCGATCACAGACCACCCAAATGACTGACATCTTTTGAGAAACGGGAAGGTCAGAAATTAAATCCATAGAAATATGTGTCAAAGGCCTCTTTGGGACCGGCAAGGGCAAAAGCAACCCACTGGCACGAGAACAGCAGGGCTTAGCCCTAGCACAAATCCCACAGGACTGCACAAAAGTACGTACATCCCGTGACAGAGATGGCCACCAGAAGGATCTAGCCACTAACTCTCTGGTACCAAAGATTCCAGGATGACCAGCCAACACCGAACAATGAAGTTCAGAGATAAGTTTATTAGTCCACCTATCAGGGACGAACAGTTTCTCTGCTGGACAACGATCAGGTTTATTCGCCTGAAATTTTTGCAGCACCCGCCGCAAATCAGGGGAGATGGCAGACACAATGACTCCTTCCTTGAGGATACCCGCTGGCTCAGATAAACCCGGAGAGTCGGGCACAAAACTCCTAGACAGAGCATCCGCCTTCACATTTTTAGAGCCCGGAAGGTACGAAATCACAAAGTCGAAGCGGGCAAAAAATAACGACCAACGGGCCTGTCTAGGATTCAAGCGCTTGGCAGACTCGAGATAAGTCAAGTTCTTATGATCAGTCAATACCACCACGCGATGCTTAGCTCCTTCAAGCCAATGACGCCACTCCTCGAATGCCCACTTCATGGCCAGCAACTCTCGATTGCCCACATCATAATTACGCTCAGCGGGCGAAAACTTCCTGGAAAAGAAAGCACATGGTTTCATCACTGAGCAATCAGAACCTCTCTGTGACAAAACCGCCCCTGCTCCAATCTCAGAAGCATCAACCTCGACCTGGAACGGAAGAGAAACATCTGGCTGACACAACACAGGGGCAGAACAAAAACGACGCTTCAACTCCTGAAAAGCTTCCACAGCAGCAGAAGACCAATTAACCAAATCAGCACCCTTCTTGGTCAAATCGGTCAATGGTTTGGCAATGCTAGAAAAATTACAGATGAAGCGACGATAAAAATTAGCAAAGCCCAGGAACTTTTGCAGACTTTTCAGAGATGTCGGCTGAATCCAATCCTGGATGGCTTGGACCTTAACTGGATCCATCTCGATAGTAGAAGGGGTAAAGATGAACCCCAAAAATGAAACTTTCTGCACACCGAAGAGACACTCCAAGAAAAACCCACAACGTTTAGCATAATCCAAATCCATCAGATTCAGGGCAGCGCCCGAATCCACAAACGCCATGACAGAAAACGACGACAAAGAGCATATCAAGGTAATGGACAGAAGGAATTTGGACTGTACAGTACCAATGACGGCAGACCTAGCGGACCGCTTAGTGCGCTTAGGACAATCAGAAATGGCATGAGTGGAATCACCACAGTAGAAACACAGACCATTCAGACGTCTGTATTCCTGCCGTTCAACTCTAGTCATAGTCCTATCGCACTGCATAGGCTCAGGTTTAACCTCAGGCAGTACCGCCAAATGGTGCACAGATTTACGCTCGCGCAAGCGTCGACCGATCTGAATGGCCAAAGACAAAGACTCATTCAAACCAGCAGGCATAGGAAATCCCACCATGACATCCTTAAGAGCCTCAGAGAGACCCTTTCTGAACAAAGCTGCCAGTGCAGATTCATTCCACAGAGTGAGTACTGACCACTTCCTACATTTCTGACAATATACTTCTATATCATCCTGACCCTGGCACAAAGCCAGCAAATTTTTCTCAGCCTGATCCACTGAATTAGGCTCATCTTACAGCAATCCGAGCGCCAGGAAAAACGCATCGACACTACTCAATGCAGGGTCTCCTGGCGCAAGAGAAAATGCCCAGTCTTGAGGGTCGCCGCGCAAAAAAGAAATAATAATCAAAACCTGTTGAATAGGATTACCAGAAGAATGAGGTTTCAAGGCCAGAAATAGCTTACAATTATTTTTGAAACTTAGAAACTTAGTTCTATCTCCAAAAAACAAATCAGGAATAGGAATTCTTGGTTCTAACATAGATTTCTGATCAATAGTATCTTGAATTTTTTGTACATTTATAACGAGATTATCCATTGAAGAGCACAGACCCTGAATATCCATGTCCACACCTGTGTCCAGAATCACCCAAATGTCTAGGGGGAAAAAAAAAGTGACCACAGAGCAGAAAAAAAAAAAAAAAAATGATGTCAGAACTTTTTCTTTCCCTCTATTGAGAATCATTAGTTGGGCTCCTTGTACTGTTATGTTTGCTAATGACAGGTGTTATGAAGGCAATCCAGAAACACAGTGTGCTTAGCGATCAGAGCGCACACAGTGATCTGACAAATACCCAAAAATACAAGAACGAGCTCTGAGACGTGGAAACTCTGTAGACTGCACACCTGATCCTATCCTAAACACAACTAAAAGCGGCTGTGGATTGCGCCTAACAACTACCTAGGCAACTCGGCACAGCCTAAGAAACTAGCTAGCCTGAAGATAGAAAAATAGGCCTGACTTGCCCCAGAGAAATTCCCCAAAGGAAAAGGCAGCCCCCCACATATAATGACTGTGAGTAAGATGAAAAGACAAAACGTAGGAATGAAATAGATTCAGCAAAGTGGGGCCCGATATTCTAGGACAGAGCGAGGACAGTAAAGCGAACTTTGCAGTATACAAAAAACCCTAAAGCAAAACCACGCAAAGGGGGCAAAAAAAACACACCGTGCCGAACTAACGGCACGGCGGTACACCCTTTGCGTCTCAGAGCTTCCAGCAAAACAAAAGCCAAGCTGGACAGAAAAAAAGCAACAAAAAAGCAAAAAGCACTTAGCTATACAGAGCAGCAGGTCACAGGAACAATCAGGAGAAGCTCAGATCCAACACTGAAACATTGACAAGGAGCAAGGATAGCAGCATCAGGCGGAGTTAAGTAATGAAGCAGTTAACGAGCTCACCAGAACACCTGAGGGAGGAAGCTCAGAAGCTGCAGTACCACTTGTGACCACAGAATTCACAACAAGGCACTGTGCGCTGAGGATTCACACGTCTGCAGGCAATGTGCGCTGTGAGGATTCACACGTCTGCAGGCAATGTGCGCTGTGAGGATTCACACGTCTGCAGGCACTGAGTACTGCGAGGAGTCACACGTCTGCAGACACTGTGTGCTGTGAGGATTCACACGTCTGCAGGCACTGTGTGCTGTGAGGATTCACATGTCTGCAGGCACTGTGTGCTGTGAGGAGTCACACGTCTGCAGGCACTGTGCGCTGTGAGGAGTCACACGTCTGCAGGCACTGTGTGCTGTGAGGAGTAACACGTCTGCAGGCACTGTGTGCTGTGAGGATTCACACGTCTGCAGGCACTGTGCGCTGTGAGGATTCACACTTCTGCAGGCACTGTGCGCTGTGAGCACTCACACGTCTGCAGGCACTGTGCGCTGTGAGGATTCACACGTCTGCAGGCACTGTGCGCTGTGAGGATTCACACGTCTGCAGGCACTGTGCGCTGTGAGGATTCACACGTCTGCAGGCACTGTGCGCTGTGAGGATTCACACGTCTGCAGGCACTGTGCGCTGTGAGGATTCACACGTCTGCAGGCACTGTGCGCTGTGAGGATTCACACTTCTGCAGGCACTGTGTGCTGTGAGGAGTAACACGTCTGCAGGCACTGTGTGCTGTGAGGATTCACACGTCTGCAGGCACTGTGCGCTGTGAGGATTCACACTTCTGCAGGCACTGTGCGCTGTGAGCACTCACACGTCTGCAGGCACTGTGCGCTGTGAGGATTCACACGTCTGCAGGCACTGTGCGCTGTGAGGATTCACACGTCTGCAGGCACTGTGCGCTGTGAGGATTCACACGTCTGCAGGCACTGCGTGCTGTGAGGATTCACACTTCTGCAGGCACTGTGTCCTGTGAGGATTCACACGTCTGCAGGCACTGCGTGCTGTGAGGATTCACACTTCTGCAGGCACTGTGCGCTGAGGATTCACACGTCTGCAGGCACTGTGCGCTGTGAGGATTCAGGGTATGTGTCCACGTTCAGGATTGCATCAGGATTTGGTCAGTATTTTACATCAGTATTTGTAGCCAAAACCAGGAGTGGGTGATAAATACAGAAGTTGTGCATACGTTTCTATTATACTTTTCCTCTAATTTTTCCACTCCTGGTTTTGGCTACAAATACTGATGTAAAATACTGACCAAATCCTGATGCAATCCTGAACGTGGACACATACCCTCACACGTCTGCAGGCACTGTGCGCTGTGAGGATTCACACGTCTGCAGGCACTGTGTGCTGTGAGGAGTCACACGTCTGCAGGCACTGTGTCCTGTGAGGATTCACACGTCTGCAGGCACTGTGTCCTGTGAGGATTCACACGTCTGCAGGCACTGTGTCCTGTGAGGATTCACACGTCTGCAGGCACTGTGTGCTGAGGATTCACACGTCTGCAGGCACTGTGTGCTGTGAGGATTCACACGTCTGCAGGCACTGTGTGCTGAGGATTCACACGTCTGCAATCACTGTGCGCTGTGAGGATTCACACGTCTGCAGGCACTGTGCGCTGTGAGGATTCACACGTCTGCAGGCACTGTGCGCTGAGGATTCACACGTCTGCAGGCACTGTGTGCTGTGAGGAGTCACACGTCTGCAGGCACTGTGTCCTGTGAGGATTCACACGTCTGCAGGCACTGTGTCCTGTGAGGATTCACACGTCTGCAGGCACTGTGTCCTGTGAGGATTCACACGTCTGCAGGCACTGTGTGCTGAGGATTCACACGTCTGCAGGCACTGTGCGCTGTGAGGATTCACACGTCTGCAGGCACTGCGTGCTGTGAGGATTCACACGTCTGCAGGCACTGTGTGCTGTGAGGAGTCACACGTCTGCAGACACTGTGTGCTGTGAGGATTCACACGTCTGCAGGCACTGTGTGCTGTGAGGATTCACGTCTGCAGGCACTGTGTGCTGTGAGGATTCACACGTCTGCAGACACTGTGTGCTGTGAGGATTCACACGTCTGCAGACACTGTGTGCTGTGAGGATTCACACGTCTGCAGGCACTGTGTGCTGTGAGGATTCACACGTCTGCAGGCACTGTGTGCTGTGAGGAGTCACACGTCTGCAGACACTGTGTGCTGTGAGGATTCACACGTCTGCAGACACTGTGTGCTGTGAGGATTCACACGTCTGCAGGCACTGTGTGCTGTGAGGATTCACGTCTGCAGACACTGTGTGCTGTGAGGAGTCACACGTCTGCAGACACTGTGTGCTGTGAGGATTCACACGTCTGCAGGCACTGTGTGCTGTGAGGATTCACGTCTGCAGGCACTGTGCGCTGTGAGGAGTCACACGTCTGCAGACACTGTGTGCTGTGAGGATTCACACGTCTGCAGGCACTGTGCGTTTTGAGGATTCACACGTCTGCAGGCACTGTGTGCTGTGGAGTCACACGTCTGCAGGCACTGTGTGCTGTGAGGAGTCACACGTCTGCAGGCACTGTGTGCTGTGAGGAGTCACACGTCTGCAGGCACTGTGCGCTGTGAGGAGTCACACGTCTGCAGACACTGTGTGCTGTGAGGAGTCACATGTCTGCAGATACTGTGTGCTGTGAGGAGTCACACGTCTGCAGGCACTGTGCGCTGTGAGGAGTCACATGTCTGCAGGCACTGTGCGCTGTGAGGAGTCACATGTCTGCAGGCACTGTGTGCTGTGAGGAGTCACATGTCTGCAGGCACTGTGTGCTGTGAGGAGTCACACGTCTGCAGGCACTGTGTGCTGTGAGGATTCACACATCTGCAGGCACTGTGTGCTGTGAGGAGTCACATGTCTGCAGGCACTGTGTGCTGTGAGGAGTCACATGTCTGCAGATACTGTGCGCTGTGAGGAGTCACATGTCTGCAGGCACTGTGTGCTGTGAGGAGTCACACGTCTGCAGGCACTGCGTGCTGTGAGGAGTCACACGTCTGCAGGCACAGATAGGGACACATAGAGAGACTGTAGCCCCAAGCCTGGACATCCCCTTTAAGGGCTCATTCAGATGAGACTCATTGGCCCGTTCGCTATCTGTGTGCAGCTCAGCCCGCACACGGAGCCCTCAGCCACATTATCGCCGGAGCCAGCGCCCAGGACCGGTTCTCCATGGCGACAGACCTGCGCCCTGCTGTACAGACCGGTATACTGGATCATGGATGGCGGCTCCGGCAGCGCCACACTGCAGCCTACAGTACGCTCACTGCGCAGCCGCTGTATCTGTCCTACTACTCCCTGCTTGTTAATAATAATAAATAAAGCTTGTTGAAACGCCCACACTTCTGATTGGTTGACGGCTAACGTCCTTTTGGCGCCAAACTGCGGTGTTGCCGGAAGTGGCGCAGCCGCAGTAACAGCGGAATGGATCTTGAGAAATATGAGCGGGACAATTCCCGGAGCTGCGTTCTGGCCTCTCCGGTACCGGATCAGTGCCGGCAGGAGCCCTGCTGCCTGGGGATAGATGAGGCCGGCCGGGGACCCGTCCTGGGTGAGACGCTGCTCATTACTTATAGGGGGACTACAATCCCCAGCCATCAGTGAGATATCCGAGGCAGGAACGGTCTCCTGCATCTCTAGCGGCAGTGAGCGCGGAGACTGCGCCTTTTGGGTCACCGCCATTAGTCATGTGACTTCTGCCCCCAATGAAGGTGGGGTGTAGGGATAGGAGGGTGGTAGTGGGGTTCAGGGAGGTATAGGAGGGTGGCGGTGGGGACACAGCCCCTGGTGGGGTGCAGAGAGGTATAGGAGGGTGGCGGTGGGGACACAGCCCCTGGTGGGGTTCAAGGAGGTATAGGAGGGCGGCGGTGGGGTCACATCCCCTGATGGGGTGCAGGAAGGTATAGGAGGGTGGCGGTGGGGACACAGCACCTGGTGGGGTGCAGGGAGGTATAGGAGGGTGGCGGTGGGGACACAGCCCCTGGTTGGGTGCAGGGAGGTATAGGAGGGTGGCGGTGGGGACACAGCCCCTGGTGGGGTTCAAGGAGGTATAGGAGGGTGGCGGTGGGGACACAGCCCCTGGTGGGGTTCAGGGAGGTATAGGAGGGTGGCGGTGGGGACACAGCCCCTGGTGGGGTGCAGGGAGGTATAGGAGGGCGGCGGTGGGGACACAGCACCTGGTGGGGTGCAGGGAGGTATAGGAGGGCGGCGGTGGGGACACAGCACCTGGTGGGGTGCAGGGAGGTATAGGAGGGCGGCGGTGGGGACACATCCCCTGGTGGGGTGCAGGGAGGTATAGGAGGGTGGCGGTGGGGACACATCCCCTGGTGGGGTGCAGGGAGGTATAGGAGGGTGGCGGTGGGGACACATCCCCTGGTGGGGTGCAGGGAGGTATAGGAGGTTGGCGGTGGGGACACAGCCCCTGGTGGGGTTCAGGGAGGTATAGGAGGGTGGCGGTGGGGACACAGCCCCTGGTGGGGTGCAGGGAGGTATAGGAGGGTGGCGGTGGGGACACAGCCCCTGGTGGGGTTCAGGGAGGTATAGGAGGGTGGCGGTGGGGACACATCCCCTGGTGGGGTGCAGGGAGGTATAGGAGGGTGGCGGTGGGGACACAGCCCCTGGTGGGGTGCAGGGAGGTATAGGAGGGCGGCGGTGGGGTCACATCCCCTGGTGGGGTGCAGGGAGGTATAGGAGGGTGGCGGTGGGGACACAGCCCCTGGTGGGGTGCAGAGAGGTATAGGAGGGCGGCGGTGGGGACACAGCCCCTGGTGGGGTGCAGGGAGGTATAGGAGGGCGGCGGTGGGGACACAGCCCCTGGTGGGGTGCAGAGAGGTATAGGAGGGCGGCGGTGGGGACACAGCCCCTGGTGGGGTGCAGAGAGGTATAGGAGGGCGGCGGTGGGGACACAGCCCCTGGTGGGGTGCAGAGAGGTATAGGAGGGCGGCGGTGGGGACACAGCCCCTGGTGGGGTGCAGAGAGGTATAGGAGGGCGGCGGTGGGGACACATCCCCTGGTGGGGTGCAGGGAGGTATAGGAGGGCGGCGGTGGGGACACAGCCCCTGGTTGGGTGCAGAGAGGTATAGGAGGGTGGCGGTGGGGACACAGCCCCTGGTGGGGTGCAGAGAGGTATAGGAGGGCGGCGGTGGGGACACATCCCCTGGTGGGGTGCAGGGAGGTATAGGAGGGTGGCGGTGTGGACACAGCCCCTGGTGGGGTGCAGGGAGGTATAGGAGGGCGGCGGTGGGGTCACATCCCCTGGTGGGGTGCAGGGAGGTATAGGAGGGCGGCGGTGGGGACACAGCCCCTGGTTGGGTGCAGGGAGGTATAGGAGGGTGGCGGTGGGGACACATCCCCTGGTGGGGTGCAGGGAGGTATAGGAGGGCGGCGATGGGGACACAGCCCCTGGTTGGGTGCAGGGAGGTATAGGAGGGCGGCGGTGGGGACACATCCCCTGGTGGGGTGCAGGGAGGTATAGGAGGGCGGCGGTGGGGTCACATCCCCTGGTGGGGTGCAGGGAGGTATAGGAGGGCGGCGGTGGGGTCACATCCCCTGGTGGGGTGCAGGGAGGTATAGGAGGGCGGCGGTGGGGTCACATCCCCTGGTGGGGTGCAGGGAGGTATAGGAGGGTGGCGGTGGGGACACATCCCCTGGTGGGGTGCAGAGAGGTATAGGAGGGCGGCGGTGGGGACACATCCCCTGGTGGGGTGCAGAGAGGTATAGGAGGGCGGCGGTGGGGACACAGCCCCTGGTGGGGTGCAGAGAGGTATAGGAGGGCGGCGGTGGGGACACATCCCCTGGTGGGGTGCAGAGAGGTATAGGAGGGCGGCGGTGGGGTCACATCCCCTGGTGGGGTGCAGGGAGGTATAGGAGGGCGGCGGTGGGGACACATCCCCTGGTGGGGTGCAGGGAGGTATAGGAGGGCGGCGGTGGGGACACCCCCTGGTGGGGTGCAGGGAGGTATAGGAGGGCGGCGGTGGGGACACATCCCCTGGTGAGGTGCAGGGAGGTATAGGAGGGCGGCGGTGGGGACACATCCCCTGGTGGGGTGCAGGGAGGTATAGGAGGGTGGCTGTGGGGACACATCCCCTGGTGGGGTGCAGGGAGGTATAGGAGGGCGGCGGTGGGGACACATCCCCTGGTGGGGTGCAGGGAGGTATAGGAGGGCGGCGGTGGGTGTCACATCCACTGGTGGGGTGCAGGGAGGTATAGGAGGGCGGCGGTGTGGACACATCCCCTGGTGGGGTGCAGGGAGGTATAGGAGGGTGGCGGTGGGGTCACATCCCCTGGTGGGGTGCAGGGATAGGAGGGCGGCAGTGGGGTCACAGCCCCTGGTTGGGTGTAGGCAGGGATAGGAGGGCGGCGGTGGGGTCACAGCCCCTGGTGGGGTGCAGGTATAGGAGGGCGGCGGTGGGGTCACATCCCCTGGTGTGGTGCAGGGATAGGGGGGCAGCGGTGGGGGAACGGCGTGGCGGGGTGCAGAGTAAGCAGGTATAGGAGGGTGGCGGTGGGGTCACAGCCCGGGTGGGGTGCAGGGATAGGAGGGCGGCTATGACCGTGTGGGTGAGGGAATGATTGTGAGACCAGCGTGGGCCGTATAATAATGTCCCTACGTGCCCCCGCTGCTGCTGTTATCAGGCAGGGGCTTAGATTTTGGAATTGTCACCGAGCCCCCCTTGATTCTCCAGCTGTGATATCCGGGGGCTGCTCTGCGTTTGAGGAGCCAGCATGAATATTTTGGCAGCGAGTGTCACGATTCCCACCGTGACAGTCACCCCCACGTCACAGATCGGGGTGACTTTAGGCCAACAGACGGCTATCACATGTGCAGGGGGGCTTATCTTAGTTATCCCTCCACTCCACAATGTGATGAAAAAAAAAACACAAGGCTATTGACCTCTTAGTCAAGGGGCTTATTTTAGGTATCCCACTGCTCTGCAATATACCACGAACTGCAGGGATTTATGTATATCCCGCTTACAGTTCCACTTAAAGGGCCACTGTCACCCCCCTCCAGCCGTTATAAACTAATAGAGCCACATTGTGCAGCAGTAATGCTGCAGTCTAACAAGGTGGCTCTTTTAGTTTTTGTTTCTGTTATTCCCACAATAAATGTCTTTATAATTTCGCTGAATTACCTGTCTTTGTCCATGGAGGCGGGTCTGAAGCCTCCTCTTAGAAGCGCCCAACTGCCGTCAGTCATCTCTTGTGTAGATTTTCGCCGCCCCCTCAGCGCTGTTATTGTGTGAATTCCGGCGCCTGCGCTCTGCTCTTCTGCCTTGCGCAGGTGCATAGAGCATTTGCCGTCCTAGCACTGGTGCCGGGTTCCGTTCTGCGCCTGTGTGGGCAGTGCGGCCACCCTGTTACTGAATCCCCGCCCCGCACAGTGTTATGCATTATGCACAGTGCGGGGCTGGGATTCCTGGGCATGCGCACTGTGGTTCTCAGACGCTCCCCAGGTCCCCCGCCTTTCAGCGTTGCCGGAATATACAGGTATCCTTGCCGGCGTTTGGAACAGCTGCACAGAACAACGCTGGAAGGCGGGGGACCTGTGGAGCGTCTGACAAGCGCAGTGCGCATGCCCAGGAATCCCAGCCCCGCACTGTGCATACTGCATAACGCGGGGCGGGAATTCAGTAACAGGCTGTCCGCACTGACCGCACAGGCGCAGAAAGGAACCCGGCACCAGCGCTCGGACGGATAATGCTCTATGCGCCTGCGCAAGGCAGAAGAGCAGAGCGCAGGCGCCGGATTTCACACAATAATAGCGCTGAGGGGGCGGCGAAAATCAACCCAACAGATGACTGACGGCAGTTGGGCGCTTCTAAGAGGAGGCTTCAGTCCCGCCTCCAGGTACAAAGACAGGTATTTCAGCAGATTTATAAATACATTTATTGTGGCAATAACAGAAACAAAAACTAAAAGAGCCACCTTGTTAGACTGCAGCATTACTGCTGCACAAGGTGGCTCTTTTAGTTTATAACGGCTGGAGGGGGGTGACGGTGGCCCTTTAAGACTTGCAGCTCTCTGGTGCCCCCCTTAATCTCAGGTCAGATTAGGTACTGCACCTAGGGTAATTAGTCGCCAGAAAGGCTGCCTGCTATGTACTGGCTATTGGGCACGCTGCAGCAACGCAATTAACTACTCCCACTCAGGCAGGAACAATAATTATCAACGCCGCAGTCGCTACGACACCCAAAGGCCTGCACACGTTAAGCTGCCACCAGCTTCGATTAAACGGGGCCAAAGCTAACCAAAAACAGTAGCGTAATTCCCTTCAGGAGAGAGGGTACATTTTAGAACAGGAGGAACGAATCTAGTATATTAAATATTATACTCCATAAATGATTTTCAGGCAGGGTTTATAAAAAGTTATATAAATATGTTACAATATGAGACAATTGTAAATATGTACAAGGTAATTATAAAAATAACAGGGGTTACATGAGAAATAACACATGTTCAGATCATGTGGGCAACCAGGCTAGTGGTGTTTCCATCGGTCCCAGTGCATCAGGACACTAGTTAGGAACAGCTCTTCAAGTCAGACGCACGTAGGCTCCAGCAGACAGACTCACTGCTGGGGTCTGGCCAAAAACTTATTAAATGCAGCCTGTGACATCACAGAAAGGGCTGGCTATCCCAGACCCTCCTACCTCTTCAGTCTAACTAAATTTAACCTAAATTTGTCTAATGCCTGTAACTCCGCTACAGAACATGTCATAGTCATAACAAACCCAGCATTCATCTCGTATTAACATTGGCATTCTAATGAGATCAAATATGTCCTATTTGTGATGCATAATTACCGAGGAATCCCTACTTTTTTACCTGATGGAGTTAGAAGCTCATGTTTACAGCGGGTGACAGATCTGCCGATGGCCGTTAAGAATAGGTATTCAATATTCTCGTAGCCCACGTCGTTGGCCCAATATCTTATCACATTAGAACAAAGACTCTCATGGATTCTGGAAGCTTCTCTACTAGTTTCAACTAGTGCAGTTGGGAGGGGTACGAGTAACTTTCTTGAGCCTGGAATTTATGGCTAGGGCAATAAAACCCCCTTCTACCATACATTCCGAAGCACACGGAGAAACAAAGAGAGCCAGAGAGAGAAGGGGGGTTTTAGCCCCCAGCATGAGCTGAAGCTACAACATCATATTATATTTCATACAATATTGTGACAGCGAGTGACACAAGTGAGCGCTTAAATTTGTGTTTTTTACAATGAGGAAGGTGACGAAACGTGCTGGAACATTACAGAACCGTGCTGCCTCTTCTACGTGATCTCCTCCTCTGTTAGGGGCAATTTGTCTCTAGTTTCTCCCCTGTGCTGCGCTCAGTGAATTGCTTTTAGGCTATGTGCACACATTCAGGATTTTTTTTTTTTTTTGGGGGGGGGGGGGGTTTCGGCCACTTTCCGCGAAAAAAAAAAAAAAAACCGCTTATATTAAGCATCCCATCATTTCAATGCATTCCGCAATTTTTGTGCACATGCTTCTTTTTTTCTGCAATAAAAACGCATTGCGGTAAACAGGGCAGCATGTTCATTAATTTTGCGGGGTTTTGCCGCTATATTATTGCATTGGGAAGCTCCGGGAAAAAACACAAAATCCGCAAAAAAAAAAACTATTAAAACACAAAAGACCACATGTGGATTTCATGCAGAAAAAGTCTGGTTTTGTTCTGGAAAATCCTGCAGACATTGCTGACTGTGTGCACATAGCCTTACAGGAGCGTGTCCTCACCTCATCACTCCCCTCACAATTGCATCCCACGGCCGACCGGCTACGTTGATGCCTATTTGGACCGGCTGACCGAACTTCCCACACTCCTAGTACGGACAGCATTGGATTGATCTGTGTGCACTGACTGTCATTGTTCTCGGCAGCACATGCTGGTTACATGGGACGATGTGCTGCTGGAGAGCAAGTTAAAAATCTTCCCCCAACGAACGAGTGATTTGTTAATTTGTAAGGTTTCCGCTGAGCGATTATCGGGCAAGCATCCTCTTCGGCATCCAATGTAAATTCACCGAGATGCTACAGGTGGCGCAGTATAAGTTCTTCATGTTATCGTCCTCCCTTGCGCAGCTCTGTTCTGTGACTGTGTCATCTAATTACCCCCTGTAACTAATTAGGACATTTATCGCCACTTTTTATATGCTCAATATGCGGATGAACTCTGCAGATCTGAGCTTTTGTGTAAACTTCTCTCCTTAGATCGGAGTGTGAAGAATTTTAGAGATGCAAATAATTGTCATGAAATGATATCTTATTTGGCCCAGGATAATAAAAACCCTTCTTTCCTTTGTCCAGCACTGACAAGAATTCAGGCTCAGGAGGAAGCCCGCTTTCTTAAAGCCTCAAGGAGAAAGCTAGCATCTAGCTCAGTAGGCCGGGGGGACATCAAACCTTGAACAGCTCAGGGCAGGAAGTCCTGTTGAAGCTAGAGACACCTTCTAGAACATTACAGAAACTGAATTCTATAAGGCATTATGGAGATACTATGTCCTAGACATACATCGTATATATTCCCAAGATCTCCAGAACATGGCGAACGCCTTCCAGGGGCTCTATCTGCTCTAAGACCCCAGGGAGGGGAGATATGTAGAATGTCTAATAGGAACCCGATAGCCAAGATGTGTGTAGTCTCAAAGCGTAGCAGGGGCCCGGCTTGATCCGATGGTGCCAAATCCACCACCCCAGGACTGTCCATTTGAAGAGTTATGACTCCTCTTAGATTTTGGAGTTCTCAGCTGCTAGAGGCAAGGAGAGGGGATTTGGGTTCATCCCAGACTGCATGAGGGGAGTGACCCAAATGGGATAAAGGCTAGTGTAAGGCTATGTGGTTGTCTGTTATACATGCGGTGCACTGTGGAAGGGGAAGTCACATCAAGTAACATGCTGTGAAGCACCTAGGAGCCAGCTGGCAGCCATGTTCCCCCTGCAGCCCAGCACAAACATGGTTGAACATCATCCTGGTAATTGACATGATCCATCTGCTTATCTTATGTCCTACCACTATTTGCATGTGTGACCATTGTATATTTATAACCATTGTGTATATAGTGTTATCTAGTGCGCCCTTAAGGCAGATTAAATATATAATTAAACCTTTTCCTGCTCTTTTATCTCCATCCTCGAATCTACGTGTCTGTTTCTCGGTTTAACCTTTCATGCTGCCGGGGCTGGTTTCTGTCCCTTTATAACGCTGTTAATGGATCAGGCTTATATCAAACGAGGAACCAGAGGCAGTCCTACCGGGCTGGTCGCGCTCTGTTTCACTGATGCTAGTGAAAGGGGCCTGTCAGGGTTATGAGCGAGTGTGGTGCCACATGCTCACTCCCCATGCCTCCCTGGGCTCATGTGGACAGGGGGTGTCTGTAAAACTGTACCAAGCTGACCTTACGTGTCCCCAGGTGGTGTGGAACGTCACGTGGGTGCAGGTGGGGAGGCCGCACTATGTGATCCTTCTGAAGTAATAGTGATGTCAGGCGGGTTCATCGCGTGGAGCGGGTTCATCGCGTGGAATGTTCTCATAAAATGTTAGGGCTGCAGGAAGGTGCTCAGAACTGTCACCTGCTGATTGGCCAAACAGTGCGTCAGGTTACATGTTATAATTACGTTATTTCTACATAATCAGACTTCGAGTGTAAAAATTGTTCTGGCAGCAAAAGGGTAAAAGCTCCAGACTGGTGCCAGATTATAAAATGCTGAATTACTAGAATAGTCCTGGTAATATTCACATTGTCTCTGGTCTCCATCACTGTGTGGTCCTGTTACTTCTCTGCAGGTCCCATGGTGTACGGCATTTGTTATTGTCCTGTTTCTCGGAAGAAAGATTTGGAAGACCTGAAAGTTGCAGGTGACCTTTATTTTATTTATTTTTTTCTTGGGTGTGGGGTCTGACTGCATCTCTTGTAGTAGTATTATTATTTATTGACCGTATGCCTTGGATAAATTTAAAGGGGTTGTCATAGATCAGAAAAAGAGGGCTTGCTTTTATACCCTCCATAAACAGCGCACCTTTGTCCCTGGCATTGTTAGTTATTGCAGCCCTACCTGTTTATTCATATTTCTCAGGAATGAGAGGGGCGCTGCTTCTGTTCGGGGGCGCTGCTTGTGTTCGGGGGCTCTCTTACTTCTCCTGACTGAGTTTAATTCACTTTTTTTTTTTCTTCTTCTCCTTTTAGACTCTAAAACATTGAGTGAAGCTGAGAGGGAGCGGCTGTTTAAGAAGTTGGATGGGGCGCCGGACTTCATTGGCTGGACTCTTCACATACTGTCGCCTAATGTCATCTCTACCAGCATGCAGCAGAGGTGTTGGCTCGGTGACCTGGATCAAATATAGATATTATACATGTCATTAATCACTCTCTCATTATTACACTGTAGTCTCCTTTTTTTTTTTTTTTTTTTTTTTTTTTTTTGAGGCATTCAAAAACTGAGCTTTCAAGCAGAAACGTCTTCAGGAAATTGTAATACTAATTGGAACAATAGAACAAGTCTATGTAGAGACATAACAGGCTGCTAGAAGGTATCCAAATTGTGAAGTGCTAAAATACACTGCTCAAAGAAAAATAAAGGGAACACTAAAATCCCACATCCTAGATGTCGCTGAATGAAATATTCCAGTTGTAAATCTTTATTCATGACATAGTGGAATGTGTTGAGAACAATAAAACCTAAAAATAATCAATGTAAATCACAACTAACATCCCACAGAGGTCTGGAGTTGGAATGATGCTCAAAATCAAAGTGGAAAATGAAGTTACAGGCTGATCCAACTTCGGTGGAAATGCCTCAAGACAAGGAAATGATGCTCAGTAGTGTGTGTGGCCTCCACGTGCCTGTATGATCTCCCTACAACACCTGGGCATGCTCCTGATGAGGCGGCAGATGGTCTCCTGAGGGATCTCCTCCCAGACCTGGACTAAAGCAACCGCCAACTCCTGGACAGTCTGTGGTGCAATGTGACGTTGGTGGATGGAGCGAGACATGATGTCCCAGATGTGTTCAATCGGATTCAGGTCTCGGGAACGGGCGGCCAGTCCATAGCTTCAATGCCTTTATCTTGCAGGAATTGCTGACACTCCAGCCACATGAGGTCTGGCATTGTCCTGCATTAGGAGGAACCGGGGGCCAACCGCACCAGCATATGGTCTCACAAGGGGTGTGAGGATCTCATCTCGGTACCTAATGGCAGTCAGGCTACCTCTGGCGAGCACATGGAGGGCTGTGCGGCCCTCCAAAGACATGCCACCCCACACCATTATTGACCCACTACCAAACCGGTCATGCTGAAGGATTTTGTAGGCAGCAGATCGCTCTCCACAGCATCTCCAGACTCTCTCACGTCTGTCACATGTGCTCAGTGTGAACCTGCTTTCATCTGTGAAGAGCACAGGGTGCCAGTGGCGAATTTGCCAATCCTGGTGTTCTGTGGCAAATGCCAAGCGTCCTGCACGGTGTTGGGCTGTGAGCATAACCCCCATCTGTGGACGTCGGGCACTCAGACCATCCTCATGGAGTCGGTTTCTAACCATTTGTGCAGACACATGCACATTTGTGGCCTGCTGGAGGTCATTTTGCAGGGCTCTGGTAGTGCTCCTCCTGTTCATCTTTCACAAAGGCTGAGGTAGCGGTCCTGCTGCTGGGTTGCTGCCCTCCTTCGGCCTCCTCCACATCTCCTGGTGTACTGGCCTGTCTCCTGGTAGCGCCTCCAGCCTCTGGACACTACGCTGACAGCAAACCTTCTTGCCACATCCTGCATTGATGTGCCATCCTGGATGAGCTGCACTACCTGAGCCACTTGTGTGGGTTGTAGAGTCCGTCTCATGCCACCACCTGTGTGAAAGCACAACCAACATTCATAAGTGACCAAAACATCAGCCAGAAAGCATTGGTACTGAGATGTGGTCTCCACCTGCAGAACCACTCCTTTATTGAGGGTGTCTTGATAATTACCAATAATTTCTATCTGTTGTCTATTCCATTTGCACAACAGCAGGTGAAATTGATTTTCACTCTATGTTGCTTCCTAAGTGGACAGTTTGATCTCACAGAAGTTTGATTTACTTGGGAGTTATATTCTGTTTGTGTTCTCTTATATATTTTTTTTGAGCAGTGTATTATCTATGGAGGCCACTAACCTTGTAGTCCGGCCAGTAAGGAATCTATCAAAATACTGCCACATCACTTCAAATGTGTGACATGAAAAAATGTGTGACAAAAAGGCTCAAAATTCTTCATTGAAATCTTCGTGGTGGAGCTGTCGCAAGAACGACGGCGAAGCCATTTTAGTAAAATTTCTTCCGATGTCTTCCTGAAGCATCTTCGCCTGGAAAACTCTGCTTCTAAAAGACTCTTTGCACATCGCTTTATTCTGATTTTAAAGTTGATAACAAGGCTTTTCCCTGGCTAATGGTTTATTACATTTATATTACATTTATATTCCAGGTTTTATCAGTCACTAAGATTTTCATACACTTTTGCGTTCTTTCAGGGCTAAATATAATCTCAATGCCTTATCCCACGACACTGCAATAGGACTCATTCAGCACGCTCTGGACCATGGCGTACAAGTAACAGAGGTTTGTACAAAAGGGGTCTGGTGTCACAGCAGTAAAGGCAACTGCATGGAAATGAATGACGTGTATAAATGATTGTGAGAATGGGGAAATATAGTTATATTCTTGTGTGTGTATATGTATATATGTGTGTGTGTATGTATATATGTATATATATATATATATATATATATATATATATATATATATATATGTGTGTGTATATATAATATATATGGGCACACACACGATGGTGGCCTGATTCTAACGCATCGGGTATTCTAGAATATGTATTTATGTATGTATATAGCAGTCACATACTATATAGCACAGGCCACCTCATAGTATATAGTACTGCCCACGTAGTACATAGTAGCCATGTAGCACATGCAGTATGTAGCAGTGTGGGCACCATATCCCTTTAAAAAAAAAAGGTTAAAATAAAATAGTTACATACTCACCCCCTGGGATCCAACGGCGCTGTGGCGATGGGCGCGCGGCTGCCACCATCTTCCGTTCCCAGGATGCATTGCAAAATTACCCAGAAGACTTAGCGGTCTCGCGAGACCGCTAAGTCTTCTAGTTAATTTCGCAAAGCATCGCCGGGAACGGAAGATGGTGGCAGGCGCGAGCGGCTCGGCGGACTATGGAGGGTGAGAATAGCAGGTTTTTGTTTTTGTTTTTTTAAATTAACATTACATTTTTTTACTATTGATGCCGCATAGGCAGCATCAATAGTAAAAAGTTGGGGACACACAGGGTTAATAGCGCCGGTAGCGGAGTGCGTTACCCACGGCATAACGTGGTCCGTTACCGCCGGCATTAACCCTGTGTGAGTGGTGACTGGAGGGGAGTATGCGGGTGCCGGGCAGTGACTGCGGGGAGGAAGGACCGGCTATTTTCTTCTGGACTGTGCCCGTCGCGGATTGGTCGTGACTGTTTTGCCGCGACCAATCAGCGACTTGGATTCCATGATAGACAGAGGCCGCAACCAATGAATATCCGTGACAGAAGGACAGAATGATGGAAGAGACCCTTAGACAATTATATAGTGTAGATATATATATAGATAGATACAGTATTATAGTAGTTATATTCCTCTCTCCTACTTTGGGGTTCTGATTTATGAAGCGTGTGTGCTGCCCCCTATAGGTATTTGTGGATACTGTGGGTCCTGCTGACAAATACCAAGAAAAGCTGAAAAAACTTTTCCCTGGAGTGGAAGTGACTGTGAAACCGAAAGCCGATTCTTTGTTTCCTGTGGTCAGTGCCGCGAGTATCTGCGCAAAGGTAAGCGACTGTCACGTCATTTAGGGGGGGGGGGGAATCTCCGTCATAAATGTAAGTAGATGGTTCTGTCTGTTCTCGTCATGGGAGAATTTACTAAATTACTTGAGGCTGTGGTCAAGGGTTTTCAGTTTTATTTATTTTTTTTCCCCATTTGTGGGTTGAACAATAATTTGATTTGTTACCATACAATTAAGGTGGTTTTCAGAAATGAAATCTGGAAAGTTAGCGATAAGATCTGAGAAATAACCTGCACTTTCTGTGCTGCCCAATAGGGGGAGACATCGCCTCTGTTATCTTGCACATAGGTGATTAGTCGTCAGCCTACATATTAAGGAAACACCATCCCCCGGCGGCCGGCTGACTGCTGCCTCGGGAGAGTCCATCATAGACGCAGAGCAGCACACATCACGTCAAAATTCCAGATCTATGTCCCAGCCTAAGTCCATTATTTTTCTGGCCATGCTGCCAAAACATCCTGGTGTTCACCTTAAAGGGGTTATGTCATGCAGGCAATCCCTTTTCAGCCCAATGATCAGTGGCCATGTTGTGATCTGCCAATTATTATGGTATTAAATGCCAGCGCCTGTACCCATCTAAAGAAGGGGGTCTCCTCCATGACCTGGTGCCCCTATCTGCTACTAACTGGAGAATTTTTAGAGATAAACTAACTTGAGTTTCCTTTCATGTTCCCTATTTTTTCAGGTTGCGAGGGACAGAGTGGTGAAGGGCTGGAAGTTCCTGGAGGATTTGGGTGAAATTGATGTAGATTACGGCTCTGGATACCCGAACGGTCAGTTACCCGGAGTGATAAATGTTCTTTACTGTTTATGGCTATAGTTTATCCTTCCATAGGGAAGATGGAGTAAGGAACTTGTCCTGGGTAATGGGCTAGAAGAGTCATCAGCGCTGTATGGAAGCTGTCAGCAATTTTATCCTATAAGTAGGCTGTGGATCCCCCCAGACACCACCGGATGTGGGGGGCACGATAGAGGGGGAAATAGGCTTGAAGCATGAATGCTTTTTTTATCCATTTTTTTTTTTTAACCAATAATCAAACCCCTTGATGTGATTAAAGGCTGTGAGTCAGCAGGTACATACGGCCCAAATCATGGGCATCATGAAGCATTGATGGCGCTGTGACTGGTCCCTGACTGTTTCTCTCCACCCTAAAGGGGAGCAGGCAGAGAGCAGCTGCTTGGGGTGGTCTCATACACTCTGCGGCGTTTCTGGTATAAAGCATCGATGTTTGTGATTCAGTCAGTGTGATGGCTTATATCTGGCCCATGCTGATAATAGCTGAGCAGTGGGGGGGGTGCCGGTGGTTGGACCCCCACCAATCTCGTACACATCACCTACCCTGCGTACAGGTCATCATTGCCGCTGCCCCCAGACAACCCCTTTTAAGAAAATACTAGGCAGCCACTGCTAAATACTTGACTAAGGGTACCGTCACAATATACGATTTACCTACGATCACGACCAGCGATATGACCTGGCCGTGATCGTAGGTAAATCGTAGTGTGGTCGCTGGGGAGCTGTCACACAGACAGCTCTCCAGCGACCAACGATGCCGAGGTACCCGGGTAACCAGGGTAAACATCGGGTAACTAAGCGCAGGACCGCGCTTAGTAACCCGATGTTTACCCTGGTTACAAGCGTAAAACTAAAAAAAAACAAACAGCACATACTTACATCTGGTGTCCGTCACGTCCCTTGCCGTCTGCTTCCCGCACTGTGACTGCCGGCCGTAAAGTGAAAGTGAAAGCACGTCACCGCTGTGCTCTGCTTTCACTTTACGGCCGGCAGTCACAGTGCGGGAAGCAGACGGCAAGGGACGTGACGGACACCAGATGTAAGTATGTGCTGTTTGTTTTTTTTTAGTTTTACGCTTGTAACCAGGGTAAACATCGGGTTACTAAGCGCTGCCCTGCGCTTAGTAACCCGATGTTTGCCCTGGTTACAAGCGAACGCATCGCTAGATCGCTAGATCGGTGTCACACACACCGATCTAGCGATGACAGCGGGAGATCCAGCGATGAAAGAAAGTTCCATACGATCTGCTACGACGTACGATTCTCAGCAGGATCCCTGATCGCTGCTGCGTGTCAGACACAGCGATATCGTAACGATATCGCTGGAACGTCACGAATCGTACCGTCGTAGCGATCGAAATGTTATAGTGTGACGGTACCCTAAATATGTGTAATAGGAAAGTAAAACCGCCATAAACTCCTTGACAGATAAAGATATAATTGTTTATTGACATCGGGGTCCACGTGTGCAGCCGTCTCTGTAACTCCACACGTGGCAAAATTCCCAACTTTTACCCACTATAATAATAATCCTATAAGTTTAGTGTCATCGTAACCATACAGACCAAGAGAATGGTGTTTCCAGGTAGTTTGTACTGCACAATGAACGCCTTAACAAAAGTAAAAAAAAAAAAACACCTGCTAAACATTGGTGGTATTTTATGCTTTTCACCATTTCACCGCACTTGGATTTTTTTCTCATTTTTCAGTACATTTTGTAGTAAAGTGAGTGATGTCATTCAAGACTACACAACTCGTTACTGCAAAAATCGATCAATCTTACATATGGTTCTTGGAAGAAGGGGACAAAAAGAAACCAAAAAAAATGAAAAATCGCCGTATCACTACTGGGGGGATAAAGGACCCCACTAGATAGCGATAGTCAGGTCCAAGCTTCCGTGTTGTGGGATTTGGGTATGCTGAGCGGACCCCACTTACTGGTGACTGCAGAGATGGAGAGTGACCCTCGGCGGGCAGTGCCAGCTCAGCGCTATTCCTCTATTATTATACTGTTTGTTTTTGTCGTCTTATCTTTCGGGATGGTTACATGATTCATCAGCACATTCTTATGTTATCGGAGACACTGACCCCGCAGTGTTTGTTGCATTTCTGTGTTATCGGGGTCCTCCTCCCCGTCGTTGTTGACAAGGGCACATTCGGTAACGTGACCATCACCTGCTATAGATCCTTGTCTTGTTCATTGTTATTATACATGAGATGCGGCTGGTATCATCCAGGAACATGACGCTCATCATTAAAGGGGTATTCCCATCTCAGACATTTATGGCAGACTTACGGGCTCCTAGAGATGATGCGAAAGATTTATGGGACCCTAAAACTCCTCAATTGCTTTATTTTTTTGGAACTCCCATAGGAGTAGAAAGCTTTGTATGCTCTCCGTCCATCTTCCTTTTTCCTGCTGGATCCTGCTCTGGAGACAGATGCAGGTCCCATCTCTATGACCCCCTCCTAATATATCGTAGCCTTAAAATATTCCTTTTAATCTGATGGAAACACCCCTTTAAGGTAATGGCTCTGTGGCAGCAAATCTCTGCATTATTGTAACCTCAATATTTTCCCTACAAGGAGGTAAATCGTATCTTTAAACGTTCTAGAATCTGTTCTCTTCCCCCAGATCCAAAGACTAAGGAGTGGCTGGCGAAACACCTGGACCCCGTGTTTGGATATCCTCAGTTTGTTCGGTTCAGCTGGAGCACGGCGCAGTCTATTCTAGAAAGCAAAGCTGCCCCCGTGCTGTGGTGAGCAATGGTGGAAGGGCAAGGGTGGGGTGTGGGGAGTGTGCATGCTGGCGAGCAAAACTAAGATGTGATGGGCATAAGACTGGAGCAAAAGAAAAGCATGTCGTGTCCTGGCGGAGAGCAGGTAGATCGGGTGGTGTAATAGACCAGGTGGAGGGTGAGGGACCTTCTGCCTCCACGTAGACCGTCTACTAGACTTCAGTGTAGACTTTAATCTGCAGATTTGTACGAGTCGCCAGATTTGCCCACTTTTTCTTTATTTTTTGATTTAGTAGAAGCCCCTGATGTTTTACAAGGCAACGTGACTAGCCATCCTAGGTGGTGTCACCCTTCCCTCCTTGTATCTGTGGCGGCCATGTCACTAGTCCTATGGCTACAGGACTAGCAGGGGGCAGCACAGAACGCGAGGTCCGTCACGGGACCAGCAGGGGGCAGCACAGAACGTGAGGTCCGTCACAGGACCAGCAGGGGGCAGCACAGAACGCGAGGTCCGTCACAGGACCAGCAGGGGGCAGCACAGAACGCGAGGTCCGTCACAGGACCAGCAGGGGGCAGCACAGAACGCGAGGTCCGTCACAGGACCAGCAGGGGGCAGCACAGAACGCGAGGTCCGTCACAGGACCAGCAGGGGGCAGCACAGAACGTGAGGTCCGCCACAGGACCAGCAGGGGGCAGCACAGAACGTGAGGTCCGTCACAGGACCAGCAGGGGGCAGCACAGAACACGAGGTCCGTCACAGGACCAGCAGGGGGCAGCACAGAACGTGAGGTCCGTCACAGGACCAGCAGGGGGCAGCACAGAACGTGAGGTCCGTCACAAGACCAGCAGGGGGCAGCACAGAACGTGAGGTCCGTCACGGGACCAGCAGGGGGCAGCACAGAACGCGAGGTCCGTCACGGGACCAGCAGGGGGCAGCACAGAACGCGAGGTCCGTCACGGGACCAGCAGGGGGCAGCACAGAACGCGAGGTCCGTCACGGGACCAGCAGGGGGCAGCACAGAACGCGAGGTCCGTCACGGGACCAGCAGGGGGCAGCACAGAACGTGAGGTCCGTCACAGGACCAGCAGGGGGCAGCACAGAACGTGAGGTCCGTCACAGGACCAGCAGGGGGCAGCACAGAACACGAGGTCCGTCACAAGACCAGCAGGGGCAGCGCAGGTCGCGCGGACTGTCACGGGGGCAGCACAGGACGTGATGGTTGTCACTTACAGGACCAGCTGGGGGCAGCACAGGACGCGTGGACTGTCGCGGGACCAGCAGGGGGCAGCGCAGGATGCGCGGACTGTCGCAGGACCATCTGCTCCTCTCCCTTTAACTGCGCACACGTGCTGTCACAGTGGGGCAGGAGTTTCCGGCTCAGCCAGCGATGGCCTTGCTTATTGGTAACATTTACGCTGATTAGCAGTGTCAGATTATGACTGACGGTGAAGAAAGACGAGGTCAGACAGACCTTGTGTGCTAGTAAAGAGGATTTAGGTGGACATCTTGTTCTCCCCTCCCCCGTGCTATCCACACGTCTAATTGCCTGTGAGACGAGAGCTGAGCCTTTTCTCCATGTCTGTATATAGCATTTCTAACGTATGTACGTGTTTTGTCTTTTGTGTAGGGGTGACGATGAAGAGGATGCAGGTAAATCTTCCTCACACTCGCTCCTATCCTTCTTTTCTGCATCAAGGGACGCGTCGAAGCCCCAAAGTCACCGGTTCTTCTTGGAGAGACAGCTGGAGCCTCTGGCTGATTTATAGGAAACCCTTGCCTCCAGTAGTCCAATTATTAGAGGGGGAAATCCACTGTAAGTGACTTGGGGTGCTTTCCCATTGCGTTTTTCTCTACAGTTGGGGGTCCCATTGGCGCTTACATCCAAACCTCCGCATAAAACTGGGTCCGGACGTACGCGCATACAAGGGCCGTAGACTATAATGGTGTCGGCAGAGCGAACGTGTGCTCAGACATGCATCATTTTCAACATATACACCTACATGAGGCGGACAGACATGCAGACTCCTCTTGGGCTTTTGGCTGTAGAGTCCATGGTGGTTGACTTTAAGGTGAAGATGAAACCATGTCGGAGAATGTGAGGCCGTCTGCTGTATATGGTGCGGACATGTCATACCTCTTGTGTTGCGTTATTGACTGATGCAAATTTTGGATAGATCTGAATAAATATTATATTATGTGAAACGTGGATTTTATATCTAAACTTCAGAACGCAGAAATCCCATCGAGCATCGGCTTCTGCATCCGGACAGTTGTCAGCAAACCCCGTCATGGCTAAGAAAACCGAAAACATATAATACTTGTGCAGAGGCTACATTTCCTTCTATGTTTGCACTTATGTAGTCACATCAGCTTACATATTTTAGGACGGACAAATTGTTAAACTTTTTTTTGGACATTGAAATAGTAATTTATTCGTTTATATGCTGTGATAAATATAATTTTTTTTTTCCCCCACATGCACTTCAAGAGATAACCAGTGATCTCTCTAGGATAGATATACATACACAGTTGTGTGAAAGTGTTCGCCCCCTTCTTGATTTCTTATTCTTTTGCATGTTTGTCATACTTATGTTTCAGATCACCAAACAAATGTAAATATTAGACAAAGATAGCGCAAGTAATAGCAACTAGGGTTGAGCGAAACTGATCAGACAAATTCCCAAATCGCCGACTTTCGGCAAAGTCGGGTTTCATGAAACCCGATCCTAGTGTGGGATCGGCCATGAGGTCGGCGATCTTCGCGCCAAAGTCGCGTTTCGTATGACGCTTTCAGTGCAATTTCTCACCCAATGAAGGAGGATGCAGAGTGTGGGCAGCGTGATGACATAGGTCTCGGTCCCCACCATCTTTTAGGCTACTTTCACACTAGCGTTTTCTGCAATCCGTCACAATGCGTCGTTTTGCAGAAAAAACGCATCCTGCAAAAGTGCTTGCAGGATGCATTTTTTCCCCCCATAGACTTGCATTGATGACGCATTTGCGATGGATTGCCACACGTCGCTACATGCAACGTTTTTTTTCTCCTGACGGACCGCTTTTTCCGACCGCGCATGCGCGGCCGGAACTCCGCCCCCACCTCCCCGCACCTTACAATGGGGCAGCGGATGCGCCGGAAAAATGCATCCGCTGCACCCATTGTGCAATGCAGCAAACACTAGCGTCGGAATCTCTCCCTGACGCATTGCGACGGGGAGATTCCGACGCTAGTGTGAAAGAAGCCTTAGAGAAGGGCATGACAGTGATTGGCTTGCTTTCTGTGGCGTCACAGGGGCTATAAAGAGGCGTGCACGCTGACCGCCATCTTACTTCTGCCGATTGTAGCATAGGGAGAGGTTGCTGCAGCTTCATCAGAAGAAGGGATATAGTTAGGGAGGGAAGATTAAGTCCCGAAACTGCTTGTGCTGTAGCGATTTCCACTGTCCAACGCCACCTTTTCTTTGCAGGGACAGTGGAGGCTACATTTTTGTGCATCATCTCTGTAGCTTATTAGGCTGCCTTATAAGGCTCACTGATAGCTGTATTGCTGTTTGCATGCCGCTGTGCAAACCAACTGCTTTTTTAAAAGCAAAAATCCTGTTGCTCCTTTCTGCACAGTTATTTTGTCCACACTTTTGTGTGCAGCAGTCCTTTTTATTGCTGCCTGCCATACTTGTCCTGAGATCATTGTAGGGAGATTGAAATTGTACTACAGCCCTTGTATTTTTTTCATATATCTTCAAGCCACTTTCTGCCACTTAGATTGCGTTGTTTTATGCACAGGGCTTGAGTTTTGGTTCAGTCTCCCAAAAAAAAAGGGAGATTTAAATTCTCCACAAGTTTATATACACCTTCTACCTTGTTTTACAGTACCATATAACGGTTGCTGTTTTGGTTATATTTTCCAAAAAATGAGGAAGTCTGGTGGAAAAGGCCGTGGGCGGGCGTTGCCAGCTGGTACTGATGGTAGTGGTAGTGGAGCATCTGGTGGTAGTGGCAAAAGCACAATAGCACCTACGGTAGAGGTGTTGAGCCAGTGTCATCGTCTGGCTACACAAGGCCTCGAAGGCTCCCTTATCTGGGAGTAGGAAAACTGCTTTTAAAGCCGGAGCAGCAGGAAAAAGTTTTGGCTTTCTTTGCTGACTCAGCCTCTAGCTCCTTCGCCTCCTCTTCAGAAAGTTCCAAATCTAAAAGCAGCGAGGAGTCAGTGGATGCTCCCGGTCAGGAACAAGACGTTTCCTTGTGTCCTTCACCCAAACCAAAAGTGAAGGATGCGGCAGGCGACACTACATGTTACTCCATGGAGCTCTTTACACATACCGTGCCTGGGTTAGAACGGGAAATTGTTAACTGCCCATTAAAAGATGAATCGGACATGGAGTGCACTGATGCACAGCCACAGCTAGATTATTATGCTGTTCCATTGACTCAGATCACTACATTGCCCTCGCAGTGTACTGAGCCAGAATCTGACCCTGATGAGACTATAGTGCCCCGTCCCGAACGCTATAGCACCTTACACGTTGACAATGAGGAAGGTGCACATGATATTGAAGAGGCGGTGATAGATGACCCAGTTGTTGACCAAGATTGGCAGCCATTGGGGGAAGAGGGTGCCGCTGCCAGTAGCTCAGAAGCGGAGGAGGAGGAGCCGCAGCAGCCATCTACATCGCAACAGGTTCCATCTGGCAGGCCCGTATCAGGCCAAAAACGTTTGTCAAAAACCGTTTTAGGACAGCGTGGCCATCCGGTGAAAGTAGCACAGCGTGCAATGCCTGAAAAGGTATTCCATAGTAGGAAGAGTGTAATGTGGCAATTTTTTAACCAAGATCCAAATGATCAGTCACAAGTTATCTGTAAGAAATGCTCAAAGACCTTTAGAGGGAAGAATCTTCAAAATCTAAATACAACGTGCATGCTTAGACATTTCACCAGCATGCACTTGCAAGCCTGGACTAGCTACCAAACGTCCAGTACCGTTAGTGCACCTGCTCGGAGTGAAGGTAGTCAGCAATGCTACATTGCTTCCCTCACTGTAAGCCCACCGATTAGGACACCATCAGCAGCAAATGTGGAGGTATCGTTGCAAGGCCAAAGCAGTCAGGGAATCACAAGGTTCTTGGTAGGAAACACTGTATGTAGGCCAACATCAAGAATACCATCACCAACCCTCTCTCAATCTGCCATGTCCACCGGCACCCCCACTAGTTCCACGATCTCCAGCTCTCCTGTCCAGCTCACCCTACAAGAGACTCTCATTAGGAAAAGGAAGTACTCATCCTCTCATCCGCGTACACAGGGTTTGAACGCCCACATTGCTAGACTAATCTCGTTAGAGATGATGCCCTACCGGTTGGTTGAAAGCGAAGCTTTCAAATCCCTGATGGCCTATGCAGTACCACGCTATGACCTACCCAGTCGCCACTTCTTTGCGAGAAAAGCCATCCCAGTCCTCCACCAGTATGTCAAAGACCGCATTGTCCATGCACTGAGGCAATCAGGCCTATGCAGTACCACGCTATGACCTACCCAGTCGCCACTTCTTTGCGAGAAAAGCCATCCCAGTCCTCCACCAGTATGTCAAAGACCGCATTGTCCATGCACTGAGGCAATCAGTCACTGGAAAGGTGCACCTCACAACACATGCATGGACCAGTAGCAATGGCCAGGGACGTTGTGTCCGTCACGGAGCACTGGGTTAATGTGGTGGATGCAGGGTCCACAGGGGACAGCCATAGTGGGACAGTTCTGCCTAGCCCACGGTCTAAGAAACAGTTGGCTGTAGGCGTTCGCCACCCCTCCTCCTCCTCCACCAGAAGGGAAGGCTCGTCCACAGAGCGCAGTCACACGACCACTCCATCCGCAGCTGCCAGTGTTGCACACGAGGTATCCCATTATCGAACAGCTAGTGGTAAGCATCAGCAGGCTGTGTTAGAAATGAAGTGTTTGGGCGACAACAGACACACCGCGGAAGTACTGGCTGAGTATTTGCAGCAACAAACTCAGTCATGGCTGGGCAGTGTACATCTTGAGGCAGGCAAGGTAGTCAGTGATAACGGAATGAATTTTATGGCTGCCATAGCCCTTTCAGAACTGAAACACATTCCTTGCCTGGCTCACACCTTGAACCTGATGGTGCAGTGCTTCCTCAAAAATTATCAGGAGTTACCAGCCCTGCTCCTGAAGATGCGAAGACTTTGCTCGCACATCCGCCGTTCGCCCGTACACTCCAGCCATATGCTGAACCATCAGCGATCGCTGAATCTTCCCCAGCACCACCTAATAATCGACGTTGCAACAAGGTGGAACTCCACACTGCACATGGTTCAGAGGCTGTGCGAACAGAGGCGTGCTGTCATTTATTTGTGATGATACACATACACGGGCAGGCAGTTGGATGGCAGACATGGAGTTGTCAGGTGTGCAGTGGTCGAAGCTCCAAGACCTGTGTCAAGTCCTTCAGTGTTCTGAGGAATGCACACGGCTGGTCAGTGCGGACGATGCCATCATAGGCATGAGCATCCCCCTAATGCGTCTGCTGATGCAAAGTTTGACGCACATTAAGGAGCAGGCGTCTGCAGCCGAGGAGGAGGGAAGCATTGATGACAGTCAGCCATTGTCTGCTCAGGGGACTCTCCAGGACGAGGTGGCGGACGAAGAGGAGGAGGATGATGGGGATGAATATTTATGGGAGCAGGATGCTTCTCGGGGCAATAGAAACTGGTGGCGTTGCAAGGTCAGGTACAGGGTTTTTGCGGGACACAAGTGATGTTGATTTGCAAGAAAGTGCTCCTCAACCCAGCACAAGCAGTGAATTGACACCTGGAACATTGGCCCACATGGCAGAGTATGCCTTGCGTATCCTAAAAAGGGACCCCCGCATTATCAAAATGATGCCCGATGACGATTACTGGTTGGCCTGCCTCCTGGATCCACGCTATAAGGGAAAATTACAAAATATTATGCCACATGAGAACCTTGAGCAAATATTGGCTACCAAACAAGCAACTCTTGTAGACCATTTGGTTCAGGCATTCCCAGCACACAGCGGCAGTGATGGTTCTCACACGAGCCGTAGGGGGCAACATGGCAGAGGTGTTAGAGGTGCACAAATCCGAAGTGGCGTTGGACAGAGGGGTTTTCTGACCAGGTTGTGGAGTGATTTCGCATTGACCGCTGACACGACAGGTAGTGCAGCATCAATTCAAAGTGACAGGAGACAACATTTGTCCAGTATAGTTACGAACTACTTTTCCTCCCTTATCGATGTTCTCCCTCACCCGTCATTCCCATTTGATTACTGGCCATCTAAAATAGACACCTGGCCTGAATTGGCAGAATATGCATTACAGGAGCTTGCTTGCCCGGCTGCTATCAGAAAGAGTATTCAGTGCTGCTGGTTCAATACTTACCGAAAAAAGGACATGTCTGGCTACCCGAAATGTTGATGATCTAACCTTCATTAAAATGAACCAATCATGGATTTCAAATTATTTTGCCCCACCTTCCCCTGCTGACAAGTAGCTTGCCGGAAAAAGTCTTGTTTTTGGCCTCCTCTTACTGACTAAACCAATTCCTCCATTTGCAGCTGCTGAATGTCCTCCATAGGCCATTTTTATACCTCCCTAATTGGGCTGACTCCCCCCACAGGGCTGTGGTCACCACCTGGCGCAAGCACCCATATGAGTGCTGTTTGCCTGGACAGGTGGGTGCGCCCACTCTTGGGAGACGGCACTGGCACAGGGTCCCTCATAGTACAATGAAGTGTCTCTGACGGTCTTGGTGCACAACCAACGTCAGACATTGTAATATGAGGGGCCCTGTGCCAGTACCGCCGGGCACGAGAGAGTGTTCCCCCCAGCTTGAACAGTGCTCTACCACTTGCAATACTTACCTCTCCCTGCTCCACCACTGTGTAGTCTGTGCTGTTAAATCCTTCAATGGCACTGCCAATACAAATTTGTTGAAATGATAGATGATAGTAAAAATATACAGGGGCCCTGCCCTCCATTTAGACCAGTTAATACTGTGTGCGAACTACCACTGTCTACTACTCAGTAGAGGAGCCCACCCCTGTACCTCGCTATGCCGCCTGTTTAGTCCTGTTACCAATTTTGAACTGCATTTAGCCTACTTTATTATTTGGGCCTATATCTGTGTTTCCTCCTCATCCTGCCCATTGCCCAGCCACTGCTAGATGAGTCTGCTGGTACATTGACCCAGACCACTGCATTCCCCTTGCACTCTACACAGCCACATACTATACCACCTTACACGGGGACAAAGAGGAAGGTGCAGATGAAAGTGCAGGTTCCTTCATCAGGTGGGGGGAGGAATACTCGTTGGCACTGGCACAGGGCCCCTCATAGTACGCAAAAGTGTCTCTGCCAGTGGGAGGCGCCACCCGCCGTCAAACACACCGCCGTACTATGAGGGGCCAGTGCCAATGCCAACGAGTGCACCCCCCTGCTTGCTCAGGATCACAGCACTTGCAAAGTTGAAATACCTCTCCCTGCTCCACCGCCGTGACGTATTCCGCGTTTCCTGGGCCCACGAAAATCTTGAGCCAGCCCTACCCCCCACAACTTTAGCCAAATGACCCCCAGTTTTCAATGCCTAACTATTATTATAAAGTAAATTAAGATTGACAAGCTTAAGAAATACGAATTGATGTTTTTGGCATTAAAATGGGCACTGTAGGTGTTTTCCTGTCCTCCACTCACTGCTGACTTTGATTCCCCATTGACTTGCATTGGGTTTCGTGTTTCGGTCGACCCCCGACTTTTTGCAGTAATCAGCCGATTTCACCCGACCCGACTTTTGGCAAAGAGAAACCCGACTCGATCCTAAAAAAAAAGTAAAAGTCGCTTAACTCTAATAGCAACATCACTGGAAAAATAATCCTGTGTAATCATGCTTTAATAAAATGTATTTTCTCATATTTGAAACTCATTCGTGGTGATCCTGGCCATTTTTTGTACACTTTTCTTTTTTCTTGAGTATTAATGGAAAAATAAAAAAGTTATTGCTCTCAGAATAAAGCGATGCAAAAATAATTTTTTTAATGTAAAATTGTGTTTTTTTTCTTGTATAATAGCGCCAAAACTTAAAAAAAATAAATAAGGTATCGCTGTAATCCTACTGACCCGAAGAATAAAACTGCTTTATCAATTTTACAACACGCAGAACAGTATAAACGCCTCCCCCCCCCCAAAAAAAAAAATTAATTAATGAATCGCTGGTTTTTGTTCATTCTGCCTCCAAAAAATCTGAATACAAGGCAATCAAAAAAAAAACACACTTGCCTGAAAATGGTACCAATAAAAATGTCAACTTGTCTCGCAAAAAACAAGACCGTACATGACTGGACCAAAATATGGAAAAATTATAGGTCTCAAAAAGTGGTGATACAAAAACTATTTTTTGCAATAAAATGCGTCTTTCAGTGTGTGACGGCTGTCAAACAAAAACCCGATATAAATAGTAAATCAAACCCCCCTTCATCACCCCCTTAGTTAGGGGAAAAATAAAATAAAAAAATGTATTTATTTCCATTTTCCCCAGTAGGGTTAGTGTTGGGGTTAGGGGTGTGTTGGGGTTAGGGTTGTAGTTAGAATTGGGGGGTTTCCACTGTTTAGGCACATCAGGGGGGCTCCAAACACGACATGGCATCCGATCTCAATTCCAGCCAATTCTGCATTGAAAAAGTCAAACGGTGCTCCTTCCCTTCCAAGCTCTGCCATGCGCCCAAACAGTGGTTTACCCCCACATATGGGGTATCGGTGTACTCAGGACAAATTGGACAACAACTTTTGTGGTCCAATTTCTCCTGTTACCCTTGGGAAAATAAAACAAATTGGCTCTGAAGTAAATTTTTTGTGAAAAAAGGTTAAATGTTCATTTTTATTTATACATTCTAAAAATTCCTGTGAAACACCTGAAGGGTTAATAAACTTATTGAATGTGGTTTTGAGCACCTTGAGGGGTGCAGTTTTTACAATGGTGTCACACTTGGGTATTTTCTATCATATAGACCCCTCAAAATGACTTCAAATAAGATGTCCCTAAAAAATATTGGTGTTGTAAAAATGAGAAATTGCTGGTCAACTTTTAACCCTTATAACTCCCTAACAAAAAAAAATTTTGGTTCCAAAATTGTGCTGATGTAAAATAAACAGGTGGGAAATGTTATTTATTAAGTATTTTGTGTGACATAGCTCTGTGAATTTAAGGGCATAAAAATTCAAAGTTGGAAAATTGCAAAATTTTCAAAATTTTCACCAAATTTCCATTGTTTTCACAAATAAGGGCAAGTCATATCCAAGATGTTTTACCGCTATCATGAAGTACAATATGTCACTAGAAAACATTGTCAGAATCACCAGGATCCGTTGAAGCGTTCCAGAGTTATAACCTCATAAAGGGACAGTGGCCAGAATTGTAAAAATTGGCCCGGTCATTAACGTGCAAACCACCCTTGCGGGTAAAGGGGTTAAGACTTTGGAGTGGCCTAGTCAAAGTCCTGACCTTAAGCCGACTGAGGTGCTGTGGCACGACCTTAAAAAGTCTGTTCATGCTTAAAAGCCCTCCAATGTGGCTGAATTATGACAATTCTGCAAAGATGAATGCTTAAAATTCCTCCAGAGCGTTGTAGAAGACCTAATGATTGATTGCAGTTGTTGCTGCTAAGGGTGACCCAACCAGTTATTAGGTGTAGGGCAATCACTTTCACACAGGGCCCTGCAGGTTTGGATTTCTTTTCCCCTTAATAATAAAGACCTAATTAATTAAAACTGACTTTTGTGAAGTGGAGTCTGACGCTACCTGCGCCTGCTGAGACTTCAGGAGCTATAACACTGCAGAGTTGAAGCTTAGGACAAGTGATGGGCCAAACCGAACAGTAAAGTTTGGGGTCCGTACCTAAAACCCAGTGTTATTGTATGGGCCCTGAACAAGGACTTCTCCTTTGTTCCGGCAGCCCGAACAAATTATATTGCAAGGCTGCCATTATCGCATTTTGGTCTCTGGTTTACATTTGCTGTAGATACTACATACCGGCCTATATAACTCGTGCGACCGCAACAGACAGCCTACTGTGGTCAGTGATGGACTGCAGCGGTCATTTTGGGATATATGACATCTATAGCATCAGCATCTAGACACGAGATCAATGGGGGACTTGAGGGTCTGATATTTTATCTGAGAGCTGTTAATTAAAAGTAAACTGGATAATCCCTTTAAATGATAAAATTCTAGATGCCAGTAGCCTCCACTAGGGGGAGCCCCGGAGCTTACTGAAAGTAGTTCATTCATAAAACTGTCATGGTCTCTCCCTGGTGGCTTTTAATCCAGGCGCAGCCTCCCCTTTAAGAGTTTATGGTGTCCGTGCCGGGATCCCTTCCTTTATTATGTGATATCTTCCACATTTTACTACTGCTTTTTGCATAAATAATACGTTAGACTGATAAATTCTGTTATATACTTATTTATTAATAATAGCTGTGTTGGAGGTATAGACTTCCCAACAAACATCTTCTTATAGGCCATCCCTGCCCGCTGGTGAAAACGGTAGGGTCTATGAGGAATATTTGGTAGGGTCGGGGGTCACACAGGACGGCGGTGGGTATGAGGTAAAGCTCTTTGGCTCAGATTGTGCTTGCAGAGATGTCTCTTGATTTTGCTGTCTGGTCAAGGCCGCCTTGTCTTCAACTTTGGTAACACTTTGGGGTAACGAGAAGCAAGTTTAGAGCGGCTGATAGAGTGATAGGGATGAAGGTGAGACTATATCAAAGCGTTGTTCCCATTAGACGCCATTACCGCTGCCGCTACCATCCAGATCGAGTTGGATACTTCTCTTGCGCAAAGCTCTTCTCTCACGCCTTCTCTTAATACTTTGAGGGTCCTGAAAACATAGCTCTGGATACCCTGATGACTCCTCGTGGGCGTGGCCTAGCTCTGCAGGGGTGGAGCCTTGCTGTGCAGCATCAGCGCCCTCTTCTGGTGGGGTGAAGCAGAAGCACTGCTCGCCCATTGTCACAAATGAATTTTTCCAGATGGTGTCGCACATTTTTACTCCTGATCCAAATTTCTAGAAGAAAATTTTAACAGGTTTGTTAGGGCACAATCACACGACTTTCTTGTGGCCAGATTCTCTCTACTAAGAGTTGTCGGCCGGTCTTCATCCTAAATTCCTACTCCCACGTACCCATTTATACTGAGTTCTGTCAACCCTTTAAGGCATATTTTCACATGGATCGGACATTTTGAAATCCAACACTTCTTTTCCCTGACCTATGCTAATAAGGGGAAAGCTGGGACACGACTATACGCATTAAATTAATAAAGATCATGCTGACTGCCTGCGGCCACCACTAGAGGGAGCATGGGAGCCTGTCTTATTGGGTTCACGGTGAGCTCCCTCTAGTGGTCGCTGGAGGCAGACAGATTATTTATCTAGATCTAAATGGGTTTTCTCACCTCTGTTCCGTGTCACAAAAGCCCAATTAAAAAAAGATTTAAAAAATGTTTTATGTTGTAACTAACACCTATGAACTCATGGCAAACTGGGAGCTGTATTTCCTATTCTGGTCAAATATGCAAAAACCTAAACAGCTGATCGGTCAGGGTGCCGGCCATCATAAACACATTAATCTGAGATGTGTGGCGTCATTAATAACTTAGTTGTGGAAAATCTATTTAAAGGGAATCTGCTTCCCACTGTCCAGAAGGTGAGGTGTGCGGTGACCTTTCACAAGGATGTGGATAGAAGGGGCTTTTGCAGAATATTCCAACATGGTATATTCTGGTATATAGGCAAACAGGATCATGGGGTGCATTAAAAGAGGTCTGGATACACATGATGAGAGCATTATACTGCCTCTGTACAAATCCCTAGTTAGACCGCACATGGAGTACTGTGTCCAGTTTTGGGCACCGGTGCTCAGGAAGGATATAATGGAACTAGAGAGAGTACAAAGGAGGGCAACAAAATTAATAAAGGGGATGGGAGAACTACAATACCCAGATAGATTAGCGAAATTAGGATTATTTAGTCTAGAAAAAAGACGACTGAGGGGCGATCTAATAACCATGTATAAGTATATAAGGGGACAATACAAATATCTCGCTGAGGATCTGTTTATAACAAGGAAGGTGACGGGCACAAGGGGGCATTCTTTGCGTCTGGAGGAGAGAAGGTTTTTCCACCAACATAGAAGAGGATTCTTTACTGTTAGGGCAGTGAGAATCTGGAATTGCTTGCCTGAGGAGGTGGTGATGGCGAACTCAGTCGAGGGGTTCAAGAGAGGCCTGGATGTCTTCCTGGAGCAGAACAATATTGTATCATACAATTATTAGGTTCTGTAGAAGGACGTAGATCTGGGGATTTATTATGATGGAATATAGGCTGAACTGGATGGACAAATGTCTTTTTTCGGCCTTACTAACTATGTTACTATGTTACTATGTTACTATGGTAAGAGGATCAGTGGTCCAGACCTCCCCCCCCCACAAAGGGATAAGTGCCACTCACAGAGGGGATTGGGTCAGGATGATGGGATAATTCGATCCTGTCATTCAGTGGGGTCAGGATTATTGTAAAAATTCCTATGGATGTGATGAGCAAGCTCCCTGCACACAGTAAAATCCTGAGATGGGGAAGCGGAGAGTACGGGTGGAATAGGATTACATATCTAGAGGAGGTACATGCACTCACCTGCTTGTATGTGACGCAGCCTTTGCTGCAATTTCTTTTAAGGTATGTAGTTTGTGAACATATTAAATCTTGTTTGCAAGCATCAAACCTGTATAGAGAATAGAGGTTATCCTACTTACGGTGATATTCCATAAAAACTATTTTCAGGGATTCAGAGAAATCGCATTCCTAACAAACTCTATAATACTCAAATGATGAAAAATAATATAACTACTATAATACTTCCCTTATGTGCATGAATATAACTACTATAATACTGCCCCTATGTACAATAATATAACTACTACAGGTCCTTCTCAAAAAATTAGCATATAGTGTTAAATTTCATTATTTACCATAATGTAATGATTACAATTAAACTTTCATATATTATAGATTCATTATCCACCAACTGAAATTTGTCAGGTCTTTTATTGTTTTAATACTGATGATTTTGGCATACAACTCCTGATAACCCAAAAAACCTGTCTCAATAAATTAGCATATTTCACCCATCCAATCAAATAAAAGTGTTTTTTAATAACAACCAAAAAAACCATCAAATAATAATGTTCAGTTATGCACTCAATACTTGGTCGGGAATCCTTTGGCAGAAATGACTGCTTCAATGCGGCGTGGCATGGAGGCAATCAGCCTGTGACACTGCTGAGATGTTATGGAGGCCCAGGATGCTTCAATATCGGCCTTAAGCTCATCCAGAGTGTTGGGTCTTGCGTCTCTCAACTTTCTCTTCACAATATCCCACAGATTCTCTATGGGGTTCAGGTCAGGAGAGTTGGCAGGCCAATTGAGCACAGTAATACCATGGTCAGTAAACCATTTACCAGTGGTTTTGGCACTGTGAGCAGGTGCCAGGTCGTGCTGAAAAATGAAATCTTCATCTCCATAAAGCATTTCAGCCGATGGAAGCATGAAGTGCTCCAAAATCTCCTGATAGCTAGCTGCATTGACCCTGCCCTTGATGAAACACAGTGGACCAACACCAGCAGCTGACATGGCACCCCACACCATCACTGACTGTGGGTACTTGACACTGGACTTCAGGCATTTTGGCATTTCCTTCTCCCCAGTCTTCCTCCAGACTCTGGCACCTTGATTTCCGAATGACATGCAAAATTTGCTTTCATCAGAAAAAAGTACTTGGGACCACTTAGCAACAGTCCAGTGCTGCTTCTCTGTAGCTCAAAAGTGGCTTTACCTGGGGAATGCGGCACCTGTAGCCCATTTCCTGCACACGCCTGTGCACGGTAGCTCTGGATGTTTCCACACCAGACTCAGTCCACTGCTTCCTCAGGTTCCCCAAGGTCTGGAATCGGTCCTTCTCCACAATCTTCCTCAGGGTCCGGTCTCCTCTTCTCGTTGTACAGCGTTTTCTGCCACATTGTTTCCTTCCAACAGACTTACCATTGAGGTGCCTTGATACAGCACTCTGGGAACAGCCTATTTGTTGAGAAATTTCTTTCTGGGTCTTACCCTCTTGCTTGAGGGTGTCAATGATGGCCTTCTTGACATCTGTCAGGTCGCTAGTCTTACCCATGATGGGGGTTTTGAGTAATGAACCAGGCAGGGAGTTTATAAAAGCCTCAGGTATCTTTTGCATGTGTTTAGAGTTAATTAGTTGATTCAGAAGATTAGGGTAATAGGTCGTTTAGAGAACCTTTTCTTGATATGCTAATTTATTGAGACAGGTTTTTTGGGTTATCAGGAGTTGTATGCCAAAATCATCAGTATTAAAACAATAAAAGACCTGACAAATTTCAGTTGGTGGATAATGAATCTATAATATATGAAAGTTTAATTGTAATCATTACATTATGGTAAATAATGAAATTTAACACTATATGCTAATTTTTTGAGAAGGACCTGTATAATACTGCCCTTATGTACAAGAATATAACTACTATAATACTGCCCCCTATGTGCAAGAATATAACTACTATATTACTGCCCCTATGTACAAGAATATAACTACTATAATACTGCCCCTATGTACAAGAATATAACTACTATAATACTGCCTCTGTGTAGAAGAATATAACTACTATAATACTGCCCCTATGTTCAAGAATATAACTACTATAATACTGCCCCTATGTTCAAGAATATAACTACTATAATACTGTCCCCTATGTACAAGAATATAACTACTATAATACTGCCCCCTATGTACAAGAATATACTATAATACTGTCCCTATGTACAAGAATATAACTACTATAATACTGCCCCATATGTACAGGAATATACTATAATACTGCCCCCTATGTACAAGAATATAACTACTATAATACTGCTCCCTATGTACAAGAATATAACTACTATAATACTGCTCCTATGTACAAGAATATAACTACTATAATACTGCTCCTATGTACAAGAATATACTATAATACTGTCCCTATGTACAAGAACATAACTACTATAATACTGCCCCTATGTACAAGAATATAACTACTATAATACTGTCCCTATGTACAAGAATATAACTACTATAATACTGTCCCTATGTACAAGAATATAACTACTATAATACTGCTCCTATGTACAAGAATATACTATAATACTGTCCCTATGTACAAGAATATAACTACTATAATACTGTCCCCTATGTACAAGAATATAACTACTATAATACTGTCCCCTATGTACAAGAATATACTATAATACTGTCCCTATGTACAAGAATATAACTACTATAATACTGCCCCCTATGTACAAGAATATACTATAATACTGTCCCTATATACAAGAATATAACTACTATAATACTGCTCCTATGTACAAGAATATAACTACTATAATACTGCCCCTATGTACAAGAATATAACTACTATAATATTGCCTCCTATGGACAAGAATATAACTACAATAATACTGCCCCCTATGTACAAGAATGTAACTACTATAATACTGCCCCTATGTACAAGAATATAACTACTATAATACTGCTGCCTATGGACAAGAATATAACTACTATAATACTGCCCAGTATGTACAAGAATATAACTACTATAATACTGCTCCTATGTACAAGAATATAACTACTATAATACTGCCCCTGTGTACAAGAATATAACTACTATAATACTGCCCCTGTGTACAAGAATATAACTACTATAATACTGCCCCTTTGTACAAGAATACAACTACTATAATACTGCCCCTACGTACAAGAATACAACTACTATAATACTGCCCAGTATGTACAAGAATATAACTACTATAATACTGCTCCTATGTACAAGAATATAACTACTATAATACTGCTCCTATGTACAAGAATATAACTACTATAATACTGCCCCTGTGTACAAGAATATAACTACTATAATACTGCCCCTATGTACAAGAATATAACTACTATAATACTGCTGCCTATGTACAAGAATATAACTACTATAATACTGCCCAGTATGTACAAGAATATAACTACTATAATACTGCTCCTATGTACAAGAATATAACTACTATAATACTGCCCCTGTGTACAAGAATATAACTACTATAATACTGCCCCTGTGTACAAGAATATAACTACTATAATACTGCCCCTTTGTACAAGAATACAACTACTATAATACTGCCCCTACGTACAAGAATACAACTACTATAATACTGCCCAGTATGTACAAGAATATAACTACTATAATACTGCTCCTATGTACAAGAATATAACTACTATAATACTGCCCCTGTGTACAAGAATATAACTACTATAATACTGCCCCCTATGTACAAGAATATAACTACTATAATACTGCCCCTATGTACAAGAATATAACTACTATAATACTGCCCCTGTGTACAAGAATATAACTACTATAATACTGCTCCTGTGTACAAGAATATAACTACTATAATACTGCCCCTGTGTACAAGAATATAACTACTATAATACTGCCCCTGTGTACAAGAATACAACTACTATAATACTGCCCCTTTGTACAAGAATACAACTACTATAATACTGCCCCTTTGTACAAGAATACAACTACTATAATACTGCCCCTTTGTACAAGAATACAACTACTATAATACTGCCCCTTTGTACAAGAATACAACTACTATAATACTGCCCCTTTGTACAAGAATACAACTACTATAATACTGCCCCTTTGTACAAGAATACAACTACTATAATACTGCCCCTTTGTACAAGAATACAACTACTATAATACTGCCCCTTTGTACAAGAATACAACTACTATAATACTGCCCCTTTGTACAAGAATACAACTACTATAATACTGCCCCTTTGTACAAGAATACAACTACTATAATACTGCCCCTTTGTACAAGAATACAACTACTATAATACTGCCCCTTTGTACAAGAATACAACTACTATAATACTGCCCCTTTGTACAAGAATACAACTACTATAATACTGCCCCTTTGTACAAGAATACAACTACTATAATACTGCCCCTTTGTACAAGAATACAACTACTATAATACTGCCCCTTTGTACAAGAATACAACTACTATAATACTGCCCCTTTGTACAAGAATACAACTACTATAATACTGCCCCTTTGTACAAGAATACAACTACTATAATACTGCCCCTTTGTACAAGAATACAACTACTATAATACTGCCCCTTTGTACAAGAATACAACTACTATAATACTGCCCCTTTGTACAAGAATACAACTACTATAATACTGCCCCTTTGTACAAGAATACAACTACTATAATACTGCCCCTACGTACAAGAATACAACTACTATAATACTGCCCAGTATGTACAAGAATACAACTACTATAATACTGCCCAGTATGTACAAGAATATAACTACTATAATACTGCTCCTGTGTACAAGAATATAACTACTATAATACTGCCCCTGTGTACAAGAATATAACTACTATAATACTGCCCCTGTGTACAAGAATACAACTACTATAATACTGCCCCTTTGTACAAGAATACAACTACTATAATACTGCCCCTACGTACAAGAATACAACTACTATAATACTGCCCCTACGTACAAGAATACAACTACTATAATACTGCCCCTACGTACAAGAATACAACTACTATAATACTGCCCAGTATGTACAAGAATACAACTACTATAATACTGCTCCTGTGTACAAGAATATAACTACTATAATACTGCCCCTGTGTACAAGAATATAACTACTATAATACTGCCCCTGTGTACAAGAATATAACTACTATAATACTGCCCCTTTGTACAAGAATACAACTACTATAATACTGCCCCTTTGTACAAGAATACAACTACTATAATACTGCCCCTTTGTACAAGAATACAACTACTATAATACTGCCCCTTTGTACAAGAATACAACTACTATAATACTGCCCCTTTGTACAAGAATACAACTACTATAATACTGCCCCTTTGTACAAGAATACAACTACTATAATACTGCCCCTACGTACAAGAATACAACTACTATAATACTGCCCAGTATGTACAAGAATACAACTACTATAATACTGCCCAGTATGTACAAGAATATAACTACTATAATACTGCTCCTGTGTACAAGAATATAACTACTATAATACTGCCCCTGTGTACAAGAATATAACTACTATAATACTGCCCCTGTGTACAAGAATACAACTACTATAATACTGCCCCTTTGTACAAGAATACAACTACTATAATACTGCCCCTACGTACAAGAATACAACTACTATAATACTGCCCCTACGTACAAGAATACAACTACTATAATACTGCCCCTACGTACAAGAATACAACTACTATAATACTGCCCAGTATGTACAAGAATACAACTACTATAATACTGCTCCTGTGTACAAGAATATAACTACTATAATACTGCCCCTGTGTACAAGAATATAACTACTATAATACTGCCCCTGTGTACAAGAATATAACTACTATAATACTGCCCCTTTGTACAAGAATACAACTACTATAATACTGCCCCTACGTACAAGAATACAACTACTATAATACTGCCCCTACGTACAAGAATACAACTACTATAATACTGCCCCTACGTACAAGAATACAACTACTATAATACTGCCCCTACGTACAAGAATACAACTACTATAATACTGCCCAGTATGTACAAGAATATAACTACTATAATACTGCTCCTATGTACAAGAATACAACTACTATAATACTGCCCCTTTGTACAAGAATACAACTACTATAATACTGCCCCTTTGTACAAGAATACAACTACTATAATACTGCCCCTACGTACAAGAATACAACTACTATAATACTGCCCCTTTGTACAAGAATACAACTACTATAATACTGCCCCTACGTACAAGAATACAACTACTATAATACTGCCCCTACGTACAAGAATACAACTACTATAATACTGCCCCTACGTACAAGAATACAACTACTATAATACTGCCCAGTATGTACAAGAATATAACTACTATAATACTGCTCCTATGTACAAGAATACAACTACTATAATACTGCCCCTTTGTACAAGAATACAACTACTATAATACTGCCCCTACGTACAAGAATACAACTACTATAATACTGCCCCTACGTACAAGAATACAACTACTATAATACTGCCCCTTTGTACAAGAATACAACTACTATAATACTGCCCCTACGTACAAGAATACAACTACTATAATACTGCCCCTACGTACAAGAATACAACTACTATAATACTGCCCCTACGTACAAGAATATAACTACTATAATACTGCCCCTACGTACAAGAATATAACTACTATAATACTGCCCCTGTGTACAAGAATATAACTACTATAATACTGCCCAGTATGTACAAGAATATAACTACTATAATACTGCTCCTATGTACAAGAATATAACTACTATAATACTGCCCCTGTGTACAAGAATATAACTACTATAATACTGCCTCCTGTGTAGAAGAATATCCCTACTATCATCCTAGACTATATGAGAGGAGCGGGTGGACATTGTAGTCTTACCATTCACTACAGAAGTTTTCACAGAGGGGGAGCATATGGATTCCAGCAACAGATCCCGGGAGAATCCTCTTAGAGATGTGCGGGGAGCAGAGATACATACACTGGACTCTGCTGACGTATTCCTCGCACCTGAGAGACATAACCAGTGAGCAATGCAGTAAATGACGCGGCCAGTCATTAGAAATGGCAGGAATCTGGTTACCTGGGACTGAGGGATCCACACCCTGCCCACGGGAAGGAGACTGAGGAAGCAGCGTCTATGAGATCCTGGGAACAGCAGGAATCTGAGAGGAAAATACAGAATGGTCACTATGGAGATATTTCGAGCCTTAGGTTCTCCGTAGTGCTGATGCTCATGGCGGGAAGAAAGAGGAGGAACAGGTGCGTATCAGACAAGATCAGGCGCCATTAATTCCGCGGCAGTTAACAGACATTTTCCCTGTCCCCGTTGGGGCTCACAATCTGAATTCCCGATCAGTATGAGCCCATTAACCTTGGACCTTCCCAGCCTGATAATATCAGCTGCCTGCTTTACCTTTGCTGGTTACTAAAAATGGGAGGGACCCACATAATTCTTTTCATTTATTTAATTATAAAAGGCTGTCCAATAAGATCCACAGGGGGTAATTTTGTTATAGTCGGGGGGTTGTGCAATGATATGTCTGTCTATATTATCTATCTCTATAGCATTCACTGCTGTGTGAAAACGCAGCAAATCTGCATGTTAGAGCATTTTTGATTGACCTCATTGAAGTCAATGGGCGACAAAACGCTGAAAGAATTGACATGCTGCAGAATCTGCAAGTCACAAATATCCAGCGTGTGTATGAGACTTCAGGACGCTGATTTTGTCAGAAATCCAAGTTGTCAAAAGCAAATTCCCAAAGTGCATATGGGTACCTCCTGTAGTTCTTTCAACTGAGTGCTGAGCTATGTATAACCCCGCCCACACCACTGATTGGCAGCTTTCTGTTTAAACTGTGCATAGGCAGAAAGCTGCCAATCAGTGGTTTTTTTTTGGGGGGGGGGGCGTGGCTGGATTAAGTGGCTGCAGGTTTACTAGTCCTCTAGTGATAATCTCCTGCTGATAAAATACTGATTTTATCAAAACTACAGCAAGCAGTCAAATAAATGACACATCACAGGAATCAGGGTCTCTGCCCCTACTTCATGCTGCTCTCAAATTAGGTGACAGATCACCTTTAAACTAAATGAAGTGGCCAGGGCTCCTCCAGCCTCTTAGATAAGCACTTTAAGATTTAGCCTGGTTGCACATTGTAAGGCCATGTTCAAACTGACTCTTTTTGCTGAGGTTTTCGGAGCAGAAACTCAGCGGAAAATCAACAGTTTGTGGAGTTTTGAAATCTGCAGTCTTTTTGCACCAAAAACTCATTAAAAAACTTAGTGTGCATCTAAACTATTGGAGATCTGATTCAGTAGAGCCGGAGGAGGGAATACAAAAGTTGTAAACCATTTCTGTCCCCACTACCGTTCCTCTTTATCCTGTCCCAACTACTGTTTCTCTTAATCCTGTCCCAACTACTGTTCCTCTTTATCCTGTCCCCACTACTGTTCCTCTTTATCCTGTCCCAACTACTGTTTCTCTTAATCCTGTCCCAACTACTGTTTCTCTTTATCCTGTCCCCACTACTGTTTCTCTTTATCCTGTCCCCACTACTGTTTCTCTTTATCCTGTCCCCACTACCGTTCCTCTTTATCCTGTCCCCACTACCGTTCCTCTTTATCCTGTCCCCACTACCGTTCCTCTTTATCCTGTCCCAACTACTGTTTCTCTTAATCCTGTCCCAACTACTGTTTCTCTTAATCCTGTCCCCACTACTGTTCCTCTTTATCCTGTCCCCACTACTGTTCCTCATTATCCTGTCCCCACTACCGTTCCTCTTTATCCTGTCCCCACTACCGTTCCTCTTTATCCTGTCCCCACTACTGTTCCTCTTAATCCTTTCCCCACCACTCTTCCTCTTTATCTTGTTACCCACCTTTTGGATGTAACTTGGGTATAACTAGTTCTAGCAGCTCTAAGGGATCAGCTCTACACATGATCAACGTGGCTCATAAGGGTTTTCACATGTAAGCTCTGACAACTGCACATGACAAGATAATGGAGGTCTGCAGTTGTCACCCAGTGGAAGCAACTATAGAGCTATGCAAGAGCCCCAGCAAATTCCTGCAGATAGCTGGAAGATGGTGCTTCTGCATGTCCACGCCAACTTCCAAGAACGTAGAAGACCACACAGCGAATATATGGTGATCAAGCAAATTATTCTGGACACAGCAGACCATAATCACTTGGAAAGATCAGAATAGTGCGAGAGGATGGCCAGTACCAAGACCGGTGGAAGCACTCATAAAATGGAACATGACACGGATGGAGGAGCTTAAAGGGAGTCTGTCAGCAGGTTTTTGCCATGTAATCTAAGAGCAGCTTGGTATAGGGGAAAATACACTGATTCCAGTTATGTATAACTTACTAGGCTGTTTTAATAAAACCAGTGTTTTATCGGCAGGAGATTATCACTAGAGGACTAGGTATCTAGTTACTCCTGGTCCAACCACGCCCCCATCACTGATTGGCTGCTTTCTGTGCACACTTTGCTGCCAATCAGTGGTGTGGGCGGGGTTATTCAGAGTTCCGCATTCTGAGCTCTGTAGCAGAGAGAACTGTGATTGTATCAAGATGACATCATGCAGACCAGCAAGTAACACATCGCTGGAATTAGGGTCTCAGCCCCTACATCATGCTGCTCTCCAATTACATAGCAAAAGCCTGGTGACAGATTCCCTTTAAAGATCAAACAACAGAAAATAAATTCTGGGAGGCTTCCACAAAACCATTGAGGTGGTCACGCTTGAGTAGACATCCCCTCAATATTGAACACTTGTTTAGGATGTCCAAAGGCTCTGGTCAGTGTTTCACTCCATGACCTCGGGCCTCTAAAGCCCATGTGAAAGCAGCACCAGCGATGGCAGCATACCCTGGAAGTTAGGGTAGGGGGTCACCAAGTGATCTACCACTGACTGCACCGTATTCGGGCTGCGATTAACAACTTGTCCAATTTGGTCAAACCAAGTACTTAAGTTGAGCTTGAAAAATTTCCCTCCCGGAACCCAAAAGTTGCAGTTCTGCTCACGGCTGGAGTACTGCTGGCACTTGGTCAGTCCCGGCTCAGGGCTGGCACTCAACTTCTGCTTCTTGTTTACTAGGCAAACGTCTGGAGATCCCGAGGACTGGGAGAATATCAGAAATGAGCCGACGAGGCAGAGGAACAATGGAGACATTCTGTCCTGCGGAAAGATAGAGCGAATAACAAGCACTGCTACAGTAACAGCATACAGTGAGTAACAGTATATCTGTATAACCAGGATACTCGCCCGACTACTACCACTGACAATGCTGAGCCTTGTAGGACACCTCCAACACCCTGAAAACCTGTATTACAGTAATCCTGTGCCGTTATCTCCCTTTGACCAATTTGGACGAAAACACGATATCGATACAACTGCCCTGCTGGAAAGAAGAATCCACCAAGATGAGCTGAACGGTCATTTCCACAATGTATTTCGGTGCTGGACTAGAGTCATTGATAAGTGAAAAAAAAAACAATTGCATCTTCTAATTCCAATAGTTTTTTTTTTTCACTTGTAAAATACGCTAGTCCGGCACTGAAACGCGCTGTGGAAATAAAAACCTTTCAACCCGACTCCTGATCCCCTTATTACCCTGTAACCTCTTATTACAGTAACCCGGCTCCTGATCCTCTTATTACCCCTGTAACCTCTTATTACAGTAACCCGGCTCCTGATCCTCTTATTACCCCTGTAACTTCTTATTACAGTACCCCGGCTCCTGATCCTCTTATTACCCCTGTAACTTCTTATACTCGTGCACTAGCTCCTGATCTTCTTATTACCCTGTAACCTCTTATTACAGTAACCCGGCTCCTGATCCTCTTATTACCCTGTAACCTCTTATTACAGTAACCCGGCTCCTGATCCTCCTATTACCCTGTAACCTCTTATTACAGTAACCCGGCTCCTGATCCTCTTATTACCCTGTAACCTCTTATTACAATAACCCGGCTCCTGATCCTCTTATTACCCCTGTAACCTCTTATTACAGTAACCCGGCTCCTGATCCTCTTATTACCCTGTAACCTCTTATTACAGTAACCCGGCTCCTGATCCTCTTATTACCCTGTAACCTCTTATTACAGTAACCCGGCTCCTGATCCTCTTATTACCCTGTAACCTCTTATTACAGTAACCCGGCTCCTGATCCTCTTATTACCCTGTAACCTCTTATTACAGTAACCCGGCTCCTGATCCTCTTATTACCCTGTAACCTCTTATTACAGTAACCCGGCTCCTGATCCTCCTATTACCCTGTAACCTCTTATTACAGTAACCCGGCTCCTGATCCTCTTATTACCCTGTAACCTCTTATTACAGTAACCCGGCTCCTGATCCTCCTATTACCCTGTAACCTCTTATTACAGTAACCCGGCTTCTGATCCTCCTATTACCCTGTAACCTCTTATTACAGTAACCCGGCTCCTGATCCTCTTATTACCCCTGTAACCTCTTATTACAGTAACCCGGCTCCTGATCCTCTTATTACACTGTAACCTCTTATTACAGTACCCCGGCTCCTGATCCTCTTATTACCCCTGTACCCTCTTATTACAGTAACCCGGCTCCTGATCCTCTTATTACCCTGTAACCTCTTATTACAGTAACCCGGCTCCTGATCCTCTTATTACCCTGTAACCTCTTATTACAGTAACCCGACTCCTGATCCTCTTATTACCCTGTAACCTCTAATTACAGTAACCCGGCTCCTGATCCCCTTATTACCCTGTAACCTCTTATCACAGTAACCCGGCTCCTGATCCTCTTATTACCCTGTAACCTCTTATTACAGTAACCCGGTTCCTGATCCTCTTATTACCCTGTAACCTCTTATTACAGTAACCCGGCTCCTGATCCTCTTATTACCCCTGTAACCTCTTATTACAGTAACCCGGCTCCTGATCCTCTTATTACCCTGTAACCTCTTATTACAGTAACCCGGCTCCTGATCCCCTTATTACCCCTGTATCCTCTTATTACAGTAACCCGGCTCCTGATCCTCTTATTACCCTGTAACCTCTAATTACAGTAACCCGGCTCCTGATCCTCTTATTACCCTGTAACCTCTTATTACAGTAACCCGGCTCCTGAGCCTCTTATTACCCCTGTAACCTCTTATTACAGTAACCCGGCTCCTGATCCTCTTATTACCCTGTAACCTCTTATTACAGTAACCCGGCTCCTGATCCTCTTATTACCCCTGTAACCTCTTATTACAGTAACCCGGCTCCTGATCCTCTTATTACCCCTGTAACCTCTTATTACAGTAACCCGGCTCCTGATCCTCTTATTACCCCTGTAACCTCTTATTACAGTAACCCGGCTCCTGATCCTCTTATTACCCCTGTAACCTCTTATTACAGTAACCCGGCTCCTGATCCTCTTATTACCCCTGTAACCTCTTATTACAGTAACCCGGCTCCTGATCCTCTTATTACCCCTGTAACCTCTTATTACAGTAACCCGGCTCCTGATCCTCTTATTACCCCTGTAACTTCTTATACTCGTGCACTAGCTCCTGATCTTCTCATGTGTCACCTTATTATAATAGTAACCCTTTTCCTCGTATTACAGTGGTCCAGCTTCTATCCTATCCTATGAAGTGTTTTTACAATAACCCTCTTCTTCTTTAGCTATATTTTATATTTTAATAGCCTTATCTCCCCTGTAACCTGTTATAATGGTGACCCGGCTCTGGACGGTCTCGGAAGTGTCACTGTGCGTAATTCCCTGAGTCACATATGACATCACTAATGCCGAACTCTGCCGATATCATCCCCTCAGGCTGTAAACACTTTGTCCTACAGATTAACCCTGGGATTTATTTATACACAGCCTCCCTGCCGTGCGCACATTGCACACTACCTGTCCTTCAGTTGCGCCCAATATGGCTCGAAATAGCACCCGCATATGGTGGCGAATGGGTGATTTTGGATGTCATGGTATAGCAGAATAGCACCTGTTGCTTTGATCCCCCCATCTGCAGTGACTGACGTTTCTCCGCACTCAGAGTATCCTTATATGCTGACTACTTTCCAGAATCCCCTGTCAGGACCCCCATCATCCCCAGTAAGGGTCTCACCTTGATGCGGTGTTGCAGGCTGGTACCTGGCGCAGTCACTGTTCTGTGTCTTCCCTATGCAGTGATTCTGCCTCCTGTATCTAAAGATTTCCTGCAACCTCCCCCTCCCTACATCATATCCCCTTATCTCCTCCCTCCTCCTCCCCTACTGGACCGGCCACTGGATGTCCCCTGCTCTACAGGGTCTCATCTATCCATGTCCCTGGTCAGAGGGTCGCCCAACTATCCGGTATTCTCCATCTGCGCTGTATATACAGTATGTGTGTGTGTGTGTGTGTATATATATATATATATATATATATATATATATATATATATATATATATATATGGATCTACAGTATATTGCTCATAAAATTATGGGAACACTTAAACCACACATGGGATTTTGATGAACAATATAATTAAAATATATATATTTTCTGATATAAATTGTGTGCTTCATTAGTGGCAACCAAAATCGTCAACCAATCGAGGTCCGGATTCAAAATTAGCCCAAAATTCAAAGTAAAGAATTGAAATCACAGAGGGATCTAATTTGCTTCCATTTCATGACTGCGGCTCATAATTTGACCCGTAGTGATGTTTGGCCCCCACATGTCTGTGTGCCCTCGTGATAATGTCTGGGCTCCTGATGAGATGACGGATGGTGTCCTGGGGGATCTCCTCATAGACCTGAATCAGGACATCAGTGATCCTCAGGATAGTTTCTGCCGATACTTGGTCATGTTGGATGCACTGATGCAGAAGTTATCAATCGAATTTAGGTCAAGGGAACGTGAGGACCAGTCACTGGCACCACTGTCTCCATTATCTAGGAACTGCCTACACACTATTTCCGTATGATGCCGGGCAGTGTTGGACTGGGGTGCCAAGGGCCCACCAGTTGCTCACTATCTGCCTGTTGTTCCCAGCACCGATCTCCGATGGCACAGATCGGACATAGATTCCTCCCACCGGCGATTCGCCATCTTTTGTTGATGTCATCTTGATAGAGCAGTGGCTTTTCATCCACTCTGCTCTGTTGATGGGGCGCAACTTCTTACGTCATGCTGATGGATAGCCAGCTCCCCACCGTCTAAATGGAAGTCAATCTAGCAGTCTCAGACCCTGCCAAGCTGTGATTGGCAGTGTTTGAGTGAGAGGAGTGAAAGCTCACAACCCGAAAAAAGACTCATCCAGTTGGACTGCAATTAGAAATTTTACATACTGCACTCTAAAAGCAACAAATGTGAATATCTCTGCAACGGATGGACGCAGCCCAAAATGGAAAACATCATTAGGAGAGCTGTCATGATATGTCAGTCTAAAGAAAGAGAGTGGGGCCTAAAAGTGACCATGGAACTGGGACCCCTTTCCCAGGGGTACTGTTTATGGTAGAGAGGCCTGGGTCTCCAACCTTACTATGCTCCTGTTAAACCCTAATCTGTTCCCTCCCCCACCCCATGTGACAGAGGAGAGAAATGTAAGGGAAACAAGACACAAAGACAGACAGGGGTAGCCAAAAACCACTATCATACAAAACACTCACCAAAAGTAGGGATAAGGAAAAGGAGGAATAAAGAAATGAAGTAGGAATAAGGATGAGGAGATAAGCACTCACGAAACTACTGCACACAGAACACTCCAATAACTACTCTCAACTGTGCAGCTCAACACGTCCAGGAAGAATATTCTTTCACTGGCAAGGAAGAAATGCCCAGAGCTAGAATATGTAGGGAGGGGAAATTATATCAGCAGCTCCAGCTGAGAGCAACTACTCTATATGTTCCCAGCCTTTAAACCTTTCAGCACTGATGGAAAGGAAATTCATTTAAAATAGGACACAAATCACACCGTCTCTAATGAGGACCTGCGATTCATTACCCAATGTGACCTTTTAACTCCAGGTCTTCCAGGGGGACGTGACACCGTCGAGACAGGTCCTCTTTAACAGCAGTCATGCCATTGGGTATTACTCTGACGTTTGTGCTAGCCTCCAAGGATATGCCTCCTAAGACCATTAGTGACCCACCACCATCATGTGGTCATGCTGCATGATGTTGCAAGAAGCATGAAGCTCACCACAATGTCTCCAAATTCTTTATCGCCGCCTGTCACGTGATCAGTGTGAACCTCTGACCTGTAAAGAGAAAGGGGCGTCAATGGTGGATCTGACAATTCTGGTCTTCTCTGTTCAATGCCAAACTACATGGTGCTGGGCTGTGAGCACCGATCCCAATATAGGACTTTAGGCCCTCATGAAGTCCGTTTCTGATAGTTTGGAGACATGCACACAAGTAGTTGAATGAAAGTCATTATGTAGGGCTTTGGCCATCTCCTCCTGTCCCTCCTCGCACAGACACTGGTCCTGCTGCTGGGCTGATGTTCTTCTATGGCCCTTTCCAGCTCTCCTCATGTAGTGACTGTGTCCTGGTATCTGCTCCATGTTGTGGAGACTTATGACAGCAAGTATGGATGTGCCATCCTGGTGCGGCCAGACCACCTGAATGGGCTGCAGGTACCACCTCATGTTACCAGTAATGACCAGAATATGAGGGAAAATCAAAACTAGAGAGGAGCCAGTCAGGAGTGATAAGGAGAGGAATAGTCAGTGTCCACCTCCTATAAAACTATTCCCTATGGGGAGAACAGTATGTAGAGGCATCGTAATGTGATTGACTGTCGGGGACTGTGTACGGGGTATCGTACTGAGTAGGAACACTAACGGGCTTCACAAGGAGCAATATTTCTTGACACTGGTATTGTTGAACCTCCGGTGAAATATCGGCAATATCAGCTCTTATTGTCCCCCACCCCAAAACCCTTCCCCCACTACGATTTACCAATAAAACCATAGCATAAGAGTTTGGATTATTTTGGCCACAGCAGCCTTTATTTAAACAAACAGAAAATAAAATTCAAGGGTCCTTGAAGCTCCAAAATCTGGCGATTTTTCCAAAAACAGAAACCACAAACCATAATTACTCCCAGTCTTTACCCCACTGACTCGCGAGCACCATAACCCGTCCTAAAGTGTTTCACTGGACATTTCAACTTCCAGGGACCTGACATTCCATTGCCACAAGTCCCCTCCATATCATAAAAGCCCCCCAGACCAATTTGGAACTAACTTCAAGGACTCCACAACCGCCAATTGCCTCCATGACCTGAAATTTTCCCAGAATTCAAAAAATCCCCAATGTTATAACTTAAGGGAGGGTCGGCGGAACTACCAATGACCCCTGACAGCGTGATAATAATGGCTCCTCCCCTTCCTGTCCCAATAAATCCCCCAAATCTGGGCCCACCTCTCTCCAGATGATACCCCCATCTCCCTCCAACCCATTGTAATGCCGGCTATGATCTGAATTTAGTGTAGTGGGCTCTGGTCTGGGGTCTGTATTAGTGCAGTGGGATCTGGTCTGGGGTCTGTATTAGTGCAGTGGGGCTCTGGTCTGGGGTCTGTATTAGTGTAGTGGGCTCTGCTCTGGGGTCTGTATTAGTGTAGTGGGCTCTGCTCTGGGGTCTGTATTAGTGCAGTGGGGCTCTGGTCTGGGGTCTGTATTAGTGTAGTGGGCTCTGCTCTGGGGTCTGTATTAGTGCAGTGGGGCTCTGGTCTGGGGTCTGTATTAGTGTAGTGGGCTCTGCTCTGGGGTCTGTATTAGTGTAGTGGGCTCTGCTCTGGGGTCTGTATTAGTGCAGTGGGGCTCTGGTCTGGGGTCTGTATTAGTGTAGTGGGCTCTGCTCTGGGGTCTGTATTAGTGCAGTGGGGCTCTGGTCTGGGGTCTGTATTAGTGTAGTGGGCTCTGGTCTGGGGTCTTTATTAGTGCAGTGGGGCTCTGGTCTGGGGTCTGTATTAGTGTAGTGGGCTCTGCTCTGGGGTCTGTATTAGTGTAGTGGGCTCTGCTCTGGGGTCTGTATTAGTGCAGTGGGGCTCTGGTCTGGGGTCTGTATTAGTGTAGTGGGCTCTGCTCTGGGGTCTGTATTAGTGCAGTGGGGCTCTGGTCTGGGGTCTGTATTAGTGTAGTGGGCTCTGGTCTGGGGTCTTTATTAGTGCAGTGGGGCTCTGGTCTGGGGTCTGTATTAGTGTAGTGGGCTCTGGTCTGGGGTCTGTATTAGTGCAGTGGGGCTCTGGTCTGGGGTCTGTATTAGTGTAGTGGGCTCTGCTCTGGGGTCTGTATTAGTGCAGTGGGGCTCTGGTCTGGGGTCTGTATTAGTGTAGTGGGGCTCTGGTCTGGGGTCTTAGTGCAGTGGGGCTCTGGTCTGGGGTCTGTATTAGTGTAGTGGGGCTCTGGTCTGGGGTCTGTATTAGTGTAGTGGGCTCTGGTCTGGGGTCTGTATTAGTGCAGTGGGGCTCTGGTCTGGGGTCTGTATTAGTGTAGTGGGGCTCTGGTCTGGGGTCTGTATTAGTGCAGTGGGGCTCTGGTTTGGGGTCTGTATTAGTGTAGTGGGCTCTGGTCTGGGGTCTTTATTAGTGCAGTGGGGCTCTGGTCTGGGGTCTGTATTAGTGTAGTGGGCTCTGGTCTGGGGTCTGTATTAGTGTAGTGGGGCTCTGCTCTGGGGTCTGTATTAGTGCAGTGGGGCTCTGGTCTGGGGTCTGTATTAGTGCAGTGGGGCTCTGGTCTGGGGTCTGTATTAGTGTAGTGGGCTCTGGTCTGGGGTCTGTATTAGTGTAGTGGGGCTCTGCTCTGGGGTCTGTATTAGTGCAGTGGGGCTCTGGTCTGGGGTCTGTATTAGTGTAGTGGGCTCTGGTCTGGGGTCTTTATTAGTGCAGTGGGGCTCTGGTCTGGGGTCTGTATTAGTGCAGTGGGGCTCTGGTCTGGGGTCTGTATTAGTGTAGTGGGCTCTGGTCTGGGGTCTGTATTAGTGTAGTGGGCTCTGGTCTGGGGTCTGTATTAGTGTAGTGGGGCTCTGGTTTGGGGTCTGTATTAGTTTAGAGGGTTTCTGGTCTGGGGTCTGTATTAGTGTAGTGGGTTTCTGGTCTGGGGTCTGTATTAGTGTAGAGGGTCTCTGGTCTGGGGTCTGTATTAGTGTAGTGGGCTCTGGTCTGGGGTCTGTATTAGTGTAGAGGGTCTCTGGTCTGGGGTCTGTATTAGTGTAGTGGGCTCTGGTCTGGGGTCTTTATTAGTGCAGTGGGGCTCTGGTCTGGGGTCTGTATTAGTGTAGTGGGTTTCTGGTCTGGGGTCTGTATTAGTGTAGAGGGTCTCTGGTCTGGGGTCTGTATTAGTGTAGTGGGGCTCTGGTCTGGGGTCTGTATTAGTGTAGTGGGGCTCTGGTTTGGGGTCTGTATTAGTTTAGAGGGTTTCTGGTCTGGGGTCTGTATTAGTGTGGTGGGTTTCTGGTCTGGGGTCTGTATTAGTGTAGTGGGATCTGGTCTGGGGTCTGTATTAGTGTAGAGGGTCTCTGGTCTGGGGTCTGTATTAGTGTAGTGGGATCTGGTCTGGGGTCTGTATTAGTGTAGAGGGTCTCTGGTCTGGGGTCTGTATTAGTGTAGTGGGATCTGGTCTGGGGTCTGTATTAGTGTAGTGGGCTCTGGTCTGGGGTCTGTATTAGTGTAGTGGGGCTCTGGTCTGGGGTCTGTATTAGTGCAGTGGGGCTCTGGTCTGGGGTCTGTATTAGTGTAGAGGGTCTCTGGTCTGGGGTCTGTATATGTGTAGTGGGGCTCTGGTCTGGGGTCTGTATTAGTGCAGTGGGCTCTGGTCTGGGGTCTGTATTAGTGTAGTGGGATCTGGTCTGGGGTCTGTATTAGTGTGGTGGGTTTCTGGTCTGGGGTCTGTATTAGTGTGGTGGGGCTCTGGTCTGGGGTCTGTATTAGTGTGGTGGGTTTCTGGTCTGGGGTCTGTATTAGTGTGGTGGGTTTCTGGTCTGGGGTCTGTATTAGTGTAGTGGGATCTGGTCTGGGGTCTGTATTAGTGTAGAGGGTCTGGGGTCTGTATTAGTGTAGTGGGATCTGGTCTGGGGTCTGTATTAGTGTAGAGGGTCTCTGGTCTGGGGTCTGTATTAGTGTAGTGGGGCTCTGGTCTGGGGTCTGTATTAGTGCAGTGGGGCTCTGGTCTGGGGTCTGTATTAGTGTAGAGGGTCTCTGGTCTGGGGTCTGTATTAGTGTAGTGGGGCTCTGGTCTGGGGTCTGTATATGTGTAGTGGGGCTCTGGTCTGGGGTCTGTATATGTGTAGTGGGGCTCTGGTCTGGGGTCTGTATTAGTGCAGTGGGGCTCTGGTCTGGGGTCTGTATTAGTGTAGTGGGCTCTGGTCTGGGGTCTGTATTAGTGTAGTGGGCTCTGGTCTGGGGTCTGTATTAGTGTAGTGGGGCTCTGGTCTGGGATCTGTATTAGTGTAGTGGGGCTCTGGTCTGGGGTCTCTATTAGTGTAGTGGGCTCTGGTCTGGGGTCTTAGTGCAGTGGGGCTCTGGTCTGGGGTCTGTATTAGTGTAGAGGGTCTCTGGTCTGGGGTCTGTATTAGTTTAGGGGTCTAGTAGTTGATTGTGCTAAAGTTGCAGTTGACTGTATTTTAATTACTATACAAGACATTTATTACTTTTGCTTTGCCAGAAATTCATCAGACATTAGTCACGATGTAGTCGACCTAAGGCTTAGGCCGACATACTAGGCCTTGTGGAGATGTTGCCTATAGCAACCAATCAGATCATTGCTTTTATTTTCTAACTTCTACTAGAAAAATGAACGCTTGAATCTCATTGGTTGCTGTGGTTACTCTTTTATCTCTTACCGCCATTATAATAGCCAGCTGTCAGCCATATTTATCAGGGGCCCCTCCTCTGGCGGGGAGCTCTCTGTTATAGTAGGTGATGTTTATTGTATACCTACAACTCCGCAAAATAACGGAGTGACCTTAAGCACCGCGCCATGTGTTAATGCAGCTTAAAGGGGGTTTTCTGTACAAAAAACGGTAAATTAATAATTTATTTCAGACTGGTGTCCGTCAGCCCCCACAAGATTGCTACCTTTGTGGACAAAGACACCATGGCCCTATATACAGTGGGGCAAAAAAGTATTTAGTCAGTCAGCAATAGTGCAAGTTCCACCACTTAAAAAGATGAGAGGCGTCTGTAATTTACATCATAGGTAGACCTCAACTATGGGAGACAAACTGAGAAAAAAAAATCCAGAAAATCACATTGTCTGTTTTTTTAACATTTTATTTGCATATTATGGTGGAAAATAAGTATTTGGTCAGAAACAAAATTTCATCTCAATACTTTGTAATATATCCTTTGTTGGCAATGACAGAGGTCAAACGTTTTCTGTAAGTCTTCACAAGGTTGCCACACACTGTTGTTGGTATGTTGGCCCATTCCTCCATGCAGATCTCCTCTAGAGCAGTGATGTTTTTGGCTTTTCGCTTGGCAACACAGACTTTCAACTCCCTCCAAAGGTTTTCTATAGGGTTGAGATCTGGAGACTGGCTAGGTCACTCCAGGACCTTGAAAAGCTTCTTACGAAGCCACTCCTTCGTTGCCCTGGCGGTGTGCTTTGGATCATTGTCATGTTGAAAGACCCAGCCACGTTTCGTCTTCAATGCCCTTGCTGATGGAAGGAGGTTTGCACTCAAAATCTCACGATACATGGCCCCATTCATTCTTTCATGTACCCGGATCAGTCGTCCTGGCCCCTTTGCAGAGAAACAGCCCCAAAGCATGATGTTTCCACCACCATGCTTTACAGTAGGTATGGTGTTTGATGGATGCAACTCAGTATTCTTTTTCCTCCAAACACGACAAGTTGTGTTTCTACCAAACAGTTCCAGTTTGGTTTCATCAGACCATAGGACATTCTCCCAAAACTCCTCTGGATCATCCAAATGCTCTCTAGCAAACTTCAGACGGGCCCGGACATGTACTGGCTTAAGCAGTGGGACACGTCTGGCACTGCAGGATCTGAGTCCATGGTGGCGTAGTGTGTTACTTATGGTAGGCCTTGTTACATTGGTCCCAGCTCTCTGCAGTTCATTCACTAGGTCCCCCCACGTGGTTCTGGGATTTTTGCTCACTGTTCTTGTGATCATTCTGACCCCACGGGGTGGGATTTTGCGTGGAGCCCCAGATCGAGGGAGATTATCAGTGGTCTTGTATGTCTTCCATTTTCTAATTATTGCTCCCACTGTTGATTTCTTCACTCCAAGCTGGTTGGCTATTGCAGATTCAGTCTTCCCAGCCTGGTGCAGGGCTACAATTTTGTTTCTGGTGTCCTTTGACAGCTCTTTGGTCTTCACCATAGTGGAGTTTGGAGTCAGACTGTTTGAGGGTGTGCACAGGTGTCTTTTTATACTGATAACAAGTTTAAACAGGAGCCATTACTACAGGTAATGAGTGGAGGAAAGAGGAGACTCTTAAAGAAGAAGTTACAGGTCTGTGAGAGCCAGAAATCTTGATTGTTTGTTTCTGACCAAATACTTATTTTCCACCATAATATGCAAATAAAATGTTAAAAAAACAGACAATGTGATTTTATGGATTTTTTTTTCTCAGTTTGTCTTCCATAGTTGAGGTCTACCTATGATGTAAATTACAGACGCCTCTCATCTTTTTAAGTGGTGGAACTTGCACTATTGCTGACTGACTAAATACTTTTTTGCCCCACTGTAGAAGCGCAAGGTTTTTTTTATATAGATCATTTCTGCCATCTAGTGTTCATCTGTAGGATCGCAGGCTCATGTCTTTGGCCTTCTCCATCTAACTATACACATGCATGTTTTGTGGCCCATATTCGACATTCTGACCCCCACGGCTCTCCAGACCTGAACACAACAGTCTCCTTTATGATATTATTTGCTTTTTCGGGGAGAAGATGCAGTGAACAATCACCAAAATGAAAGATAATTCTAGTTTTTCAATTTTTTTTTTTACTTTTTAGACATTTACCTTGCTGGTTAATTAGATTTTGATGAATCAGACTTTTATGAACACTCCAATACCATTTTTTTTCTTTAGTTATTTTTTTACCTAGAAAAATGTTGGTAATTCAAAGTTTTACATATTTTTTTAAAATATTTTTTTCTTCATTTTTACTATATTTTTCAGTTTTCTAAGGGGTCTTGAACCTGTGATCATTTGATCACTTGTTCTATGAACTGTAGCATTGCAGTATATAGCACAAATCAGGGTCTCCTATGCCATGACAACCCACCATCACACCACAATCATGTTGCAAATGGGGGTATCATCAAGTGCTTCTTGAAGGATTTAGTTACTCCTTGTAAATGCTCCACCAGCAAAATGGCGAGAGCAGCTCTGGAGTGGCCGAGTAGTATGGTTATGCTCAACTGCAAGCCTACTGGGTATCCTACACCTTGAGGTTTGCGGGACTCCAGAGGTACCAGCAACCTCAAATACGTTTTTGCTGCTTTGCAGTGGCGTACTACCAATACCACATGGTACACCACTGCAAATCTTACAGCAGACCATTCGGCGACAGTGGAGCCTGTGAGACGGGTGCCCTTTGCTGCTCCGGCAGTGGAGCCCCCCTGCCCATCATCACCCTTTCAACTGTATCAGCATTATGGATGCTGACACAATTGAAAACAATGATGGAATAGGGAAGCTGTCCTCTCCCTCCTCCATCACTCTAACTCTGCGTCTGATGTCGGACGTCTCAGTGTAGCCAGCGCGGTTCCGTCACTACATAGCAATGCATTATACTGCATAGAGGGCAATGTGGAGCCCATTATACTGTATGGAGGGCAATGGGAGCCCATTACTATATGGAAGGCAATGTGGGGCCATTATACTTCATGTGGGGCACATAATACTACATGGAGGAAAATGTGGGGCACATTATACTATATGGAGGGCTATGTGTGGCCCATTTTATCACATCAAGGACTATGTGAGGTGCACTATATGACATGGAGGACAATGGGGACACATCATACTATATGGATGGCAATGTGGGGTCCATTTTACTGTATGGAAGGCTATGGGGGTGCATTATACTACATGGAGGGCAATATGGGGCCAATTATATTGTACGGAATGCAATGGGGGCCCATTATACTACAGGTGGGACCCATTATACTGTATGGAAGGCAATGTGGGGCCCATTATACTCTATGGAGGACTATATGGGGCTCATTATATTGTATGGAAAGCAATGGGGCCCATTATACTACATGGAGGACTATGTGGGGCAAATAATACTGCATGAAGGTCAATTTGGGGCCCATTATACTGTATGTAAGGCAATATGGCCTATTATACTACATGGAAAGCAGTGGGGGCCCATTATTCAACATGGATGACAATGTGGGGTGCACTATACTACATGGAGGGCATGTGAGTCACATTATACTACATGGATTACAATGTGGGGTACATTATACTGTATGGAGTACTATTAGGGGCCCATTAACCCCTTCAAGACCCAGCCTATTTTGACCTTAAAGACCTTGCCGTTTTTTGCAATTCTGACCAGTGTCCCTTTATGAGGTAATAACTCAGGAACGCTTCAACGGATCCTAGCGGTTCTGAGATTGTTTTTTCGTGACATATTGGGCTTCATGTTAGTGGTAAATTTAGGTCAATAAATTCTGCATTTATTTGTGATAAACACGGAAATTTGGCGAAAATTTTGAAAATTTCGCAATTTTCACATTTTGAATTTTTATTCTGTTAAACCAGAGAGATATGTGACACAAAATAGTTAATAAATAACATTTCCCACATGTTTACTTTACATCAGCACAATTTTGGAAACAAAATTTTTTTTTGTTAGGAAGTTATAAGGGTTAAAATTCGACCAGCGATTTGTCATTTTTACAACGAAATTTACAAAACCATTTTTTTTAGGGACCACCTCACATTTGAAGTCAGTTTGAGGGGTCTATATGGCTGAAAATACCCAAAAGTGACACCATTCTAAAAACTGCACCCCTCAAGGTACTCAAAACCACATTCAAGAAGTTTATTAACCCTTCAGGTGCTTCACAGCAGCAGAAGCAACATGGAAGGAAAAAATGAACATTTAACTTTTTAGTCACAAAAATTATCTTTTAGCAACAATTTTTTTATTTTCCCAATGGTAAAAGGAGAAACTGAACCACGAACGTTGTTGTCCAATTTGTCCTGAGTACGCTGATACCTCATATGTGGGGGTAAACCACTATTTTGGCGCACGGCAGGGCTTGGAAGGGAAGGAGCGCCATTTGACTTTTTGAATCAAAAATTGGCTCCACTCTTTAGCGGACACCATGTCACGTTTGGAGAGCCCCCGTGTGCCTAAAAATTGGAGCTCCCCCACAAGTGACCCCATTTTGGAAACTAGACGCCCCAAGGAACTTATCTAGATGCATAGTGAGCACTTTGAACCCCCAGGTGCTTCACAAATTGATCCGTAAAAATGAAAAAGTACTTTTTTTTCACAAAAAAATTCTTTTAGCCTCAATTTTTTCATTTTCACATGGGCAACAGGATAAAATGGATCCTAAAATGTGTTGGGCAATTTCTCCTGAGTACACCAATACCTCACATGTGGAGGTAAACCACTGTTTGGGCACATGGTAAGGCTCGGAAGGGAAGGAGCGCCATTTGACTTTTTGAATGAAAAATTATTTCCATCGTTAGCGGACACCATGTCGCGTTTGGATAGCTCCTGTGTGCCTAAACATTGGCGCTCCCCCACAAGTGACCCCATTTTGGAAACTAGACCCCCCAAGGAACTAATTTAGATGCCTAGTGAGCACTTTAAACCCTCAGGTGCTTCACAAATTGATCTGTAAAAATGAAAAAGTAATTTTTTTTCACAAAAAAATTCTTTTCGCCTCAATTTTCTCATTTTCACATGGGCAGTAGGATAAAATGGATCATAAAATTTGTTGGGCAATTTCTCCCGAGTACGCCGATACCTCATATGTGGGGGTAAACCACTGTTTGGGCACTCGGCAGGGCTCGGAAGAGAAGGCGTGCCATTTGACTTTTTGAATGGAAAATTAGCTCCAATTGTTAGCGGACACCATGTCGCGTTTGGAGAGCCCCTGTGTGCCTAAACATTGGAGCTCCCCCACAAGTGACCCCATTTTGGAAACTAGACCCCCCAAGGAACTTATCTAGATGCATATTGAGCACTTTAAACCCCCAGGTGCTTCACAGAAGTTTATAACGCAGAGCCATGAAAATAAAAAATAATTTTTCTTTCCTCAAAAATGATTTTTTAGCCTGGAATTTCCTATTTTGCCAAGGATAATAGGAGAAATTGGACCCCAAATATTGTTGTCCAGTTTATCCTGAGTACGCTGATACCCCATATGTGGGGGTAAACCACTGTTTGGGCGCACGGCAGGGCTCGGAAGGGATGGCACGCCATTTGGCTTTTTAAATGGAAAATTAGCTCCAATCATTAGCGGACACCATGTCACGTTTGGAGAGCCCCTGTGTGCCTAAACATTGGAGATCCCCCAGAAATGACACCATTTTAGAAACTAGACCCCCAAAGGAACTAATCTAGATGTGTGGTGAGGACTTTGAACCCCCAAGTGCTTCACAGAAGTTTATAACGCAGAGCCATGAAAATAAAAAAAAAAATTATTTTCTCAAAAATGATCTTTTAGCCTGCAATTTTTTATTTTCCCAAGGGTAACAGGAGAAATTTGACCCCAAAAGTTGTTGTCCAGTTTCTCCTGAGTACGCTGATACCCCATATGTGGGGGTAAATCACTGTTTGGGCACATGCCGGGGCTCGGAAGTGAAGTAGTGACGTTTTGAAATGCAGACTTTGATGGAATGCTCTGTGGGCGTCACTTTGCGTTTGCAGAGCCCCTGATGTGGCTTAACAGTAGAAACCCCCCACAAGTGACCCGATTTTGGAAACTAGACCCCCAAAGGAACTTATCTAGATGTGTGGTGAGCACTTTGAACCCCCAAGTGCTTCATAGAAGTTTATAATGCAGAGCCGTGATAATAATAAATACGTTTTCTTTCCTCAAAAATAATTATTTAGCCCAGAATTTTTTAATTTTCCCAAGGGTAACAGGAGAAATTTGACCCCAATATTTGTTGTCCAGTTTCTCCTGAGTACGGTGATACCCCATATGTGGGGGTAAACTACTGTTTGGGCACATGCCGGGGCTTGGAATTGAAGTAGTGACGTTTTGAAATGCAGACTTTGATGGAATGCTCTGCGGGCGTCACGTTGCGTTTGCAGAGCCCCTGATGTGCCTAAACAGTAGAAACCCCCCACAAGTGACCCCATTTTGGAAACTAGACCCTGAAAGGAACTTATCTAGATGTGTGGTGAGCACTTTGAACCCCCAAGTGCTTCATAGAAGTTTATAATGCAGAGCCGTGAAAATAATAAATACGTTTTCTTTCCTCAAAAATAATTATTTAGCCCAGAATTTTTTATTTTCCCAAGGGTTACAGGAGAAATTGGACCCCAAAAGTTGTTGTCCAGTTTCTCCTGAGTACGCTGATACCCCATATGTGGGGGTAAACCACTGTTTGGGCACACGTCGGGGCTCAGAAGGGAAGTAGTGACTTTTGAAATGCAGACTTTGATGGAATGGTCTGCGGGTGTCACGTTGCGTTTGCAGAGCCCCTGGTGTGCCTAAACAGTAGAAACCCCCCACAAGTGACCCCATTTTAGAAACTAGACCCCCCAAGGAACTTATCTAGATATGTGGTGAGCACTTTGAACCCCCAAGTGCTTCACAGACGTTTACAACGCAGAGCCGTGAAAATAAAAAATCATTTTTCTTTCCTCAAAAATTATGTTTTAGCAAGCATTTTTTTTTATTCACAAGGGTAACAGGAGAAATTGGACCCCAGTAATTGTTGCGCAGTTTGTCCTGAGTATGCTGGTACCCCATATGTGGGGGTAAACCACTGTTTGGGCACACGTCAGGGCTCGGAAGTGAGGGAGCACCATTTGACTTTTTGAATACGAGATTGGCTGGAATCAATGGTGGCGCCATGTTGCGTTTGGAGACCCCTGATGTGCCTAAACAGTGGTAACCCCTCAATTCTACCTCCAACACTAACCCCAACACACCCCTAACCCTAATCCCAACTGTAGCCATAATCCTAATCACAACCCTAACCCCAACACACCCCTAACCACAACACTAACCCCAACACACCCCTAACCCTAACCACAACCCTAATTCCAACCCTAACCCTAAGGCTATGTGCCCACGTTGCGGATTCGTGTGAGATATTTCCGCACCATTTTTGAAAAATCTGCGGGTAAAAGGCACTGTGTTTTACCTGCGGATTTTCCGCGGATTTCCAGTGTTTTTTGTGCGGATTTCACCTGCGGATTCCTATTGAGGAACAGGTGTAAAACGCTGCGGAATCCGCACAAAGAATTGACATGCTGCGGAAAATACAACGCAGCGTTCCCGCGCGGTATTTTCCGCACCATGGGCACAGCGGATTTGGTTTTTCATATGTTTACATGGTACTGTAAACCTGATGGAACACTGCTGCGAATCCGCAGCCAAATCCGCACCGTGTGCACATAGCCTAATTCTAAAGGTATGTGCACACGCTGCGGAAAACGCTGCGGATCCGCAGCAGTTTCCCATGAGTGTACAGTTCAATGTAAACCTATGGGAAACAAAAATCGCTGTACACATGCTGCGGAAAAACTGCACGGAAACGCAGCGGTTTACATTCCGCAGCATGTCACTTCTTTGTGCGGATTCCGCAGCGGTTTTACAACTGCTCCAATAGAAAATCGCAATTGTAAAACCGCAGTGAAATGCGCAGAAAAAAACGCGGTAAATCCGCCATAAATCCGCAGCGGTTTAGCACTGCGGATTTATCAAATCCGCAGCGGAAAAATCCGCAGAGGACCAGAATACGTGTGCACATTCCTAACCCTAACCCTACCCCTACCCCTAACCCTACCCCTACCCCTAACCCTACCCCTAACCCTAACCCTACCCCTACCCCTAACCCTACCCCTACCCCTAACCCTACCCCTAACCCTACCCCTAACCCTAACCCTATTCTAACAGTGGAAAAAAAAAATTTCTTTATTTTTTTATTGTCCCTACCTATGGGGGTGACAAAGGGGGGGGGGGGGTCATTTATTATTTTTTTTATTTTGATCACTGAGATAGGTTTTATCTCAGTGATCAAAATGCACTTTGGAACGAATCTGCCGGCCGGCAGATTCGGCGGGCGCACTGCGCATGCGCCCGCCATTTTGGAAGATGGCGGCGCCCGGGAGAAGACGGACGGGACCACGGCTGGATCGGTAAGTATGATAGGGTGGGGGGGGACCACGGGGGGGGGGATCGGAGCACGGGGGGGGGGAATCGGAGCGCGGGAGGGGTGGAACGGAGCGCGGGGGGCGTGGAACGGAGCACGGGGGGGGCTGGAATGGAGCACGGGGGGGTGGAACGGAGCACGGGGGGGGGTGGATCGGAGTGCAGGGGGGGTGATTGGAGCACGGGGGGGGTGATTGGAGCACGGGGGGAGCGGACACGAGCACGGGGGGGAGCGGAGCACTGGATGGAGGGGAGCCGGAGCAGTGTACCGGCCAGATCGGGGGGGTGGGGGGGCGATCGGAGGGGTGGGGTGGGGGCACACTAGTATTTCCAGCCATGGCCGATGATATTTCAGCATCGGCCATGGCTGGATTGTAATATTTCACCCGTTATAATGGGTGAAATATTACAAATCGCTCTGATTGGCAGTTTCACTTTCAACAGCCAATCAGAGCGATCGTAGCCACGAGGGGGTGAAGCCACCCCCCCTGGGCTAAATACCACTCCCCCTGTCCCTGCAGATCGGGTGAAATGGGAGTTAACCCTTTCACCCGATCTGCAGGGACGCGATCTTTCCATGACGCCGCATAGGCGTCATGGGTCGGAATGGCACCGACTTTCATGACGCCTACGTGGCGTCATGGGTCGGGAAGGGGTTAAAGTGTATGGAAGACTATGTGGGACTCATTATACTATATGGAAGGCAATGTGGGGCCCATTATTCTACATGGAGAGCTACGTGGAGCCCATTATACTACATGGAGGGCTTTGTGAGTGGCCATTATACTATTGGTAGGTCTATGTCTGGCTCATTCTACAATATGTGAGGCCATTGTAATATTTGGAGGGCTATTTTGGGGCCACTATAGTATATGAAGGGCAAAGTGGGAGCCTTTATACTTTATGAAGGCTTAAGTGGAGCGCCATTATATGATTTGCAGGGCTGTGTGGGGGCCATTATACTGTTTTCAGAGCTATATAGAGACTATTATACTGTTTGCAGGGCTATGTGGGGGCTATTATACTGTTTACTGGGCTATGTGGGAGCCATTAAACTATATGCTAGCAATTATACATTGTCAAGGATTGTGTGGGGTCTACCATACTGTGTGGGGGCCATTATGCTTTTAGGAGGGCTGTGTGGGGGCTGTTATACTGTTGGGAGGGCTAGTAAGGGCCATCATACACTGTGGAATATTGTTCTGGGTCCATCATACTGTGGGTAGGGTTATGTTGGGTCCATGATACTGAGTAGGGTTGTGTTGGGTCCATCATACTGTGTGTAGGGTTGTGTTGGGTCCATCGTACTGTATGTAGGGTTGTGTTGGGTCCATCATACTGTGTGTAGGGTTGTGTTGGGTCCATCATACTGTGTGTAGGGTTGTATTGGGTCCATCATACTGTGTGTAGGGTTGTGTTGGGTCCGTCATACTGTGTGGAGAGTTGTTGGGTCCATCATACTGTGTGGCGGGCTGTATTGGGGCCATCATACTGTGTGGAGGGCTGTGTTGGGGCCATCATACTGTGTGGAGGGCTGTGTTAGGTCCATCATACTGTGTGGAGGGCTGTGTTGGGTACATCATACTATATAGGGTTGTGTGGGGTCCATTACACTGTGTGTAGGGTTGTGTTTGCTCCATCATACTGTGTGTAGGATTGTGTTAGGTCCATCATATTGTGTGTAGGGTTGTTTTGGGTCCTTCATACTGTGTGTAGGGTTGTGTTGGGTCCATCATACTGTGTGGAGGGTTGTGTTGGGTCCATCATACTGTGTGGAGGGTTGTGTTGGGTCCATCATACTGTGTGTAGGATTGTGTTGGGTCCATCATATTGTGTGTAGGGTTGTGTTGGGTCCATCATACTGTGTGTAGGGTTGTGTTGGGTCCATCATACTGTGTGGAGAGTTGTTGGGTCCATCATACTGTGTGGAGGGCTGTGTTGTGGCCATCATACTGTGTGGAGGGTTGTGTTGGGTCCATCATACTGTGTGGAAGGCTGTGTTAGGGCCATCATACTGTGTGTTGGGTTGTGTTGGGTCCATCATACTGTGTGGAGGGCTGTGTGGGGGTCATAGTTGAGGTATCATACTGTTTAGGGGGTCACCATACTTTGCCAGGGAGTGGGGTTACAGGAGTGTTATCATACTGTGCGTGTAGACAGTACTGTGGAGGAATTCACTTTGGGAGTATCATGCTGTGTTTGGTGGGCATTTTTGTTGGCATCATGTATTATGGTTACCATGAAAGGGGAATCTAGTGGCTTCAGTAGTAGGAAAATTACTTAACATAGTAACATAGTTAGTAAGGCCGAAAAAAAGACATTTGTCCATCCAGTTCAGCCTATATTCCATCGTAATTAATCCCCAGATCTACGTCCTTCTACAGAACCTAATAACTGTATGATACAATATTGTTCTGCTCCAGGAAGACATCCAGGCCTCTCTTGAACCCCTCGACTGAGTTCGCCATCACCACCTCCTCAGGCAAGCAATTCCAGATTCTCACTGCCCTAACAGTAAAGAATCCTCTTCTATGTTGGTGGAAAAACCTTCTCTCCTCCAGACGCAAAGAATGCCCCCTTGTGCCCGTCACCTTCCTTGGTATAAACAGATCCTCAGCGAGATATTTGTATTGTCCCCTTATATACTTATACATGGTTATTAGATCGCCCCTCAGTCGTCTTTTTTCTAGACTAAATAATCCTAATTTCGCTAATCTATCTGGGTATTGTAGTTCTCCCATCCCCTTTATTAATTTTGTTGCCCTCCTTTGTATTCTCTCTAGTTCCATTATATCCTTCCTGAGCACCGGTGCCCAAAACTGGACACAGTACTCCATGTGCGGTCTAACTAGGGATTTGTACAGAGGCAGTATAATGCTCTCATCATGTGTATCCAGACCTCTTTTAATGCACCCCATGATCCTGTTTGCCTTGGCAGCTGCTGCCTGGCACTGGCTGCTCCAGGTAAGTTTATTATTAACTAGGATCCCCAAGTCCTTCTCCCTGTCAGATTTACCCAGTGGTTTCCCGTTCAGTGTGTAATGGTGATATTGATTCCTTCTTCCCATGTGTTTAACCTTACATTTATCATTGTTAAACCTCATCTGCCACCTTTCAGCCCAAGTTTCCAACTTATCCAGATCCATCTGTAGCAGAATACTATCTTCTCTTGTATTAACTGCTTTACATAGTTTAGTATCATCTGCAAATATCGATATTTTACTGTGTAAACCTTCTACCAGATCATTAATGAATATGTTGAAGAGAACAGGTCCCAATACTGACCCCTGCGGTACCCCACTGGTCACAGCGACCCAGTTAGAGACTATACCATTTATAACCACCCTCTGCTTTCTATCACTAAGCCAGTTACTAACCCATTTACACACATTTTCCCCCAGACCAAGCATTCTCATTTTGTGTACCAACCTCTTGTGCGGCACAGTATCAAACGCTTTGGAAAAATCGAGATATACCACGTCCAATGACTCACCGTGGTCCAGCCTATAGCTTACCTCTTCATAAAAACTGATTAGATTGGTTTGACAGGAGCGATTTCTCATAAACCCATGCTGATATGGAGTTAAACAGTTATTCTCATTGAGATAATCCAGAATAACATCCCTCAGAAACCCTTCAAATATTTTACCAACAATAGAGATTAGACTTACTGGCCTATAATTTCCAGGTTCACTTTTAGAGCCCTTTTTGAATATTGGCACCACATTTGCTATGCGCCAGTCCTGCGGAACAGACCCCGTCACTATAGAGTCCCTAAAAATAAGAAATAATGGTTTATCTATTACATTACTTAGTTCTCTTAGTACTCGTGGGTGTATGCCATCCGGACCCGGAGATTTATCTATTTTAATCTTATTTAGCCGGTTTCGCACCTCTTCTTGGGTTAGATTGGTGACCCTTAATATAGGGTTTTCATTGTTTCTTGGGATTTCACCTAGCATTTCATTTTCCACCGTGAATACCGTGGAGAAGAAGGTGTTTAATATGTTAGCTTTTTCCTCGTCATCTACAACCATTCTTTCCCCACTATTTTTTTTAAGGGGCCTACATTTTCAGTTTTTATTCTTTTACTATTGATATAGTTGAAGAACAGTTTGGGATTAGTTTTACTCTCCTTAGCAATGTGCTTCTCTGTTTCCTTTTTGGCAGCTTTAATTAGTTTTTTAGATAAAGTATTTTTCTCCCTATAGTTTTTTAGAGCTTCAATGGTGCCATCCTGCTTTAGTAGTACAAATGCTTTCTTTTTACTGTTAATTGCCTGTCTTACTTCTTTGTTTAGCCACATTGGGTTTTTCCTATTTCTAGTCCTTTTATTCCCACAAGGTATAAACCGCTTACACTGCCTATTTAGGATGTTCTTAAACATTTCCCATTTATTATCTGTATTCTTATTTCTGAGGATATTGTCCCAGTCTACCAGATTAAGGGCATCTCTAAGCTGGTCAAACTTTGCCTTCCTAAAGTTCAGTGTTTTTGTGACTCCCTGACAAGTCCCCCTAGTGAAAGACAGGTGAAACTGTACAATATTGTGGTCGCTATTTCCTAGATGCCCAACCACCTGCAGATTTGTTATTCTGTCAGGTCTATTAGATAGTATTAGGTCTAAAAGTGCTGCTCCTCTGGTTGGATTCTGCACCAATTGTGAAAGATAAGATATCCTTGATCATCGCACCTGGAAGGCAGCATACTTCTCTTGCGGTTATGTCCGGTCTGCAGATGGCTGCTTCTGTGCCTCTCGGTAGTGAGTCTCCCACCACCACTTTGAAGGGACTGCAAAGTCGTGAGATATGCTCTTCTGTGACAATGTGGAATATCATTTATTTTTTATGGAGGCAGGGGGCACATTTCGAATGTCTGCTATGGGGTCACATGATTTCTATGTATGCCCCTACTGCTTCCTCCGATGAATTTGTCTGGAATTTGTCTAATAATAATAGTAATATTTATATAGCACCAACATATTTCCCAGCACGTTACAAGGGAGAGAGAGAGAATCTTTTTTTTTTTCTTGCAAAAGTTTGTTCCTCACTGTTTTAAATGGGTTCTGGTTGAAGTTTGAAAACTTTCAAAAAGAGTTTGGGTAGGGTACCCAAATCTGAACTTCCACAGGTCCGCTCATTCCTATCCGTGAGTTTATGTGAAAAGAACAAAGATGTAATTTTTTTAAGACACTTCCATCCAATTTGCATAATAATTTGGAGTTCCGAGGTGTAATAGTGACACCACCCACCATAGCTGGCGCAGGAGCTTTACCCACTTGGCGACCTCACACCTGGTATATCTACATTATTCAATGTGGGGGAGCCATTATACTATATGAAGGGCTATGTGGGGGCCATTATACTTTATAGAGGTCTATGTGGAGGACCATTACATGGTTTGTAGGGCTTTGTGGGTGCCATTATACTTTATAGAGGTCTATGTGGAGGACAATTACATGGTTTGCAGGGCTATGTGGGGGCCATTATACTTTATAGAGGTCTATGTGGAGGACCATTACATGGTTTGCAGGGCTTTTTGGGGGCCATTATACTGTTCTCAGGGCTATATACAACTCCAGGTGATGGCCATGATTCACATGCCATTAGCAGGTATGTAGAAGTGACAGCTGAGGAGTAATGATTCAGGGAGCAGAGCACGGTCGGTACCTGGGAAGGGGACATTTACAGCTCTGTGAGGGATTGCACTGGTGAGAGAACCGATTAAGCAGCAAATAACAAGGATGAATAAGCGGAAGCGCTCAGCCATGGATCACCGGCCTCCCTCCCGGCCCTCTCTGTCCTTGTCAGTATACAGTATATAGAGAGGACATTGCCAGGACTGTGGGGGGCAGGCGTCTGTAGTAATAAAGGAACCCCTGAAAGGTCATGTGAGGGCACAGAAAGGCTTTAGGCCTCATTCACACTTCTGTACGTGTTCTATCCACGTAGATCACAGACAGAACATGTGACATTAGTCTTTTGTTGCTGTTCACATATCCATGGTATTTCAGAGTGGTCAGCAAAAGAAAAAAAAAACAGAGACATGTCTATCTATGGGTCCGTATGTATCGTCCCAGAGGAAGAAAGGAAGAACTCTAGTGTCACATTTTGGAAGAAGTTGCAATCCTTCAATGGGGTTGTCAACTACTTGGACAACCCCTTCCGAATCCTTACTAACACCTATACTCACCTCCGGTACCGCTGCCGTTCCAGCACTGTCTCTCCCAAGGTCTGCGGCCAATCTGCGCTGGCTTCACTCTCCTTTCCTATGGACGTAATTGTGACTGCTCTCTCACTTCATCCGGATCTCCTGTTGCTGCTTGGAAACCATCAACAAGCAGGATAGAAGAGACTGACAGATCTTACTTTTTGGTTAAGTTCCCTTGATGAGACAAACGCAAGTATTCCACACATGACTTTTTAACTAAAGTTTTGTCAAAACCAAATAACAGGAAATATTAAAAAAAAAACAAACAAAGCAGCTTTATTTAAAAAACATAAAGCATGAAAAACACAATACAAAATTAATGTAAAAAAATGCATGGAAAATAATGCATGATAATTAATTAAGCTAATAGGTGCAGAAATGCTGCCACATCTAAAACTCACCAAATACTCGCTTGGGAACTCGTACTTCCAGTATCGGAGGGTGAGTCCAGGTTCTAATAATGAGGCTGCGCGGGCTTTGCAGGCAGAAATATATGTTGCCTTTGGGAATCCAAACACATGCTGCTGTTGATGGATCTCAACGTGGCTTTAGTCATTCCAAAATTCATTTACTGATAAATATCACATATGAACCCCTGTAATTATACATATATTTCATATGACTAAAACCATGCTAAGATCCGTCAACAGCAGTTTATTCCAAAAAATCAGCAGAAGTTCTTTCTGCAACACAAAATGTGAAAAACACAAAGGCTCATACAAAAAGTGAAAAACAAAAAGGCTCATTTTACACTGGTCAATAATTGGGAACAAGTTCCCAGGAGAGCTTATTTCCTATCCTAAACAGGCCATCAACGACCCCCTGAATGAGCAGAACACTTGTGAGTCGGATGTAATGATACTTAAACTGGCTTAAAAAATCATCGTTCTCGGCAGCATATCCTTTTGTGTAATCAGGCAGTGGTTCGGGGTGAGTTTCAGGGGGTGTCATTCTCCACCCCCTGGGAGCAGGGCCAGTCCAGCTGTGGGCCACATCGACTGTTGACAGCTTAGTGGAGCAGGGAGCTGATGACCATGGGCTCCCTGCTCCATCATTCTAGCACACTACTTCTGGCCTGACGGAGGCCGGCACCATGCTGCGGTGAGGTCACTGGATCACGCCGTCTACCCCCACTGATGGACAAGCCAGAAAAGGTTACAGAAGACTGAAAACAGGGTTGGGGGAATATAAGCTTTTTTTTTTTTACTTAATTCTGCGGTGAACTGTGGTGGCATCATATGAGAGTTTGCACTGTTGAGCCATCATACTGTGCATAGGAGAGCTATGGAGGAATTTGACTATTTATAGGAAGCGGTGGCGACATCATACTATATATAAGAAGCTATGGGGACATATACGATATAGATGGAGCTGTGGAGAACATTATACTGTGTATAGGGAGCTGTGGGGGACTTCATGCTGTATATAGGGAGCTGTGGGTATGATCATACTATATATAGGGAACTGTGAGGACAGCATACTGTATCTATGGAATTGTGGGGGCATTATACTGTATATAGGGGCTGCAGGGCCATCATATTGTATATAGGAGGATATGGGGGCATTATACTGTGTATAAGGGAGCTGTGGGGGGAATTATACTGTGTATAGATACTGTTGGACCTCATAGTGTACATCATAGTGTATATCTACATCATAGTGTATATAAGGGGCTAAAGGGGGATAATACTGTATATAGGGAGCTGTGGATGCCATCATACTATATATAAGGAATTGTCAGCCATCATACTATATTCAGGGTGTTATGGTGGCATTATAGTGTATGTAGGGAACTGTGCAGGACATCATACTGTGTATACGGGGCTATGAGAGAATAGTATTGTATATAGGAGGCTATGGGGCATTGTACTGTGTAGGAAGCTGTGGTGACATCATACTGTATGTAGGGGGCTGTGGGTACTTCATACTGACTATAGAAGGCTTTGTGGGCTTTATAATTTATATATGTGTTATGAAGCATAATAATTTGTGCAGGGCTTGGGACATCATACTGTGTATAGGAGTGCTGTGTGGACCATCACACTGTATGAAGACCTGTGGGGGACATCATACTGTGTATAGGAGGGCTGTGTAGACCATCACACTGTATGAAGACCTGTGGGGGACATCATACTGTGTATAGGAGGGCTGTGTGGGCCATCACACTGTATGGAGACCTGTGGGGGACATCATACTGTGTATAGGAGTGCTGTGTGGGCCATCACACTGTATGGAGAGCTGGGGGGGACATCATACTGTGTACAGTCATGGCCAAAAGTATTGACACCTCTGCAATTCTGTCAGATAATACTCATTTTCACAAATTATTTGTTGTTATTATTATCTTCATTTAATTTGTCTTAAATGAAAAAACACAAAAAGACTTGTCCTAAAGCCAAACTGGATATAATTCCACACCAAACATAAAAAAGGGGTGGACAAAAGTATTGGCACTGTTCAAAAAATCATGTGATGCTTCTCTAATTTGTGTAATAACAGCACCTGTAACTTACCTGTGGCACCTAACAGGTGTTGGCAATAACTAAATCACACTTGCAGCCAGTTGACATGGATTAAAGTTGACTCAACCGCTGTCCTGTGTCCTTGTGTGTACCACATTGAGCATGGAGAAAAGAAAGAAGACCAAAGAACTGTCTGAGGACTTGAGAAACCAAATTGTGAGGAAGCATGAGCAATCTCAAGGCTACAAGTCCATCTCCAAAGACCTGAATGTTCCTGTGTCTACCGTGCGCAGTGTCATCAAGAAGTTTATAGCCCATGGCACTGTGGCTAACCTCCCTAGATGTGGACGGAAAAGAAAAATTGACAAGAGATTTCAACGCAAGATTGTGCGAATGTTGGATAAAGAACCTCGACTAACATCCAAAGAAGTTCAAGCTGCCCTGCAGTCCGAGGGTACAACAGTGTCAACCCGTACTATCCGTCGGCGTCTGAATGAAAAGGGACTGTATGGTAGGAGACCCAGGAAGACCCCACTTCTTACCCTGAGACATAAAAAAGCCAGGCTGGCGTTTGCCAAAACTTACCTGAAAAAGCCTAAAACGTTTTGGAAGAATGTTCTCTGGTCAGATGAGACAAAAGAGCTTTTTGGGCAAAGGCATCAACATAGAGTTTACAGGAGAAAAAAAAGAGGCATTCAAAGAAAAGAACACGGTCCCTACAGTCAAACATGGCGGAGGTTCCCTGATGTTTTGGGGTTGCTTTGCTGCCTCTGGCACTGGACTGCTTGACCGTGTGCATGGCATTATGAAGTCTGAAGACTACCAACAAATTTTGCAGCATAATCTAGGGCCCAGTGTGAGAAAGCTGGGTCTCCCTCAGAGGTCATGGGTCTTCCAGCAGGACAATGACCCAAAACACACTTCAAAAAGCACTAGAAAATGGTTTGAGAGAAAGCACTGGAGACTTCTAAGGTGGCCAGCAATGAGTCCAGACCTGAATCCCATAGAACACCTGTGGAGAGATCTAAAAATGGCAGTTTGGAGAAGGCACCCTTCAAATATCAGGGACCTGGAGCAGTTTGCCAAAGAAGAATACATTTCAAAAACCTGACCGAAACATCCAAACATAGACTAAGTGTGAACAGGTGCTGAACCTAGAGTCGCCAACTAGTATACAGTCAAGTAAATAAGGCAGCACACTGCAGCGCTAAAACATGCAACCATGAAACACGAAAATTGAACTGCATTACTGCACTAGAAATATGAAAAATGAGAGCGTTTAGCGCATAAAAATGGCCAATTTTATGTGTACCTGGTAGCCCCTTTACGGCATCTCTCTTATACCAGGTCCTAAACTTGCCTTACCTCGCTAAGAATAAACGTCTCCATCTGAATGGGTACCTGTGAAACCTCTTCCTAGACTAAAATTCTCTCTCTCTATGGAGGGGTATTGGACCTGCTGTAATTAAAACACCTGTGGCTAGGAGGCGGAGTGCACGATCAGAAGGCTAAAGAGAGTCGCCAACTTATTTACTTAACTATATACGAGTTGGCGACTCTAGGTTCAGCACCTGTTCACACTAAGTCTGTGTTTGGATGTGCAGGTCAGGTTTTTGAAATGTATTCTCTAGCCTTCTGATCGTGCACTCCACCTCCTAGCCACAGGTGTTTTAATTACAGCAGGTCCAATACCCCTCCACAGAGAGAGAGAATTTTAGTCTAGGAAGAGGTTTCACATGTACCCATTCAGATGGAGACGTTTATTCTCAGCGAGGTAAGGCAAGTTTAGGACCTGGTATAAGAGAGATGCCGTAAAGGGGCTACCAGGTACACATAAAATTGGCCATTTTTATGCGCTAAACGCTCTCATTTTTCATATTTCTAGTGCAGTAATGCAGTTCAATTTTCGTGTTTCATGGTTGCATGTTTTAGCGCTGCAGTGTGCTGCCTTATTTACTTGCCAAAGAAGAATGGTCTTAAATTCCAGCAGAGGATTGTAAGAAACTCATTGATGCTTGCCGGAAGCGGTTGGTCACAGTTATTTTGGCTAAAGATTGTGCAACCAAGTATTAGGCTGAGGGTGCCAATACTTTTGTCTGGCCCATTTTTGGAGTTTTGTGTTAAATGATCAATGTTTTGCTTTTTGCTTCATTCTCTTTTGTGCTTTTTCATTTAAGACAAATTAAATGAAGATAATAATACCAAATAATTTGTGTTTGCAATCATTTTCAGGAAGAAAATGCGTATTATCTGACAGAATTGCAGGGGTGTCAATACTTTTGGCCATGACTGTATAGGAGGGCTGTGGGAGCCATCACACTGTGTGGAGGGCTGTGGGGGACATCATACTGTGTATAGGAGGGCTGTGGGGGCCATCACACTGTATTGAGAGCTGGGGGGGCATCATACTGTGTATAGGAGGGTTGTGGGGGCCATCACATTGTATGGAGAGCTGGGGGGGACATCATACTGTGTATGAGTGCTGTGGGGGCCATCACACTGTATGGAGAGTTGGGGGGGGGGGCATCATACTGTGTATAGGAGGGCTGTGGGGGCCATCACACTGTATGTAGAGCTGGGGGGGACATCATACTGTGTATAGGAGTGCTGTGGGGGCCATCACACTGTATGTAGAGCTGGGGGGGACATCATACTGTGTATATGAGGGCTGTGGGGGCCATCACACTGTATGTAGAGCTGGGGGGACATCATACTGTGTATAGGAGGGCTGTGGGGGCCATCACACTGTATGTAGAGGTGGGGGGGACATCATACTGTGTATAGGAGTGCTGTGGGGGCCATCACACTGTATGAAGAGCTGGGGGGGACATCATACTGTGTATAGGAGGGCTGTTGGGGCCATCACACTGTATGTAGAGCTGGGGGGGACATCATACTGTGTATAGGAGGGCTGTGGGGGCCATCACACTGTATGTAGAGCTGGGGGGGGACATCATACTGTGTATAGGAGGGCTGTGGGGGCCATCACACTGTACGTAGAGCTGGGGGGGACATCATACTGTGTATAGGAGGGCTGTAGGGGCCATCACACTGTATGGAGAGCTGGGGGGACATCATACTGTGTATAGGAGGGCTGTGGGGGCCATCACACTGTATGAAGACCTGTGGGGGACATCATACTGTGTATAGGAGGGCTGTGGGGGCTATCACACTGTATGGAGAGCATAATACTGTGATTCCCATAATACTGAGTATATGGGTCTCTGAGGCATCATTTTAAGGAGGTACAACGGAGGATCACTATAGGGAAGTACAAGGGTATACATTTTATTTAAAAAATGGGTTTATGGTTTATGAGGGCAAAAGGTGAGGAGGTTATAGTTTGTAAGGATGAACGGTGTGATGATTACACTGTTTTACATATTTTAAAAAGTTGTGAGCTTCAGTTATGAAATGAGCCATTTCTTAATGATTTTGACCTCCTGAATTCAAATCTGACAATGAAAATGTTGAGTTGGCTCTTGTTTCTATGACATCAAAGAGTTTTTCTTTTGCTGCTACATATAGTTAATGCTTAAAAGTTTCAGTACTTTCAAACAGTATTATTTTTGCAAAAATAAAGATGCAAAATATTTTGTTTTGCCAATTTTCTGAGATTTATTTAAAGGAAACTTAGCAATAATTTAAATAACTAAATCATGTCTAAGCACTATTGCGAGTTATAAACATTGCTGATATTGCTCTACTAAATTTGCTCCTCATTCCGTGACAACTCTTTTTTTGCTTGTCTCTTGTACTCCTGCATCGGATCATCTCTTACAATTGTCCAACAGTAGTCTGCAAGCATTGATGGATTCCATTTTCCTTGATATCTTTTCTCCGTAGACGCAATATCTTGGTGAAATCTCTCACCACGCTCGTTGCTCACTGCTCCGCAGTTTGGTGCGAGGGAGATGCGAGGGAGATGCTTCTTGACACCAAGCGCCCTCTTCTTCATCACTTGACTGAAAATGTTTCTGGTGCTTTTGGAACCGGCAGTCCTTCTGTATGTGGTGCTGGGTGTATTGCCGATGGAAGGTTTGGATACTGTAAAGTCCAATTCTTCTTCCTTGAAACTCCTTTTCTAATGGAGGCCACCAAGCAAATATAGCAATTGTCTTTGCAATCGGTTGGCTCTCTCCAGATCATTGGGACTGCAAAAGGCATAGATTACCTCTTCCCATGAAACACTGGGTAAGATGTGATCCACATCCATTGCAACCTATGTGTGGAGCCCAACTCTTGTCCTGATCTCCCAGTCTGCAGCCAATATACAGGTTGTAGGCTTTCCTTCTCATGGTAGTCAAGTTTCGCCTTTATGATGCAAAAATGACTTCTCTCCATATATAGCAAAAACTATCTGGTTTGTTAATGTAAGAACGATGCACATTTGTCAATATGCTAAGAAACTAAGTTAATAAATCCTAAAGCTGTATACCTTACACAGAGAGCATTTATAAAAGTAGGTGATGCCACTGTAATTAGGATTACGTGATGGGAGCTGGGTTGGCGTTTTCTGATTGGTCGCCCTAAGATGATAGAATATCGAAGGCTCAATAGACTAAGTAGACAAAGTAATAGACGAGCTACTAACAATGCAATAATGATGAGGAAATGTTAAAGACGCATGAAAGGTGTCATAAGGAATGACAACTTCCTCTGGATCTTGAAAATTAGAGCCAATCAGCAAATTTTAAACATGTGAACACTGTTAAGTTATGACCCCCCTGCTGTGAACAGGCAATTGAAGTGGGTCATCTGATGGAGAACAAACACAAAGTCTGTAAACCAGGGGCTGGGAGGCAACAAATTTATCACCTCCAGAGAAAGCAATGCGTGCGCTGGGGGGATACAAAAGTCTGTAGTCGCACAGAGTGACTGCAGACTTTTCATTTGAGACCAGACGGTATAGTCCTCCATACTGTATTATGGGTACCACATAATCTTTAATACAGTATTATGGGCACCACAGTCTTCCATACAGTAGCATGGGCACCACATAGTACTCTATACAGTATTATAGGTCCGATATATTGCTTCATACACTATTATGGGCCCCGTATATTGCACCATAAAGTATAATGGGCCCCATATATTGCTCCATACAGAATCATGGGCCCCATATATTGCTCTATACATTATAATGGGCCCCATATAATGCTCCATACAGTATAATGGGCTCCATGTAATGCGCCATTCAGTATAATGACTCCATATAATGCTCCATGAAGTATAATGGCCCCATATAATGCTCCATGCAGTATAATGGCCCCTTATAATACTCCATATAGAATATGTTGGCCCCATATATTGTTCTATACAGTATAATGGACCCATTTATTGCTCCATACCGTATAATGGCCCCATCTACTATATAATTGTCTAAGGGTCACTTCCGTCTGTCCTTCTGTCTGTCACGGTTATTCATTCGCTGATTGGTCTCGCCAGCTGCCTGTCATGGCTGCCGCGACCAATCAGCAACGGGCACAGTCCGGAAGAAAATGTCCGCTCCTTACTCCCCGCAGTCAGTGCCTGTCTTCCGCATACTCCCCTCCGGTCACCGCTAACACAGGGTTAATGCCGGTGGTAACGGACCGCGTTATGCCGTGGGTAACGCACTCCGTTACCGCCGCTATTAACCCTGTGTGTCCCCAACGTTTTACTATTGATGCTGCCTATGCGGCATCAATAGTAAAAAATTTAATGTTAAAAATAATAATAAAAAAAAAAACCTGCTATACTCACCCTCCGTAGTCGCTCGCGCCGGCCGCCATCTTCCGCTGCAGTTTCCGGTGGCAAAGATGGTATGGGAGAAGGACCTGCCATGACGTCACGGTCATGTGACCGCGACGTCATCACAGGTCCTACGCTCTGATACCAACCCTGGGACCGGAAGCTGCCTCGGACTACAAGGAGCCCTCGGAAAGGTGAGTATATGTTTATTTTTTAACCTGTGACAAACCTGGCTGGGCAATATACAACGTAGCTGGGCAATATACCACGTGACTGGCCAATATACTACGTGGCTCTGTGCTGTATACTACTTCGCTGTGCAATATACTACGTGGCTCTGTGCTGTATACTACGTCACTGGGCAATACACTACGTCACTGGGCAATATACTACGTGGCTGCAGAATATACTACATCACTAGGCAATATACTACGTAACTGGGCAATATACTACGTGGCTGGGCAATATACTACGTCACTGGGCAATATACTACGTCACTGGGCAATATACTACGTGGCTGTGCAATATACCACATGACTGTGCAATATACTACATGACTGTGCAATATACTACGTGGCTGGGCAATATACTACATGGCTGGGCAATATACTACATGACTGTGCAATATACTACATGACTGTGCAATATACTACGTGGCTGGGCAATATACTACATGGCTGGGCAATATACTACATGGCTGGGCAATATACTATGTCACTGGGCAATATACTACGTGACTGGGCAATATACTACGTTGCTGGGCAATATACTACGTCACTGGGCAATATACTACGTGGCTGGGCAATATACTACGTGACTGGGCAATATACTACGTGACTGGGCAATATACTACGTGACTGGGCAATATACTACGTGACTGCAATATACTACGTGGCTGGGCAATATACTACGTGGCTGGGCAATATACTACGTGGCTGGCCAATATACTACGTCACTGGGCAATATACTACGTGGCTCTGTGCCGTATACTACGTGACTGGGCAATATACTACGTGACTGGGCAATATACTACGTGACTGGGCAATATACTACGTGACTGCAATATACTACGTGGCTGGGCAATATACTACGTGGCTGGGCAATATACTACGTTGCTGGGCAATATACTACGTCACTGGGCAATATACTACGTGGCTCTGTGCCGTATACTACGTGACTGGGCAATATACTACGTGACTGGGCAATATACTACGTGACTGGATAATATAATTCGTGGCTGTGCAATATACTACGTGACTGGGCAACATACTACGTGGCTGGGCAATATACTACATGACTGGGCAATATACTACGTGGACATGCATATTCTAGAATACCCGATGCGTTAGAATCGGGCCACCATCTAGTATATTCAGAATCCCCTACATACAGTATAATAGGCCCCATGTAGTGCTCCTTACATAAAAAAAAATCAAATACTCACCTTTCCCCATTATCCCCTGCTTTGGTCTCTTCAGCATTTTCTGGCACTCTGTCATTGTGCCCTCTGCCTTGAGACATCACAGAGACTCAGAAGACGCTGAAGATACTGGAGCTACGGGGAGAGGTGAGCATTTGAGGAGGGCTGGTGACAGCGCTGGCACCGGGCTCCCCCGATTCACGGGCCCCTTTGCATGCCGGTGTCCGCTATGGTGAGTGGGCACCTCGTTTGTCCAGGGCCCCAGCACTTGCCCAGGTGCGCCGGGTGGTGCCGCCGATCATGCTTCTGGTCTTCAAAGTGAATTGTAACAGACTCTTTGGAGCCGGATTTCAGTTATGAATATTGTTTTATTTTGTGAGAGGCGTAGGTCCTACAATTATGGGAGACATATTTTCATTGTTGTGACGATGTGGCAAAGGTAACACATTTACTTACATCACTGCGCATCAGTCCCAAATTAATATCGGACCGATGGATAACAAAATATATATATAATGTTTCCTATTTATGGAAAGCTAAAGTCATGATAGGAAATATGGCGTTAATATCTCCCGCCTGGAACATCCAAGTTGGCAAATATCCTGGAAAATGGGGCTTTTACAATTTTTTGGAACCCTAGCCACACCCCATTGACCAGCCCCTATATGAGCTCACCTAGGGGAAGTATGTGGGAGTCACTTTTACTTAATAAATACAGATTGGTATAATCTTTTTCTTCTTGAATACTATAAAGTACAACCTGTTCTCACATTCCCGAATAGCTCAGTGTGGTGTTAGGTTGATTTCTAAGAGAAAGGTGGAATTGAGAAGTCATGAAGAAGATTCCGCAAGAAAAGAGAAACGACATAATCCATCTTGGTCTCTTGGCCAAGAAAATTGCCAAACTGCATCATGTGAGCGCCATGACAGCTGGAAGAATACGAGATGAAGTCCATCCATTCAGAAGCCAAGAGGTGGACATCCAGGCAAAATATCAGAGCCAACAAGTCGGCTCATCCCAAGGTCTTTCAGCGGAGGTGGCTCGTAGGCTTCGTAATAGTGAGATCACAGACGTCCATGGAAGAACTATGCGCCGCACTTTACACGAGTGTGGAGTGGTGGCCTGAAAAAAGGCGAAGAAGGCTCGATTTCAATATCGTTATAAGAGGTATCGGCTCAAGTTGGCAAACAAGTGCGAAAAGTAGACAGTAGAAAATTGGAAACGGGTAACTTGGAAAAAAGGGGCTAACGGATAGAGAAATGTGAAGGAACTGTCAGGTTCGGTGGAGGAAGCCTGATATGAGGTGGCTTCAAAGCCAGAGGTGTTGGCTACTTGACCGGGATCGATGGTGGTCTCAATAATAATAATCTTTATTTGTATATAGCGCTAACATATTCCGCAGCGCTTTACAGTTTTGCACACATTATCATCACTGTCCCCGATTGGGCTCACAATCTAGAATTCCAATCAGCATGTCTTTGGAATGTGGGAGGAAACCGGAGTGCCCGGAGGAAACCCACGCAAACACGGAGAGAACATACAAACTCTTTGCAGATGTTGTCCTGGGTGGGATTAGAACCCAGGACCCCAGCGCTGCCCCGCTATATGTGAGTGTCCTACAAGACAAGTTATTTCCTACACTCCAGTACTATGGGTATGAAATTATTTGGCTAATCTATATAACTATATGATTTTATACAAGTTTCAATAACATATGTTTTATTAAAAATAAACTTTCTTTACCTTGGTTATTTGAATATACTTTTTTTCTGTATGATTTTGCATTTTTTTGCTTAACCAAATGACTAGTCCTACAATACAGAGTGCACAATTTTTATTAGTATTCATTATTTCTCACTATCACGTTTGTGCTCATGCGGGGTGCTAATATTTGCTTGCTGCAATTAGTCCGGATCTAAGGCTGGTTTCACATTTGCGTTTTTTGCCGCTGCGTTTTAACGCAAAAGAACGCATGCGTTTTTTCCCTATATTTAACATTAAAAACGCATGCGTTTTTTTTTGTATGCGTTTTGCCGCATTTGACGACGCATGCGTCGTTTCTATGCTTGCGTTTTGTTGCGGATATGCAACATGTAGTAATTTCTAGAGGCGTTTTTTTGCGGCAAAATAAACGTATTGATGTCTATGTAAACGCATGCGTTTTTAAGCACATGCGTTTGGTTGCGTTTTTTAACGCATGCTTTTCCATAGAGAAAAACAAGTCTACACACTGATAAGCCACCCCCCACCATCAAGGTGATAAAGGGATCCAAACCCTAAGCCTAACCCATCAAGGTGATAAAGGGATCCAGACCCTAACCCATCAAGGTGATAAAGGGATCCAAACCCTAACCCTAACCCTAGGGATCCAAACCCTAACCCTAACCCTAGCCATTTCTATTTATAGTGGGTTTTCTAGTTGATTTTTATGATTCGCAGCTGTCACACACTAAAGACGCTTTTTATTTAAAAAAATATTTTTTGCGTTACCACATTTTGAGAGCTACAATTTTTCCATATTTTGGTCCACAGAGTCATGTTAGACGCCCTCTGTAGTCCCATTGGCGGTGTCTGGATCTTGATTTTTTTCTTGTGAAATTTCTCATCATGGGTTTAAAATATGCAAACGCGGTAAAAAACGCATGTAAACGCGTAAAAACGCGGCATTTTTTTACCGCATACGTAAACGCATGCGTCTACAAAACGCAGCGTTTGAACGTGTTTCCATGCGTTTTTTTCACCACCTGCGGATGCGTTTTTAATGCTGCGTTTTTTAATGCAAATGTGAAACTAGCCTAAATCCCATTGATCACCTGTGGAGAGATCTTCCAATTGCTGTTGGGAGAAGGCGCCTTCAGATATAAGAGACCTGGAGGAGTTTGTAAGAGGAGAGTGGCCCAAAATCCCAGGCGAGAGGTGCAGGAACCTTGGCGATGGTTATAGGAATAGATTGATTGCAGTTAATTATTCCAAAGGGGGTGCAACCAAATATTAAGCTGAGGCTGACAACAATTTTGCCCGGCCTATTTTTTGGGTTTGTGTGAAATTATGTCCAATTTGCGTTTTTGTTTTTTTTTTTCTTTTTTGTGTGTGTGTTATTCTAGTGCACACAAAATAATTAAACATGTAATTGTAATAATTTTCTGGGAGAAATAATTCATTTTCTGGAACAATTTCCAGGGTGCCAACACTTTCGGCCTTGACTGTATCTACACTATCTGTATTGTGGGCCCTTCCCTGCAGCCTGCTGTATATATTTGGGCTCAGCACCGGGGACAGCTCCCTGATGTTTGGGGGGCAGGATGCTCTGTCCCCTCCTCACCCTGTACCTGTCCCATATAACAGGATCCTCCTGTAGCGCTGATTCCGGTGTATTTGGGGTCTCCCTCCCTCGGGGACACAGGAGGGCGCTGATCTTTTGTGTGGCTGTATTAGCGGAGCTGTGTCAGGCTCCTTCCTCCCACCCCTCCCCGCTCTTCTCCTCCCTCTTCTCTCTCTTGCTCTCTCCTTTCCTGCCTGTATCTTCCCCTCCCTGTCTCATTCTCTCTGTTCCGCACTCTCCATATGACATGGATGATTCTGCCATCATCAGACGCAGGAGGCTGCAGGTACAGTGCCGCTCCACGCTCCTATCTACCCCTATTGTCTGTAGCTCTTATGGTGGATACTGTGTCATGTAGGTCTCACATCTGTAATGCTCCATCATTTTATGTCTCCTGACATATCTTCACTGCCACCCTACAGCACTACTCCTCCCTCCATCCTATCTGCTCCTCACCCTCTCCCCTCCTCTCTACTGGGGCCATACCTACATGTATCCCATATGGGTGTGTGATATGTACCTGTCATATGTAAGCACACCCGTCCTATCACTGCCCGCAAACCCCATCCATATATCCTCCACTATAATCCTCCTATTACTCCATATATCCCCTATATCTCCTCCTATTACTCCATATATCCTCCCTATATCTCCTCCTATTACTCCATATATCCCCTATATCTCCTCCTATTACTCCATATATCCTCCCTATATCTCCTCCTATTACTCCATATATCCCCTATATCTCCTCCTATTACTCCATATATCCTCCCTATATCTCCCCCTATTACTCCATATATCCTCCTATATCTCCTCCTATTACTCCATATATCCTCCCTATATCTCCTCCTATTACTCCATATATCCTCCCTATATCTCCCCCTATTACTCCATATATCCTCCTATATCTCCTCCTATTACTCCATATATCCTCCTATATCTCCTCCTATTACTCCATATATCCCCCTATATCTCCCCCTATTACTCCATATATCCTCCCTATATCTCCTCCTATTACTCCATATATCCTCCTATATCTCCTCCTATTACTCCATATATCCTCCCTATATCTCCTCCTATTACTCCATATATCCCCTATATCTCCTCCTATTACTCCATATATCCTCCCTATATCTCCTCCTATTACTCCATATATCCTCCCTATATCTCCTCCTATTACTCCATATATCCTCCTATATCTCCTCCTATTACTCCATATATCCTCCTATATCTCCTCCTATTACTCCATATATCCTCCTATATCTCCTCCTATTACTCCATATATCCTCACTATATCTCCTCCTATTACTCCATATATCCTCCACTATAATCCTCCTATTACTCCATATATCCTCCTATATCTCCCCCTATTACTCCATATATCCTCCTATATCTCCTCCTATTACTCCATATATCCTCCTATATCTCCTCCTATTACTCCATATATCCCCCTATATCTCCTCCTATTACTCCATATATCCCCCTATATCTCCTCCTATTACTCCATATATCCTCCCTATATCTCCTCCTATTACTCCCTATATCCCCCCTATATCTCCTCCTATTACTCCATATATCCCCCTATATCTCCTCCTATTACTCCATATATCCTCCCTATATCTCCTCCTATTACTCCATATATCCTCCCTATATCTCCCCCTATTACTCCATATATCCCCCTATATCTCCCCCTATTACTCCATATATCCTCCCTATATCTCCTCCTATTACTCCATATATCCCCCTATATCTCCTCCTATTACTCCATATATCCTCCTATATCTCCTCCTATTACTCCATATATCCCCCTATATCTCCTCCTATTACTCATATATCCTCCCTATATCTCCCCCTATTACTCCATATATCCTCCTATATCTCCTCCTATTACTCCATATATCCTCCTATATCTCCTCCTATTACTCCATATATCCTCCCTATATCTCCCCCTATTACTCCATATATCCCCCTATATCTCCCCCTATTACTCCATATATCCTCCCTATATCTCCCCCTATTACTCCATATATCCTCCCTATATCTCCTCCTATTACTCCATATATCCCCCTATATCTCCTCCTATTACTCCATATATCCCCCTATATCTCCTCCTATTACTCCATATATCCCCCTATATCTCCTCCTATTACTCCATATATCCTCCCTATATCTCCTCCTATTACTCCATATATCCCCTATATCTCCTCCTATTACTCCATATATCCTCACTATATCTCCTCCTATTACTCCATATATCCCCCTATATCTCCTCCTATTACTCCATATATCCTCCACTATAATCCTCCTATTACTCCATATATCCCCTATATCTCCTCCTATTACTCCATATATCCCCCTATATCTCCCCCTATTACTCCATATATCCTCTTATATCTCCTCCTATTACTCCATATATCCTCCACTATAATCCTCCTATTACTCCATATATCCCCTATATCTCCTCCTATTACTCCATATATCCTCCTATATCTCCTCCTATTACTCCATATATCCTCCTATATCTCCCCCTATTACTCCATATATCCTCCTATATCTCCTCCTATTACTCCATATATCCTCCCTATATCTCCTCCTATTACTCCATATATCCCCCTATATCTCCTCCTATTACTCCATATATCCTCCTATATCTCCTCCTATTACTCCATATATCGCCCCTATATCTCCTCCCATTACTCCATATATCCCCCTATATATCCTCCTATTACTCCATATATCCTCCTATATCTCCCCCTATTACTCCATATATCCTCCTATATCTCCCCCTATTACTCCATATATCCTCACTATATCTCCTCCTATTACTCCATATATCCTCCCTATATCTCCTCCTATTACTCCATATATCCTCCTATATCTCCCCCTATTACTCCATATATCCTCTTATATCTCCCCCTATTACTCCATATATCCTCACTATATCTCCTCCTATTACTCCATATATCCTCCTATATCTCCCCCTATTACTCCATATATCCTCACTATATCTCCTCCTATTACTCCATATATCCCCCTATATCTCCTCCTATTACTCCATATATCCTCCTATATCTCCCCCTATTACTCCATATATCCTCCTATATCTCCCCCTATTACTCCATATATCCTCACTATATCTCCTCCTATTACTCCATATATCCTCCCTATATCTCCTCCTATTACTCCATATATCCCCCTATATCTCCTCCTATTACTCCATATATCCTCCTATATCTCCCCCTATTACTCCATATATCCTCACTATATCTCCTCCTATTACTCCATATATCCCCCTATATCTCCTCCTATTACTCCATATATCCTCCTATATCTCCCCCTATTACTCCATATATCCTCACTATATCTCCTCCTATTACTCCATATATCCTCCCTATATCTCCTCCTATTACTCCATATATCCTCCTATATCTCCCCCTATTACTCCATATATCCTCTTATATCTCCTCCTATTACTCCATATATCCTCCTATATCTCCTCCTATTACTCCATATATCCCCTATATCTCCTCCTATTACTCCATATATCCTCACTATATCTCCTCCTATTACTCCATATATCCTCCTATATCTCCTCCTATTACTCCATATATCCCCCTATATCTCCTCCTATTACTCCATATATCCTCCTATATCTCCTCCTATTACTCCATATATCCTCCCTATATCTCCTCCTATTACTCCATATATCCTCACTATATCTCCCCCTATTACTCCATATATCCCCCTATATCTCCTCCTATTACTCCATATATCCTCCTATATCTCCCCCTATTACTCCATATATCCTCACTATATCTCCTCCTATTACTCCATATATCCTCCCTATATCTCCTCCTATTACTCCATATATCCTCCTATATCTCCCCCTATTACTCCATATATCCTCTTATATCTCCTCCTATTACTCCATATATCCTCCTATATCTCCTCCTATTACTCCATATATCCCCTATATCTCCTCCTATTACTCCATATATCCTCACTATATCTCCTCCTATTACTCCATATATCCTCCTATATCTCCTCCTATTACTCCATATATCCCCCTATATCTCCTCCTATTACTCCATATATCCTCCTATATCTCCTCCTATTACTCCATATATCCTCCCTATATCTCCTCCTATTACTCCCTATATCCTCCCTATATCTCCTCCTATTACTCCATATATACCCCTATATCTCCTCCTATTACTCCATATATCCTCACTATATCGCCTCCTATTACTCCCTATATCCCCCCCTATATCTTCTCCTATTACTCCATATATCCTCCCTATATCTCCTCCTATTACTCCATATATCCCCCTATATCTCCCCCTATTACTCCCTATATCCCCCCCTATATCTTCTCCTATTACTCCATATATCCTCCCTATATCTCCTCCTATTACTCCATATATCCCCCCCTATATCTTCTCCTATTACTCCATATATCCTCCCTATATCTTCTCCTATTACTCCATATATCCCCCTATATCTCCTCCTATTACTCCATATATCCCCCTATATCTCCCCCTATTACTCCCTATATCCCCCCCTATATCTTCTCCTATTACTCCATATATCCTCCCTATATCTCCTCCTATTACTCCATATATCCTCCTATATCTCCTCCTATTACTCCATATATCCTCCTATATCTCCTCCTATTACTCCCTATATCCCCCCTATATCTCCTCCTATTACCCCATATATCCTCCCTATATCTCCTCCTATTACTCCATATATCCTCCTATATCTCCTCCTATTACTCCCTATATCCCCCCTATATCTCCTCCTATTACTCCATATATCCTCCCTATATCTCCCCCTATTACTCCATATATCCTCCTATATCTCCTCCTATTACTCCATATATCCTCCCTATATCTCCCCCTATTACTCCATATATCCCCCTATATCTCCCCCTATTACTCCATATATCCCCCTATATCTCCTCCTATTACTCCATATATCCCCCTATATCTCCTCCTATTACTCCATATATCCCCCTATATCTCCTCCTATTACTCCATATATCCTCCTATATCTCCTCCTATTACTCCATATATCCTCCTATATCTCCTCCTATTACTCCATATATCCTCCCTATATCTCCTCCTATTACTCCATATATCCTCCTATATCTCCTCCTATTACTCCATATATCCTCCCTATATCTCCCCCTATTACTCCATATATCCTCCCTATATCTCCTCCTATTACTCCATATATCCTCCCTATATCTCCCCCTATTACTCCATATATCCCCCTATATCTCCCCCTATTACTCCATATATCCTCCCTATATCTCCTCCTATTACTCCATATATCCTCCTATATCTCCTCCTATTACTCCATATATCCTCCCTATATCTCCTCCTATTACTCCATATATCCTCCCTATATCTCCTCCTATTACTCCATATATCCTCCTATATCTCCTCCTATTACTCCATATATCCCCCTATATCTCCTCCTATTACTCCATATATCCTCCTATATCTCCTCCTATTACTCCATATATCTCCCTATATCTCCCCCTATTACTCCATATATCCCCTATATCTCCTCCTATTACTCCATATATCCCCCTATATCTCCCCCTATTACTCCATATATCCCCCTATATCTCCTCCTATTACTCCATATATCCCCCTATATCTCCTCCTATTACTCCATATATCCCCCTATATCTCCCCCTATTACTCCATATATCCTCCCTATATCTCCTCCTATTACTCCATATATCCCCCTATATCTCCCCCTATTACTCCATATATCCTCCCTATATCTCCCCCTATTACTCCATATATCCCCCTATATCTCCTCCTATTACTCCATATACCCCCCTATATCTCCCCCTATTACTCCATATATCCTCCCTATATCTCCTCCTATTACTCCATATATCCCCCTATATCTCCTCCTATTACTCCATATATCCTCCCTATATCTCCTCCTATTACTCCATATATCCTCCCTATATCTCCTCCTATTACTCCATATATCCTCCCTATATCTCCTCCTATTACTCCATATATCCCCCTATATCTCCCCCTATTACTCCATATATCCTCCCTATATCTCCTCCTATTACTCCATATATCCCCCTATATCTCCTCCTATTACTCCATATATCCTCCCTATATCTCCTCCTATTACTCCATATATCCTCCCTATATCTCCTCCTATTACTCCATATATCCTCCTATATCTCCTCCTATTACTCCATATATCCCCCTATATCTCCTCCTATTACTCCCTATATCCCCCCTATATCTTCTCCTATTACTCCATATATCCTCCCTATATCTCCTCCTATTACTCCATATATCCTCCTATATCTCCTCCTATTACTCCATATATCCCCCTATATCTCCTCCTATTACTCCATATATCCTCCCTATATCTCCTCCTATTACTCCATATATCCTCCTATATCTCCTCCTATTACTCCATATATCCCCCTATATCTCCTCCTATTACTCCATATATCCTCCCTATATCTCCTCCTATTACTCCATATATCCTCCCTATATCTCCTCCTATTACTCCATATATCCCCCCTATATCTCCTCCTATTACTCCATATATCCTCACTATATCTCCTCCTATTACTCCATATATCCTCACTATATCTCCTCCTATTACTCCATATGTCCCCCTATATCTCCTCCTATTACTCCATATGTCCCCCTATATCTCCCCCTATTACTCCCTATATCCCCCCCTATATCTTCTCCTATTACTCCATATATCCTCCCTATATCTCCTCCTATTACTCCATATATCCTCCTATATCTCCTCCTATTACTCCATATATCCTCCTATATCTCCTCCTATTACTCCCTATATCCCCCCTATATCTCCTCCTATTACCCCATATATCCTCCCTATATCTCCTCCTATTACTCCATATATCCTCCTATATCTCCTCCTATTACTCCCTATATCCCCCCTATATCTCCTCCTATTACTCCATATATCCTCCCTATATCTCCCCCTATTACTCCATATATCCTCCTATATCTCCTCCTATTACTCCATATATCCTCCCTATATCTCCCCCTATTACTCCATATATCCCCCTATATCTCCCCCTATTACTCCATATATCCCCCTATATCTCCTCCTATTACTCCATATATCCCCCTATATCTCCTCCTATTACTCCATATATCCTCCTATATCTCCTCCTATTACTCCATATATCCTCCTATATCTCCTCCTATTACTCCATATATCCTCCTATATCTCCTCCTATTACTCCATATATCCCCCTATATCTCCCCCTATTACTCCATATATCCCCCTATATCTCCTCCTATTACTCCATATATCCCCCTATATCTCCTCCTATTACTCCATATATCCCCCTATATCTCCTCCTATTACTCCATATATCCTCCTATATCTCCTCCTATTACTCCATATATCCTCCCTATATCTCCCCCTATTACTCCATATATCCCCCTATATCTCCCCCTATTACTCCATATATCCCCCTATATCTCCTCCTATTACTCCATATATCCCCCTATATCTCCTCCTATTACTCCATATATCCCCCTATATCTCCTCCTATTACTCCATATATCCTCCTATATCTCCTCCTATTACTCCATATATCCTCCCTATATCTCCCCCTATTACTCCATATATCCCCCTATATCTCCCCCTATTACTCCATATATCCCCCTATATCTCCTCCTATTACTCCATATATCCCCCTATATCTCCTCCTATTACTCCATATATCCTCCTATATCTCCTCCTATTACTCCATATATCCTCCCTATATCTCCCCCTATTACTCCATATATCCTCCCTATATCTCCTCCTATTACTCCATATATCCTCCCTATATCTCCCCTATTACTCCATATATCCCCCCTATATCTCCTCCTATTACTCCATATATCCCCCCTATATCTCCCCCTATTACTCCATATATCCCCCTATATCTCCCCCTATTACTCCATATATCCCCCTATATCTCCTCCTATTACTCCATATATCCTCCCTATATCTCCTCCTATTACTCCATATATCCTCCTATATCTCCTCCTATTACTCCATATATCCTCCCTATATCTCCCCCTATTACTCCATATATCCTCCCTATATCTCCTCCTATTACTCCATATATCCTCCCTATATCTCCTCCTATTACTCCATATATCCCCCCTATATCTCCCCCTATTACTCCATATATCCCCCTATATCTCCCCCTATTACTCCATATATCCTCCTATATCTCCCCCTATTACTCCATATATCCTCCCTATATCTCCCCCTATTACTCCATATATCCTCCCTATATCTCCTCCTATTACCCCATATATCCTCCCTATATCTCCTATTACTCCATATATCCTCCTATATCTCCTCCTATTACTCCATATATCCCCCTATATCTCCTCCTATTACTCCATATATCCCCCCTATATCTCCCCCTATTACTCCATATATCCTCCTATATCTCCTCCTATTACCCCATATATCCTCCCTATATCTCCCCCTATTACTCCATATATCCTCCCTATATCTCCTCCTATTACTCCATATATCCCCCTATATCTCCTCCTATTACTCCATATATCCTCCCTATATCTCCCCCTATTACTCCATATATCCCCCCTATATCTCCCCCTATTACTCCATATATCCCCCTATATCTCCCCCTATTACTCCATATATCCTCCCTATATCTCCTCCTATTACTCCATATATCCTCCCTATATCTCCTCCCATTACTCCATATATCCTCCCTATATCTCCCCCTATTACTCCATATATCCTCCCTATATCTCCTCCTATTACTCCATATATCCTCCTATATCTCCTCCTATTACTCCATATATCCTCCCTATATCTCCTCCTATTACTCCATATATCCTCCCTATATCTCCTCCTATTACTCCATATATCCTCCTATATCTCCTCCTATTACTCCATATATCCCCCTATATCTCCTCCTATTACTCCCTATATCCCCCCTATATCTCCTCCTATTACTCCATATATCCTCCCTATATCTCCTCCTATTACTCCATATATCCTCCTATATCTCCTCCTATTACTCCATATATCCTCCCTATATCTCCCCCTATTACTCCATATATCCCCCTATATCTCCCCCTATTACTCCATATATCCCCCTATATCTCCTCCTATTACTCCATATATCCCCCTACATCTCCTCCTATTACTCCATATATCCCCCTATATCTCCTCCTATTACTCCATATATCCTCCTATATCTCCTCCTATTACTCCATATATCCTCCCTATATCTCCTCCTATTACTCCATATATCCCCCTATATCTCCTCCTATTACTCCATATATCCTCCCTATATCTCCCCCTATTACTCCATATATCCCCCCTATATCTCCCCCTATTACTCCATATATCCTCCCTATATCTCCTCCTATTACTCCATATATCCTCCCTATATCTCCTCCTATTACCCCATATATCCTCCTATATCTCCTCCTATTACTCCATATATCCCCCCTATATCTCCCCCTATTACTCCATATATCCTCCCTATATCTCCTCCTATTACCCCATATATCCTCCCTATATCTCCTCCTATTACTCCATATATCCCCCTATATCTCCTCCTATTACTCCATATATCCTCCCTATATCTCCCCCTATTACTCCATATATCCCCCCTATATCTCCCCCTATTACTCCATATATCCTCCTATATCTCCTCCTATTACTCCATATATCCTCCCTATATCTCCTCCTATTACTCCATATATCCTCCTATATCTCCTCCTATTACTCCATATATCCTCCCTATATCTCCTCCTATTACTCCATATATCCTCATATATCTCCTCCTATTACTCCATATATCCTCCCTATATCTCCTCCTATTACCCCATATATCCTCCTATATCTCCCCCTATTACTCCATATATCCTCCTATATCTCCCCCTATTACTCCATATATCCTCCCTATATCTCCTCCTATTACTCCATATATCCTCCCTATATCTCCTCCTATTACCCCATATATCCCCCTATATCTCCTCCTATTACTCCATATATCCTCCCTATATCTCCTCCTATTACTCCATATATCCTCCCTATATCTCCCCCTATTACTCCATATATCCTCCTATATCTCCCCCTATTACTCCATATATCCTCCCTATATCTCCCCCTATTACTCCATATATCCTCCCTATATCTCCTCCTATTACTCCATATATCCTCTCTATATCTCCTCCTATTACTCCATATATCCCCCTCTATCTCCCCCTATTATTCCATATTTCCTCCTATATCTCCTCCTATTACTCCATATATCCTCCCTATATCTCCCCCTATTACTCCATTATCCCCCTATATCTCCTCCTATTACTCCATATATCCTCCCTATATCTCCTCCTATTACTCCATATATCCCCCCTATATCTCCTCCTATTACCCCATATATCCTCCCTATATCTCCCCCTATTACTCCATATATCCCCCTATATCTCCCCCTATTAATCCATATATCCCCCTATATCTCCTCCTATTACTCCATATATCCTCCTATATCTCCTCCTATTACCCCATATATCCTCCCTATATCTCCCCCTATTACTCCATATATCCCCCTATATCTCCCCCTATTAATCCATATATCCCCCTATATCTCCTCCTATTACTCCATATATCCTCTCTATATCTCCTCCTATTACTCCATATATCCTCCCTATATCTCCTCCTATTACTCCCTATATCTCCCCCTATATCTCCTCCTATTACTCCATATATCCCCCTATATCTCCTCCTATTACTCCATATATCCTCCTATATCTCCTCCTATTACTCCATATATCCCCCCCTATATCTCCTCCTATTACTACATATATCCTCCTATATCTCCTCCTATTACTCCATATATCCCCATATATCTCCCCCTATTACTCCATATATCCCCCCTATATCTCCTCCTATTACTCCATATATCCTCCTATATCTCCTCCTATTACTCCATATATCCTCCTATATCTCCTCCTATTACTCCATATATCCTCCTATATCTCCTCCTATTACTCCATATATCCTCCTATATCTCCTCCTATTACTCCATATATCCTCCTATATCTCCTCCTATTACTCCATATATCCCCCCTATATCTCCTCCTATTACTCCATATATCCTCCCTATATCTCCTCCTATTACTCCATATATCCTCCTATATCTCCTCCTATTACTCCATATATCCTCCTATATCTCCTCCTATTACTCCATATATCCTCCTATATCTCCTCCTATTACTCCATATATCCTCCTATATCTCCTCCTATTACTCCATATATCCCCCCTATATCTCCTCCTATTACTCCATATATCCCCCCTATATCTCCCCCTATTACTCCATATATCCTCCTATATCTCCTCCTATTACTCCATATATCCTCCTATATCTCCTCCTATTACTCCATATATCCTCCTATATCTCCCCCTATTACTCCATATATCCTCCCTATATCTCCTCCTATTACTCCATATATCCTCCCTATATCTCCTCCTATTACTCCATATATCCTCCTATATCTCCTCCTATTACTCCATATATCCCCCCTATATCTCCTCCTATTACTCCATATATCCTCCCTATATCTCCTCCTATTACTCCATATATCCTCCTATATCTCCTCCTATTACTCCATATATCCTCCTATATCTCCTCCTATTACTCCATATATCCTCCTATATCTCCTCCTATTACTCCATATATCCTCCTATATCTCCTCCTATTACTCCATATATCCTCCTATATCTCCTCCTATTACTCCATATATCCTCCTATATCTCCTCCTATTACTCCATATATCCTCCCTATATCTCCTCCTATTACTCCATATATCCTCCTATATCTCCTCCTATTACTCCATATATCCCCCCTATATCTCCTCCTATTACTCCATATATCCTCCCTATATCTCCCCCTATTACTCCATATATCCTCCTATATCTCCTCCTATTACTCCATATATCCTCCTATATCTCCTCCTATTACTCCATATATCCTCCTATATCTCCCCCTATTACTCCATATATCCTCCCTATATCTCCTCCTATTACTCCCTATATCCCCCTATATCTCCCCCTATTACTCCATATATCCTCCCTACATCTCCTCCTATTACTCCATATATCCTCCTATATCTCCTCCTATTACTCCATATATCCTCCTATATCTCCTCCTATTACTCCATATATCCCTCCTATATCTCCTCCTATTACTCCATATATCCTCCCTATATCTCCTCCCATTACTCCATATATCCTCCTATATCTCCTCCCATTACTCCATATATCCTCCCTATATCTCCTCCTATTACTCCATATATCCTCCTATATCTCCTCCTATTACTCCATATATCCTCCTATATCTCCTCCTATTACTCCATATATCCCTCCTATATCTCCTCCTATTACTCCATATATCCTCCCTATATCTCCTCCCATTACTCCATATATCCTCCTATATCTCCTCCTATTACTCCATATATCCTCCCTATATCTCCTCCTATTACTCCATATATCCTCCCTATATCTCCTCCTATTACTCCATATATCCTCCTATATCTCCTCCTATTACTCCATATATCCTCCTATATCTCCTCCTATTACTCCATATATCCTCCTATATCTCCTCCTATTACTCCATATATGCTCCTATATCTCCTCCTATTACTCCATATATCCTCCTATATCTCCTCCTATTACTCCATATATCCTCCTATATCTCCTCCTATTACTCCATATATCCCCCCTATATCTCCTCCTATTACTCCATATATCCTCCCTATATCTCCTCCTATTACTCCATATATCCTCCTATATCTCCTCCTATTACTCCATATATCCTCCTATATCTCCTCCTATTACTCCATATATCCTCCTATATCTCCTCCTATTACTCCATATATCCTCCTATATCTCCTCCTATTACTCCATATATCCCCCCTATATCTCCTCCTATTACTCCATATATCCTCCTATATCTCCCCCTATTACTCCATATATCCTCCCTATATCTCCTCCTATTACTCCATATATCCTCCCTATATCTCCTCCTATTACTCCATATATCCTCCTATATCTCCTCCTATTACTCCATATATCCCCCCTATATCTCCTCCTATTACTCCATATATCCTCCCTATATCTCCTCCTATTACTCCATATATCCTCCTATATCTCCTCCTATTACTCCATATATCCTCCTATATCTCCTCCTATTACTCCATATATCCTCCTATATCTCCTCCTATTACTCCATATATCCTCCTATATCTCCTCCTATTACTCCATATATCCTCCTATATCTCCTCCTATTACTCCATATATCCTCCTATATCTCCTCCTATTACTCCATATATCCTCCCTATATCTCCTCCTATTACTCCATATATCCTCCTATATCTCCTCCTATTACTCCATATATCCCCCCTATATCTCCTCCTATTACTCCATATATCCTCCCTATATCTCCCCCTATTACTCCATATATCCTCCTATATCTCCTCCTATTACTCCATATATCCTCCTATATCTCCTCCTATTACTCCATATATCCTCCTATATCTCCCCCTATTACTCCATATATCCTCCCTATATCTCCTCCTATTATTCCCTATATCCCCCTATATCTCCCCCTATTACTCCATATATCCTCCCTACATCTCCTCCTATTACTCCATATATCCTCCTATATCTCCTCCTATTACTCCATATATCCTCCTATATCTCCTCCTATTACTCCATATATCCCTCCTATATCTCCTCCTATTACTCCATATATCCTCCCTATATCTCCTCCTATTACTCCATATATCCCTCCTATATCTCCTCCTATTACTCCATATATCCTCCTATATCTCCTCCTATTACTCCATATATCCTCCCTATATCTCCTCCTATTACTCCATATATCCCTCCTATATCTCCTCCTATTACTCCATATATCCTCCTATATCTCCTCCTATTACTCCATATATCCTCCCTACATCTCCTCCTATTACTCCATATATCCTCCTATATCTCCTCCTATTACTCCATATATCCCTCCTATATCTCCTCCTATTACTCCATATATCCTCCCTATATCTCCTCCCATTACTCCATATATCCTCCTATATCTCCTCCTATTACTCCATATATCCTCCCTATATCTCCTCCTATTACTCCATATATCCTCCCTATATCTCCTCCTATTACTCCATATATCCTCCTATATCTCCTCCTATTACTCCATATATCCCCCTATATCTCCTCCTATTACTCCATATATCCTCCTATATCTCCCCCTATTACTCCATATATCCTCCCTATATCTCCTCCTATTACTCCATATATCCTCCCTATATCTCCTCCTATTACTCCATATATCCTCCCTATATCTCATCCTATTACTCCATATATCCTCCCTATATCTCATCCTATTACCCCATACTATTACCCCATACTCTAGATTTTCTCCCTTTATATAGCTCTGTAACTGTTACTTGGAAACCACTGCATCATTATATTCTAGTATGAGAGATGCTAAGGATTTTGTGTCATAGTGTTCTGTCCAGTGCAGTGCATTCTGGGTCATATAGGCCTATCCAGAACTGTGCATTCTGGGTCACAGAGGCCTGTCCAGTGCAGTGCATTCTGGGTCACATAGGCCTGCCCAGTGCAGTGGATTCTGGGTCACATAGGTCTGTCCAGTGCAGTGCATTCTGGGTCATAGAAGCCTGTCCAGTGCAGTGCATTCTGGGTCATAGAGGCCTGTCCAGTGCAGTGCATTGTGGGTCATAGAGGCCTGTCCAGTGCAGTGCATTGTGGGTCACAGAGGCAGTGCAGTGTCATACCTCCCAACTTGTAAAGAAGGGAAAGAGGGACCAGTTTTGCGCCTCTGACCACACCCATTTTGCAACTAGTCACACCCATATCCACGCTCCAACCACACCCATTTAGCACTGCTGATCACATTGTTTCATAAACAATAACTTTAAACAAAAAAATATGGACACAGTTCTCCATACTGTATAATGGCCACACATGATGTTTAATACTGTATAATGACCACACATGATGCTTAATACTGTATAATGGCCACACATGATGCTCAATACTGTATAATGGCCCACATGATGCTCCATACTGTATAATGGCCACACACGATGCTCCATACTGTATAATGGTTGCACATGATGCTTCATACTGTATAATGGCCACACATGATGCTCCATACTGTATAATGGCCACACACAATGCTCCATACTGTATAATGGCCGCACATGATTCATACTGTATAATGGCCACACATGATGCTCAATACTGTATAATGGCCACACATGATGCTTCATACTGTATAATGGCCACACATGATGCTCCATCCTGTATAATGGCCACACATGATGCTCCATACTGTATAATGGCCACACATGATGCTCCATACTGTATAATGGCCACACATGATGCTCCGTACTGTATAATGGCCCCACATGATGCGTACAGTATAATGGCATCACATGATGCTCTATACTGTATAATGACCGCACATGATGCTCCATACTGTATAATGACCGCACATGATGCTCAATACTGTATAATGGCCACACATGATGCTCAATACTGTATAATGGCCACACATGATGCTCCATACTGTATAATTGCCATGTCATGATCTATTTCAGAGTTTAGTCTTGTCTGCTCTTTCTCTGGGTGGATCATGTCAAGGGTTAACTTTGCTCTGCCTCATTCTGGGCTCGGTTTTGCTATTTAGCTTCCAGGTATCCTGAGGGTGGTGTCAGCTATAGCTCTGTCTTTGGCGTGTGAACCTGACTCTGGAAGCCCTTGATTTGTCCTACTGTGAACCCTGACTTGTCCTGTGTCTGTTATCTCCCCCTGCCTACCCTTTCCCAGTGTCTCTTTGTTTGTCTGTATATCTGCTTGACTCCCTAGTTCTGATCTCTTTGCTTGGCTTTTTGACTCCATTTCAGTTTGTCCCTATTGTACCGTATTTTGCCCGTCCTGGTTTACTGATCCCTTGCTACGTCCTGACTATCCATTCTGTCTAAATCCTTTTATACTGTTGTGCTCTGACTTGGAACTAGGTGGCGTCTGTTCAGTTGCTCAGTGTGTGCAGTCTGGCTTCCCTACCAGGCTCCCCCTGGTGGAGGTACTGCACTGCAGCTGCATGACAGGCCACACATGATGCTCCATACTGTATAATGGCCACACATAGTGTTCTATACTGTATAATGGCCCCACATGATGCTGCGTACAGTATAATGGCCTCACATGATGCTCCATACAGTATAATGGCCTCCCATGATGCTGGGTACAGTATAATAGCCCCACAGGATGCTGCGTACAGTATAATTTCATCACATGATGCTCCATACAGTATAATGGCCTCACATGATGCTGCGTACAGTATAATGGCCTCACATGATGCTGCGTACAGTATAATGGCCACACATGATGCTCCATACAGTATAATGGCCCCAAATGATGCTGGGTACAGTATAATGGCCCCACATGATACTGCGTACAGTATAGTGGTCACACATGGTTACCCCACCCCATCATTGCCTTCTCCATCACTACACACACCCACACACACACACCTTTCAATGCACTCCTTTGCAGCAGCCGGCAGCTTTCACTCCCGCGGCGCTGAATGATGTCATCCAGCCACACCGCGCCGCTGACTGCTCACGTAGCTGTAGCTCTGGTACGCCACTGATAAAGACCTCTCCGTGTCTCCTGTGCCAGTCAGTGTCAGAGCGAGGAGCAATATCTGCTCCGACCCGACACAGCTAGCATCCGCTCCGTAGACCTCGTACACACGCGGTTCCACTTCGTACACTTACACATGACTCCGCTCCGTACACCTTGCACACACAACTCCTCTCCGTACACCTTGCACACACGGCTCCGCTCCGTACACCTCATACACACGCTGCTCTGCTCCGTATACCTCGTACACAGATGGCTCCGCTCCGTACACCTCGCACACACATGGCTCCGCTCCGTACACCTCGTACACAGACTGTTCCGATCCGTACACCTCGTACACAGACGGCTCCGCTCCGTACACCTCGCACACAGATGGCTCCGCTCCGTACACCTCGCACACACACGGCTCCGCTCTGTACACCTCATACACATACGGCTCTGCTACATCCACACTGTAAATACCTCCTGACCCCACATATAAACTTACCCTCATCCAGCATCATGACAACTAGCAGAGTCCTCCTGCATACATAGACTGAGGTCCCGATCATGTGACCCCCTGCCTCCTCCCCTCTGTGACCTCATCACAGGTCCTGTGCGCACAGAGCAGCCATATATGTGGTGTGATGTGCTGATCTGCGGGTGGAGGGATCAAGATGAGACTAACAGTGCAGCCAGTGTGGGAAAAATAGTGTCCCGCCCATGACTGCGGGGCAGACTGTCAAAATCGGGACAGCCCCGCTGCATCCGGGATGGTTGGAAGGTGTGCAGTATATTCTGGGTCACGTAGGCCTGTTGATCGCAATGCATTCTGTGTCATAGAGACCTGTTCAGGGCAATACATTCTGGGTTATACTGGCCTGTCCAGTGTAGTGCATTCTGGGTCACATAGGCCTGTCCAGTGCAGTGCATTCTGGGTCACATTTACCTGTCTAGTGCTGTGCAGTGCTTTCTGGGTCACAGGTGTGGCCACTGCAGTGTATGGCCTGTCCAGTGCAGTGGTTCTGGGTCACAGAGGCCTGTCCAGTGTAGTGAATTCTGGGTTATATAGGCCTGTCCAGTGCAGTGGGTAAAAGCACTACTAAAAAGAACCCAGAAATAAATACCTACTTAGGTCCGTTCCTCCAATATACAGGACACCCCGACGCGCGTTTCGGACGCTAATCCTTCATATTTTTTTACATATTTGTCCTCCATATTTTTCTGTTTAGGTTTATATTATTCTGGGTTCTTTTTAGTAGTGCTTTTACCTATTATCCCGAGTGGTCAGCCACTCTTCGTTCTTGTGTATAGGCCATATCTTAGTATATTAATATATATATACCTGGTGATTATTATTTATTTACTATTTCATTTGGATTGGCTTGGTACGCTTTTGTTCAACTGTCCAGTGCAGTGCATTGTGGGTCACATAGGTCTGTCCAGTGCAGTACATTATGGGTCACATAGGCGTGTCCAGTGCAATGCATTCTGGGTTATATAGGCCTGTCCAGTGCAGTGCATTCTGGGTCATAGAGACCTGTTCAGGGCAGTGTAATCTGGGTCACATAGGCCTGTCCAGATCAGTGCATTCTGGGTCACATAGGCCTGTCCAGATCAGTGCATTCTGGGTCACATAGGCCTGTCCAGTGCAGTGCATTGTGGGTCACATAGGCCTGTCCAGTGCAGTGCATTCTGGGTCATATGGGTCTGTCCAGTGCAGTGCATTCTGGGTCACATAGGTCTCTCCAGTGCAGTGCATTCTGGGTTATATAGGCCTGTCCAGTGCAGTGTATTGTGGGTCACATAGGCCTGTCCAGTGCAGTGCATTCTGGGTCACATAGGTCTGTCCCGTGCAGTGCATTGTGGGTCACATAGGTCTGTCCAGTGCAGTGCATTGTGGGTCACATAGGTCTGTCCAATGCAGTGCATTGTGGGTCACATAGGCCTGTCCAGTGCAGTGTATTGTGGGTCACATAGGCCTGTCCAGTGCAGTGCATTCTGGGTCACATAGGTCTGTCCAGTGCAGTGCATTGTGGGTCACATAGGTCTGTCCAGTGCAGTGCATTGTGGGTCACATAAGTCTGTCCAGTGCAGTGTGGGTCACATAGGCCTGTCCAGTGCAGTGCATTGTGGGTCACATAGGCCTGTCCAGTGCAGTGCATTCTGGGTCACATAGGCCTGTCCAGTGCAGTGCATTCTGGGTCACATAGGCCTGTCCAGTGCAGTGCATTCTGGGTTATCTAGTCCTGTCCAGTGCAGTGCATTCTGGGTCACATAGGCCTGTCCAGTGCAATGCATTCTGGGGCTGCTGGTCGATATGATGACCTGTGCATTTCCTCCCCTTTCTCTGTATATTCCTATGGCTGCTTCATGCATGGCTGACTCCTCGCTATGATGTTTATTTATGAATGTGCAATGCACTGTGGGTAGCTGTCGGAGTCAGGGATGTAGCAGTGCCGAATGTTACTTAAAGTGACAGGTTATTAATAATATCAATAGACTTTGTGAAGACGACTCATTTGGATATTTCACACTCGCCCGTGAACGCATTACGGGCATTGACGCCTCAGTTTACATCATCACTTACTCATCACGGCTTCACCATAACTCCTGATTTTCCTTTTTTGGGCTTTTGTATTTCCTGCTTCCAAGAGCCATTACTTTTTTTTTTTTTGCTGTATGCAAAATGTCCGATGTTTTGATCACTTTTTATTGCAATATTTGTGTGAAGTGTGTAGACCGAAAATCGGCAATATTGGCTTTTTCATTTTTTTTTCTTCATTTTTAGGGTTCTTTTTATAAATATTTTTAACTTTTAATAGTTTGTCTAACTATACACAGCAGTAAAAACTAGGTTGTTTTTTAATTATTTTTTTAAGGGTCACTATTTACAGTAGTCATATAATGCAGCGATTTGTACTTTAAGTTATAATTAATAAAAATATTTTTTTCCTCTTCTTTTTTTTAATCCCTTAACCCCTGGAGCTTTTTTGGTTTTGCGTTTTCGTTTTCCTCTCCCCTTCTTCCCAGAGCCATAACTTTTATATTTTTCCATCAATATGGCCATGTGAGAGCTTTTTTTTTGCGGGGCAAGTTGTACTTTTGAAAGACACCATTGGTTTTACCATGTCCCATGAAAAAAAAATTCCAAGTGCAGTGAAATTGCAAAAAAGTGCAATCCCACACTTGTTTTTTGTCTGACTTTTTTGCTAGGTTCATTAAGTGCTAAAACTGAGCTGCCAATATGATTCTCTGGGTCCTTACGAGTTCATAGACACCAAACATGTCTAGGTTCTTTTTTTATCTAAGTGGTGAAAAAAATCCAAACTTTGTTAAAAAAAAAAAAAAAAACGCCATTTTCCGATACCCATAGCGTCTCTATTTTTTGTGATCTCAGGTTGGGTTAGGGCGTATTTTTTGCATGCCGAACTGACGTTTTTAATGATACCATGTTGGTGCCGATATGATCTTTTGATCGCCCGTTATTGCATTTCAATGCAATGTCGCGGCGACCCAAAAAATGTAATTCTGGCTTTTTGACTTTTATTGTCTCTACGCCCTTTAGCGATCAGGTTAATCGATATTGATAGATCGGGCGATTCTGAATGTGGTGATACCAAATATTTGTATGTTTTATTTTATTTTATTTTTTTTATTGTTTTATTTTGAATGGGGCGAAAGGGGTGTGATTTTAACTTTTATATATTTTTTATATTTTTATGTGAATATTTTTCTGCCCAATGATGACAGAAATATTCTAGCAGTGATACCTTTATTGGCTAACCAGAAAAATTATATTTTTAAAAACCTTTACGGGGTTAATTAGTCCCCGTAAGGAATTTGAACCTGTGATCTATTGATCTCCTATTCACTACACTGCAGAACTATAGTTTTACAGTGTATTGTGAAATTGCCAATGAATACAGCCAGCATCCGCAGTTTAGGGTGCGAGCTCAGCTCCTGAGCCTGCTCCATATACTGATATCGCACATGACCACCATTAAAGGGGTTAAATGACTTTTGAACTAAGAAATGGTGTTCTACGTGTGGTCGGTGAAGGTGCAAGCTTCTCTACTTGACCAGAATAAAGATTTCTGGTGCCTGGTACTGCAGCCGAGACTTTTCTTCATCGATCTGTGGAAGTCCCAGGGGTTTCACATCCACTTGTCACTGGGATACCATGAGAAAGAGGGGCCAGAAGATTGCAGCATCTGGTTTCACGAACTCCAGCATTGATTTGAACCGCTTCACTATCCTATTAAAAAATGCAGTTCAGTTGACCTGTATTGTCTCAGCTGTTCAGTGTTGGCCACTCCACTCTGCCATATATAGCTCGCCACTTGCACTTGGGAATTGTCAGTGATAGTTCTTACTGTCTGGTTAGGAGTTGGAGGTGAAGTTTGTGTTTTGAGTAGGTGTTTGGAGAGTTGTTCAAGAGAGAGTTGCGTGACGTTTGTGTGTTCATCTTCGTCCTCTACTATTTAGTTTCACCTTCCTGTACCTCCCCTGTATTCTACTTTGTTGTTTGGTGAGTGTATTTTGCATGATTGTAGTTTCATTTATCCCTGTCATTCTTCCCTTGTTTGCCAAGGTTGTGTAATCCTATACACTTCAGCCTCACATCTCCCTGGTTGGGGGAGGGAACAGATAAGGGTTAATATAGGAGTAAAGCAAGGCACGTGACCCTGGCCTCTCCACGTTCAGGACTAATCAGGGGTACAGGGATAGACTAGAGCACCCCTAGTTTGAGGGTTTGAGTAGGCATCCACAGTTTATAGCAGAGGTCTCAAGCTGCATTCCTCAAGGGTTGCAAACAGGTCATGTTTTCAGGATTTCCTTGTATTGCACAGGTGATAATTTAATCACCTGCACAGATAATGATTCTAGCACCTAGTGCAATGCTAAGGAAATCTTGAAAACACGCATGGTTTGCCGCCCTCGAGGAATGCTGTTTGAGACCCTTGGTCTATAGTCACTACCAGACATTATCACTGGCTATACCTTTTTGGATCCATGATGGATCCTGTGGTGGCTCTGCCAGGGCCGCTACAACTAAGCTTGAAAGTGGCAGACTTACGCTTTGCAGCGTCCATTGACTCCAGGTTTTGAGCCCGCGGATCCTGGGCAACCCCTGGAGGAGCCCAACATTGGGCCGTGGGTCAGCACACATTTATGGTCACAGGGAGGCCTGCAAACTTTAGGTTACGTCTTCACTCTTCGGGTTCCGAGGAGCAACAGGTGGAGGGGTTTAATCTGGTTGACATCTAGTTCATCCAGGAACTTATTCCTAATGAGTTGTCAAGACCTATTGAAATACTCGCAATAGATTCTGCACCCCAGGGGCAGGGGCATTTCACTCAGGTCATTCAGGATATACATCTTCAGGAAGGGGCCATGCACACTGAATCCACAAAATGTTATGTGTTAGAGGGCTTTCCCTCCCTGGTGGTTCTAGGCCTACCCTGGCTGACATTACATAATCCTGTAGTGGAGATAGTGAGGTGGAGGAATTATTGCCAAATTAACTGCATGTGACTTGTTAACTGCATGTGACATGGTAGTTACCATGTTTATCCATGGTATCTACCAGGTCTGTACTGGAATATTTGTCTGATTATGGGGATGTGGTTTCGGGAAAAGGGTGTCAAGAACTACCACCTCACCATCCTTATGATTGCTCAGTGGATTTGATTCCTGGGGCTAAGTTGCTTAAGAGCAGGTTGTTTAACCCCTTTACCCCCAAGGGTGGTTTGCACGTTATGGACCGGGCCAATTTTTACAATTCTGACCACTGTCCCTTTATGAGGTTATAACTCTGGAACGCTTCAACGGATCCCGGTGATTCTGACATTGTTTTCTCGTGACATATTGTACTTCATGATAGTGGTAAAATTTCTTTGATATTACCTGCGTTTATTTGTGAAAAAAATGGAAACATGGCAAAAATTTTGAAAATTTCGCAATTTTCCAACTTTAAATTTTTATGCAATTAAATCACAGAGATATGTCACACAATATACTTAATAAGTAACATTTCCCACATGTCTACTTTACATCAGCACAATTTTGGAACCAAAATTTTTTTTTGTTAGGGAGTTATAAGGGTTAAAAGTTGACCAGCAATTTCTCATTTTACAACACCATTTTATTTTAGGGACCACATCTCATTTGAAGTCATTTTGAGGGGTCTATATGATAGAAAATACCCAAGTGTGACACCATTCTAAAAGCTGCACCCCACAAGGTTCTCAAAACCACATTCAAGAAGTTTATTAACCCTTCAGGTGTTTCACAGGAATTTTTGGAATGTTTAAATAAAAATGAACATTTAACTTTTTTTCACAAAAAATTTACTTCAGCTCCAATTTGTTTTATTTTGCCAAGAGTTACAGGAGAAAATGGACCCCAAACCTTGTTGTACAATTTGTCCTGAGTACGCCGATACCCCATAAGTGGAGGTAAACCACTGTTTGGGCGCATGACAGAGCTTGGAAACGAAGGAGCGCCATTTGACTTTTTAATGCAAAATTGACTGGAATTGAGATGGGACACCATGTTGCGTTTGGAGAGCCACTGATGTGCCTAAACATTGAAACCCCCCACAAGTGACACCATTTTGGAAAGTAGACCCCCTAAGGAACTTATCTAGAGGTGTGGTGAGCACTTTGACCCACCAAGTGCTTCACAGAAGTTTATAATGCAGAACCGTAAAAATAAAAAATATTTTTTTTTTCACAAAAATTATATTTTCGCCCCCAATTTTTTATTTTCCCAATGGTAAGAGAAGAAATTGGAACCAAAAAGTTGTTTCACAATTTGTCCTGAGTACTCTGATACCCCATATGTGGGGGTAAACCACTGTTTGGGCGCATGGGAGACCTCGGAAGGGAAGGAGCTCCGTTTGACCTTTCAATGCAAAATTGATAGGAATTGAGATGGGACGCCATGTTGCGTTTGAAGAGCCACTGATGTGCCTAAACATTGAAACCCCCCACAAGTGACACCATTTTGGAAAGTAGACCCCCTAAGGAACTTATCTAGAGGTGTGGTGAGCACTTTGACCCACCAAGTGCTTCACAGAAGTTTATAATGCAGAACCGTAAAAATAAAAAATAATGTTTGTGAAAAAAAAAAGATCTTTTCGCCCCCAATTTTTTATTTTCCCATTGGTAAGAGTAGAAATTGGAACGAAAAAGTTGTTGTACAATTTGTCCTGAGTACTCTGATACCCCATATGTGGGGGTAAACCACTGTTTGGGCGCATGGGAGAGCTCGGAAGGGAAGGAGCGCCGTTTGACTTTTCAATGCAAAATTCACAGGAATTGAGATGAGACGCCATGTTGCGTTTGGAGAGCCACTGATGTGCCTAAATATTGAAACCCCCCACAAGTGACAGCATTTTGGAAAGTAGACCCCCTAAGGAACTTATCTAGATGTGTGGTGAGCACTTTGACCCACCAAGAGCTTCACAGAAGTTTATAATGCAGAGCCGTAAAAGTAAAACAAAATTTTTTTTCCCACAAATATTATTTTTTAGCCCCCAGTTTTGTATTTTCCCAAGGGTAACAGGAGAAATTGGACCGCAAAATTTGTTGTGCAATTTGTCCTGAGTGCGCTGATACCCCATATGTGGGGGGGAACCACCGTTTGGGCGCATGGGAAGGCTCGGAAGGGAAGGACCGCCATTTGAAATACAGACTTAGATGGAATGGTCTGCAGGCGTCACATTGCGCTTGCAGAGCCCCTAATGTACCTAAACAGTAGAAACCCCCCACAAGTGACCCCATATTGGAAACTAGACCCCCAAAGGAACTTATCTAGATGTGTTGTGAAAACTTTGAGCCCCCAAGTGTTTTACTACAGTTTCTAACGCAGAGCCGTGAAAAAAAAAAATTCCCCCCAAAATTATTTATTAGCCCCCAGTTTTGTATTTTCTCAAGGGTAACAGGAGAAATTGGACCCCAAAATTTGTTGTCCAATTTGTCCTGAGTGCGCTGATGCCCCATATGTGGGGGGGAACCACCGTTTGGGTGCATGGGGGGGCTCGGAAGGGAAGGAGCGCCATTTGGAATGCAGACTTAGATGGAATGGTCTGCAGGCGTCACATTGCGTTTGCAGAGCCCCTAATGTACCTAAACAGTAGAAACCCCCCACAAGTGACCCCATATTGGAAACTAGACCCCACAAACTTATCTAGATGTGTTGTGAGAACTTTGAGCCCCCAAGTGTTTCACTACAGTTTATAACGCAGAGCCGTGAAAATTAAAAAATCTTTTTTTTCCCACAAAACTTATTTTTTAGCCCCCAGTTTTGTATTTTCCCAAGGGTAACAGGAGAAATTGTACCCCAAAAGTTGTTGTCCAATTTGTCCTGAGTACGCTGATACCCCATATGTTGGGGTAAACTCCTGTTTGGGCACACGGGAGAGCTCGGAAGGGAAGGAGAACTGTTTTACTTTTTCAATGCAGAATTGGCTGGAATTGAGATCGGACGCCATGTCGCGTTTGGAGAGCCCCTGATGTGTCTAAACAGTGGAAACCCCCCAATTATAACTGAAACCCTAATCCAAACACACCCCTAACCCTAATTCCAACGGTAACCCTAACCACACCTCTAACCCAGACACACCCCTAACCCTAATCCCAACCCTATTCCCAACCGCAAATGTAATCCAAACCCTAACCCTAACTTTAGCCCCATCCCTAACTGTAGCCTTAACCCTAACTGTAGCCTTAACCCTAACTGTAGCCTTTACCCTAACTGTAGCCTTTACCCTAACTGTAGCCTTTACCCTAACTGTAGCCTTAACCCTAGCCCTAACCCTAGCCCTAACCTTAGCCCTAACCCTAGCCCTAGCCCTAGCCCTAACCCTAGCCCTAACCCTAACCCTAGCCCTAACCCTAACAATAGCCCTAGCCCTAACCCTAATGGGAAAATGGAAATAAATACATTTTTTAAATTTTTTTTATTTTTCCCTAACTAAGGGGGTAATGAAGGGGGGTTTGATTTACTTTTATAGCGGGTTTTTTAGCGGATTTTTATGATTGGCAGCCGTCACTCACTGAAAGACGCTTTTTATTGCAAAAAATATTTTTTGCGTTACCACATTTTGAGAGCTATAATTTTTCCATATTTGAGTCCACAGTCATGTGAGGTCTTGTTTTTTGCGGTACGAGTTGACGTTTTTATTGGTAACACTTTCGGGCACGTGACATTTTTTGATCGCTTTTTATTCCGATTTTTGTGAGGCAGAATTAGCAAAAACCAGCTATTCATGAATTTCTTTTGGGGGAGGCGTTTATACCGTTCCACGTTTGGGAAAATGGATAAAGCAGTTTTATTCTTCGGGTCAGTACGATTACAGAGATACCTCATTTATATCATTTTTTTTATGTTTTGGCGCTTTTATACGATAAAAACTATTTTATAGAAAAAATAATTATTTTTGCATCGCTTTATTCTGAGAACTATAACTTTTTTATTTTTTTGCTGATGTTGCTGTATGGCGGCTCGTTTTTGCGGGACAAGATGACGTTTTCAGCGGTACCATGGTTATTTATATCTGTCTTTTTGATCGCGTGTTATTCCACTTTTTGTTCGGCGGTATGATAATAAAGTGTTGTTTTTTACCTCGTTTTTTTTTTTTTCTTACGGTGCTTACTGAAGGGGTTAACTAGTGGGCCAGTTTTATAGGTTGGGCCGTTACGGACGCGGCGATACTAAATATGTGCACTTTTATTGTTTTTTTTTTTTTTATTTAGATAAAGAAATGTATTTATGGGAATAATATATATATATTTTTTTCATTATTTAGGATTTTTTTTTTTTTTTACACACTTGTAAAAAAATGTTTTTACTTTTTTACTTTGTCCCAGGGGGGGACAATACAGATCGGTGATCTGCCAGTTTGCACAGCACTCTGACAGATCACCGATCTGTCAAACAGCGCTGCAGCGTTACCAAGTGCCTGCTCTGAGCAGGCACTTGGTAAGCCACCTCCCTCCCTGCAGGACCCGGATCCGCGGCCATCTTGGATCCGGGACTTGCTGCAGGGAGGAGGTAAGAGACCCCCGGAGCAACGCGATCACATCGCGTTGCTGCGGGGGTCTCAGGGAAGCCCGCAGTGAGCCCCCTCCCTGCGCGATGCTTCCCTGCACCGCCGGCACATCGCGATCATGTTTGATCGCGGTGTGCCGGGGGTTAATGTGCCGGGGGCGGTCTGTGACCGCTCCTGGCACATAGTGCCGGATGTCAGCTGCGATAAGCAGCTGACACCCGGCCGTGATCGGCCGCGCTCCCCCCGTGAGCGCGGCCGATCGCCTATGACGTACTATTCCGTCCTTGGGAAGTAAAGCCCACCCCACATGGATGGAATAGTACGTCTAATGGCAGAAAGGGGTTAATATTTCTGGTCCTGAGAGGCAGGCCATGAAAGATTACGGTATATTATGAAGAGCTTGGCCAAGGGACATGTCAGACCTTCCTCACCTCCGGTGGCAGCTGGATTTTTCTTTGTTAAGATAAAAGATGGGGGGCTGCGCCATATCCACCCCCTCTTGTTTGAGATCTGCAATCAGATCGTCGGGGCTAAATGGTTTTCCAAACTAGACCTTTAGGGGGCATATGATTGCATCCATATATAGGAGGGGGTGAGTGGAAGACTGCTTTTAATACGCCAGTAGGACATTACAAATTATTTTTTAGGACTTTTGGGTTGAGTAATGCTCCCGCCATTTTTAAATTCTTTGTACATGACATTTACCACCACCTGGCCGGTAGATTTGTAGTAGTCTATCTTGATGACATATTTAGTTATTCGCCTGACATCGAGTCACATCAGATACATGTCAGGCAAGTTTTACAAATACTTAGCGACAATAAATTATAAGTCAAATCAGAGAAATGTATGTTCTCGGTTCAGGAGATCCCTTGTCTGGGATTTTTATTATTTTCCACCGGTTTTCGTATGGATCCAACGAAAGTCTGGGTATTACTGGATTGGGATCGTCCTGAAAACTTAAAAGCTTTACAAAGGCTTTTAGGGTTCGCTAATTATTACCGTAAGTTCATCAAGAACTTTTCAGTAGTGGCCAAACCACTGACAGATATGACCAGGAAAGGGATGGACTTTTCTTAATGGTCCAGTCCGGCCAGTGAGGTGTTTGCTACTTTAAAGAGATGTTTTGCTTCTGCTCCAATTCTTATACTGTTCTGACGTCCCTCAGCCATTCATTGTAGAGTTTGATGCATCAGAGGTGGGGCTATATTGTTGCAGGGTTCATCACCAAGTAAATGGTGTCCGTGTGCATACTTCTCCAAGAAACTATAATCCGCTGAGAGTAGCTATGACTTTAGTCTTAGAGAACTCTTGGCAATAACGTGGGCCTTTAAGGAGTGGTGTAATTTTTTGAAGGGGCAGTATATCAGGTCATGGTAATCAGCGATCATAAAAATCTTTTGTGTTTGAAATCTGCCAAATGTCTGACACCTAGACAGGCAAGATGGTCATTGTTCTTCACCATATTCAACTTTGTTGTGACTTATAGGCCGGGGGATAAGAACATTAAGTTGGATGTTTTATCTTGTTGTTTTCTGGGGGGAGGAGTAATTGCGACCCGGTTCCTAAATTACAGAAAGGTGTAGTTATTGCTTCTATATGTTCTGATCTGGGGCAGGAGGTCATATAGGCTCAGGGGAACACCATGCTGCCTATCCTTCAGGTAAACCTCTGCCTTAAAGTCTTGAGGGAACATCATGATTCGGTCTTGGCTGGGCATCCTGGTAGTAAAGCCACCACAGATCTTCTTGCTTGTCATTTTTGGTGGTCTATGGTGCATCAAGATGTTCTGGATTATGTAGCTGCCTGCAGTACTTGCGCGCGTTCTAAGACCCCACATACTCGTCCGTCCTGGTCTCTTCAACCGTTGGCGATTCCCTGTAGACCATGGACTCATTTGTAGATTTCATCACAGCAGGTAACACTGGAATATTGGAAGTGGATAGGTTCAGCAAGATGGCTCATTTCATTGCGCTGCCTGCGTTACCAAATACCAAGCCTTTGACTAAAATTTTTATTAAAGAAATCGTAAAATTACATGGGATTCCATCGGATATTGTTTCCGACCGTGGGGTTCAATATTTTTCCAAATTTTGGAAAGCATTTTGTGCTCACTTGGGGATTCATCTTTCATTTTCATTCGCCTTTCATCCACAGCCTAATGAGCAAACTGAACGATTGAACCAGAATCTTAAGACATATCTTAGGCGCTTTGTGTCCGAGAATCAGGAGGAATGGGTTTCTTATTTACCTCAGGCTGAGTTCACCGTGTATATCCGTTGTCATAAAGCTACTGGCAAGTACCCGTTCTTCAGGGCATACGGTTTTCATTCTCAATTCTGTTCCTTCAATAGGAATTGTTCTTCAGGAGTATTTGAGGAGGAACGTTTTTCTTCGCCTATTACATCAGTGTGGCAAGGTTTTCTTAATAAGTTAAGGAGGATGGGGCCCAGATACAAGAGTATGGCTGATCGGAAATGATTAGTGGGTCCGTACCTGAGTGTTGGTGATTTGGTGTGGTTGTGTTCAAAGAACATTAAGTTGAAAGTTCATTCTTGGAAACTTGGCCCCTATAAAATAATTGCCTCAGTTAATCCAGTAGCATTTTGCCTTGCTTTACCACCTACTTTCAAGATAGTTTCACCAATGACGTCTCAAGAAATATATTGCATCCTCTGAACCATTGTCACCACTACCTTCCAGAGTCATTGTTGATGGGAGTCTGGAATTCCAGATAGCAAATATTATCGATTCTTCTTTCTCTATGGAATTGCCGGAAATTGACAAGTGCAGTATTCGCCTGTCTCCGGCAGTTCCATAGAGAATGAATGGAATAGAGGAGAACATGCTTGACCTTCGCTACATTCACCCATGGCTCAGCAAAACCAACGTTCGGACCCCAACGATCAATAAGTTATCGTGTATCTATAATGTATACTTGACATAACCCTTTTTAAAGCTCCAGTTGTAGCTAAGTAAAGCAGCAAACACCAGGATTGCTCTGTGTATCCGCTCTACGAGAAGCTGTCGTATGTTCCCCTGAAGCTATTTTGTTACTACGAGAGTACTTGGCGATTCTTAGCCTCCGGGGAGTCTGGGTCTTTGCTTTTATCAAACAATGATGGCTGGGTTAGGAAGATGCCAGAAAAATCACTGGAGGACAACGAAAAAAGTTCAGAGCACAAATCCTGATGTGTGGATCATTAAAGTGATTGTCCAGGCTTCGGTTTCAAGTCTGAAATCACTCTATGTGACTTCAGAATCGTGACTGTAGACTTAAGACCCAAGCCTGGACAACCCCTGTAATGACACAACGCTACCTGAGATGTAAGTAAGGGAGGTATAGAGGGCAGGGAAGCATGGTAGAACAGGAAGGGGAGAAGAACATAGACGGGAAGAAGAGAAGCAAGGCAGAGGAGCAGGATAGAGGGTAGAGGAGCATAGCAGAACAGGAATAGAAAAAGCACAAAGAGGGCAGAGGAGCAGGACAGAACGGGAAGAGAAGAAGCACATAGAGGGCAGAGGAACAGGACAGCGGATAGAGGAGCAGGGCAGAATAGGAAGAGAAGAAGCACATATAGGGCAGAGGAGCAGGACAGAGGGTAGAGGAGAAGCATAGAGAGGGAAGATGAGCAGGGCAGAACAGGAAGAGGAGGAATAGAGTAGCAGGGCAGAAACAGAGACGGCAGAGAAGCAGGACATATCGCTAATAAGCAGGACAGAGAAGAAATGAGTATCACAACAAAGATGGATGATGAACAGGTCATAGAAGGAAGAGGAGCAGAACAAAGAAGAATGTAGAAGTTGAACAGAGAGGAAAAGAGAAGCAGGACAAAGAAATAGAACATGGAGAAAAAAAGGAGAAGGAGGGAAGAAGAGCAGCACAGAGAGGGAAGAAGAAGCAGGACGGTTTTGTGTTGCTCCTCTTCCCTCCCTTTCCTTTTTCTCTTTTTCTTCTAGGACAAAGGGGGAAGAAGCAGGAAACAGAAGGAAGAGAAATAGAGTAAATAATAAGAGAAGCAGGGCAGAGGGAAGAGGACCACAACAGAGGAGGAAGAGAAACAGGGCAGAGAATTAAAGAGTCTCAGGGCAGAGAAGGAAGGATAGAATGGCACAGTGAAGCACCTCATGCCTGACAGAGAGGACGAGAAAAGCAGGACATAGCGGGAAGAGAACCTGGATAGGGAGGAAAAGAAAAGCTGGACAAAGAGGGAAGGGAACCTGGACAGGGATGAAAAGATAAGCAGGACAAAGAGGGAAGAGATCCTGGACATAGAGGAAAGGTAAAGTAGGACAAAGAAGGAAGAGAGCCTGGACAGGGAGGAAAAGAGAAGCAGGACAAAGAGGGAAGAGAACCTGAACAGAGAGGAAAGGAAAAGTAGGACGGAGAGTCAAGAGAACCTGGACAGGGAGGAAAGGAAAAGTAGGACAAAGAAGGAAGAGAACCTGGACAGGGTGGAAAGGAAAAGGAGGACAAAGAAGGAAGAGAACCTGGACAGGGTGGAAAAGAAAAGCAGGACATTATGGGAAGAGAATGTGGACAGGAAGGAAAAGAAAAGTTGGATAAAGAGAAAAAAAACTGGTCAGGGAGGAAAAGAAAAGTAGGACAAGAGAACCTGAACATGGAGGAAAAGAAAAGTGGGACAAAGAAGGAAAAGAACCTGGACAGGGAGGAAAAGGAAAGTAGGACAGAGATGAAAGAGGTGTGGAACAGAAAGGGAAGAAAGGCAGGATAAGGAGGAAAAGAGGAACAGAATAAACAGAGGAAAAGAGGCATGACATCGAGGAAGAAAGGAAAAGAAACTCAGAAAATAGAGGAAAGAAGTTGTATATTGATTTAGAAGCATAGCCGAGTTCTGAAGTCAGGGAAGGTGTAGCCTCTTCTCACTCAAATGACTGTGCCTTAATGCTCCTGACATTATTGATATGGCGTGGGCATTTGGTTTGTTTGTGCCCTAGTGTAGGAGCAGCATATTTCTGTCTCACATTCACAACGACCCTCCTACTAAGCAGCGATGTGATGCGCATCCCAAAAGGGAGACTCTGACTGCCACCCTAATATCTTTCTGAGCAGTGACTGTGACCTGCGTGTGAACACGTGCCTGTAGCAGCCAGTTGGCATGGCTATGGGCGTCATATACCAGCCAACCCTCTGCAATTTGACAAATGGCTGTGTCTTGCACATTGTTTCGGACCACTCTCATCACAGAGTCGTTAGGTCATCAGCACTCTCAAATTAATGAATGGAGAAGCAGAGGCTTTGTTGGCTCCATTCACACAGCGATGTTCAGAGCCCTGGCTTTTGGGATCAGCGGGGACCCAACCCCAGTGATTGGGAAGTTATCCCCTGTACCACGGGGGTAGTATTGTCCAGGCGACATGTCATTCTTCAGCATACCTAGCCTAAAAATTCCCCATCTGTCCCGCTCCTCTCTTCTAAATAGGGGTCAGTCCACCTGAAATGACCTCACTGTGGTCCGCCTGAAAAAATAATTTGGGAACCACTGGTCTGTGTAGTGTTGAGGTGAGAATGCGGCACCAGCCTCCAGTCTGCACACCCCCCTCCAATGAAATCATGGTTAATAATTAATTGTGAATTAAAAAAAAAAAATTCTGACATCTTCACGTGATGTGAAGCAGGTAGCCAGCCACCATAGACGAGCTCTGCCGGCAGCTATAAAAACTACATTTCCCATGAGAGGCAGCCGGCTCGCTCTGGTCTCTCAGCGTGATCACATGAATATGCAGGAGGCTTCTTGCCGCCATTGTAGGCCATCCATATGCAATGAGTCTAGGTAATGATGTGCAGGATGGGTGGCTGCTTTCCGCTGCACTGGCCTCCGTCATCCCGGATCATGTGGAGCTGTCCGCGATCCACGTCTAGCTGTCAGTCAAGCCTGATAATGCATTATCAACAAATGTATTCTGTGCGCTGATACCTGAGGCATCCCGAATTTACATATTGATAGGCCTGATGGGAGCCGGCGGAAAATAATTCAAGTGCATAATATAGATGGAAGATAACATACAAGCTTTTGTGTCTGATCTGTATACAGAAATAGGAAATTCTGCCCCCAGGAGAATATATATATATGTATATATATATATATATATATATATATATATATATACTCCACTGAGGACCACGGAGCTTTGTGATAAAGCTCTGCTTTCATTAACTATTGGGATAAAGATGCTCTTTTTTTTCCTTAAAAGGGCTCTCCACCAAAATACTTCTGTGTAGCATCAATCAGACGGGCCATAAAATTGTGATTGTTGGATTAATTATTTCGCTCCGGTCCATCAAAGTCAAATTTGCAGAGATCCATGCAAACTATGGGAAAGAACTAGCGCTACAGAGCTTTTCTAGGAGGTTACCTAGATGGCGCCACCGACTTTGACATCACTTCCTGCTCGGCAGCTATTGGATAAAGACTCCCTTTGCCCGCCCCTTACAGGAAGTCTGCACCAGAGGTGGACATAAGCATTGGTACACAGGGGCCCAAGAGGTAAAGGGCCCACCTCCACCTCCAAAGCAGCTTCTATGACCGACATAAAGGGGTGCATCACAATAAGATATTGGACTCCAATGGGCCCATAGGCTGTTGTTGCACAGGGGTTCGCTTCTGCCTACGTCCCGCCCCTACGCACGTAATGACAATACTGTAATAATTTATTGGTTTTCTTTTCAATCCAAATACAAGAGGACGCTCCTAAAATAAATCAGTGACTTCCAGTGTTAAGTGCAGAGTATCAGCAGGAAGTGCAGAATTGTGCAGCCTAAGCTAATAGCTGCAGAGCAGGAAGTGATGTCACAGAGTGGGCGTGGCTGTGGCACATTCTGCTGTAGAGCTCAGTAGCTTGCAGCGCTAGTTGCTGTCTGTGGTATTAAGGACTTGTAGTGCCCACAGCACCTTGGAAACTTGCATAATTAAAAAAAATGAATGGCTCTGGTTTGTCACGTGAGCTTAGATACTGAATATTACTATTAATTGTGAAAATGACATTTTACTTTAAGTTGTCCTTTGATAAATGTTGTCAGCTGACAAGACTGGGAAAAAGGGTAATAAGGGGGCAGTCAACTAGGGCTAATGGGGACACTGTGGGTGCTGCTGATGGGGACACTGCTGGTGGTGCTGATGGGGACAGTGTGGGTAATGCTGATGGGGACACTGGGTGTTGCTGATAGGGACACTGCAGATGGTGCTGATGGGGACACTGTGGGTAGTGCTGATGGGGACACTGTGGGTGGTGCTGATGGGGACACTGCGGGTGATGCTGATGAGGACACTGCGGGTGATGCTGATGAGGACACTGCGGGTCGTACTATGGAGAAACAGCGGATGGTGCTGATGGGGGCACTGTGGGTGGTGCTGATGGGATCACTGCAAGTGGTGCTGATGGGGACACTGTGGGTGGTGCTGATGGGATCACCTCAAGTGGTGCTGATGGGGACACTGGGTGGTGCTGATGGTGACACTGCAGATGGTGCAGATGGGGACACTGGGCGGTGCTGATGGGATCACTGAAAGTGATGCTGATGGGGATACTGCAGGTGATGCTGATGGGGACACTGTGGGTGGTACTAATGGAGACACAGCGGATGGTGCCGATGGGGACACTCTGGGTAGTGCTGATGGGACACTGCGGGTGGTGCTGATGGGAACACTGCAAGTGGTGCTGATTGGGACACTGCAGATGGTGCTGATGGAGACACTGCGGGTGATGCTGATTAGGACACTGGGTGGTGCTGATGGGGACACTGTGCGTAGTGCTGATGGGGACACTGTGGGTGGTGCCGATGGGGACACTGCGGGTGGTGTTGATGGAGACACTGCGGGTGGTGCTGATGAGAACACTGCGGGTGGTACTATGGAGACACAGCGGATGGTGCTGATGGGGGCACTGTGGGTGGTGCTGATGGGAACACTGCAAGTAGTGCTGATGGGGACACTGCAGATGGTGCTGATGGAGACACTGTGGGTGATGCTGATGAGGACACTGGGTGGTGCTGATGGGGACACTGTGGGTGCTGCTACTGGGAACACTGCGGGTAGTGCTGATGGGGACACTGCATGTGGTGCTGATGAGGACATTGTGGGTGATGCTGATGAGGACACTGCGGGTCGTACTAAGGAGAAACAGCGGATGGTGCTGATGGGGGCACTGTGGGTGGTGCAGAAGGGATCACTACAAGTGGTGCTGATGGGAACACTGTGGGTGGTGCTGATGGGATCACTGCAAGTGGTGCTGATGGGGACACTGGGTGGTGCTGATGGGATCACTGCAAGTGATGCTGATGGGGACACTGCGGGTGGTACTATGGAGAAACAGCGGATGGTGCTGATGGGGGCTCTGTGGGTGGTGCAGATGGGATCACTGCAAGTGGTGCTGATGGGCACACTGTGGGTGGTGCTCATGCGATCACTGTAAGTGGTGCTGATGGGGACACTGTGGGTGGTGCTGATGGGATCACTGCAAGTGCTGCTGATGGGGACACTGTGGGTGGTGCTGATGGGATCATTGCAAGTGATGCTGATGGGGACACTGCAGGTGGTGCTGATGGAGACACTGCGGGTGGTACTAATGAAGACACAGCAGATGGTGCTGATGGGGACACTGTGGGTGGTGCTGATAGGAACACTGCAAGTGGTGCTGATGGGGACCCTGTGGGTGGTGCTGATGGTGACGCTGCAGATGGTGCTCATGGGATCACTGCAAGTGGTGTTGATGGGGACACTGTGGGTGGTGCTGATGGGATCACTGCAAGTGGTGCTGATGGGGACACTGTGGGTGGTGCTAATGGGATCACTGCAAGTGGTGCTGATGGGGACACTGTGGGTGGTGCTGATGGGGATGCTGGATGATGCTAATTGGGTCACTACAGGTGGTGCTGATGGGATCACTGCAAGTGGTGCTGATGGGGACACTGTGGGTGGTGCTGATGGGGATGCTGAATGATGCTGATTGGGACACTACAGGTTGTGCTGATGGGTACACTGCAGCTGGTGCTGATGGGGACAATGCGGGTGGTGCTGATGAGAACACTGCAAGTGGTGCTGATGGGGACCCTGTGGGCGGTGCTGATGGCGACGCTGCAGAAGGTGCTGATGGGGACACTGTGGGTGGTGCTCATGGGATCACTGCAAGTGGTGTTGATGGGGACACTGTGGGTGGTGCTCATGGGTACACTGCAGGTGGTGCTGATGGGGACAATGAGGGTGGTGCTGATGGGAACACTGCAAGTGGTGCTGATGGGGACACTGTGGGTGGTGCTGATGGGGACGCTGGGTGGTGCTGATGGGTACACTGCAGGTGGTGCTGATGGGGACACTGCGGGTGGTGCTGATGAGAACATTGCGGGTGCTGCTGATGAGGACACTGTGGGTAATATGTGGATGTCAATTTCCAATGAGAGACATCATGTCTGGCAGCAATGACTGCTTTTTATAGGGGCACTGTGTCATGACAGCATCCTGTAGTGGAGCGGCAGCCATTGTTATAGGGTCACTGTGGATTACAACTCAAGGACTTCTATCCACTACAGAATTTACTTATTTAAAAGATAAATGCTCGTCACTCAGCTGCTAGCAGGAGCAGTATGCGTGCAGCTACAGAGAGACAGAAGTGTAATAGTGAGGTAGGCGCAGTGCTGCGCTCCGCACATTCATGCTCCGCAGCACATTCTTGTAAACAGGCAGAACGCTGCTCTCCTGGGCAGGAGGTAATAGGTATTCTGCTGCAGCCCAGGAAATTGGCAGGGGAGGAAAATCTACCACTGGCAAATATTCTCATGGAGATAGAAGAGACTGCACCAGCTGCCAGCTGACTCTGTGACCGGGCCAATGGAAGGCAGAGAGGTATTGATCCACCAGGATTATTGGTCTCTTGTCATAGGGGGAAGGTGGTGCCATGAGGTTCATTTATGTTCAACCTTTTTTAACCCCTTTACCCCCAAGGGTGGTTTGCACGTTAATGACCGGGCCAATTTTTACATTTCTGACCACTGTCCCTTTATGAGGTTATAACTCTGGAACGCTTCAACGGATCCTGATGATTCTGACATTGTTTACTGAGACATAAAAATACACAAAGAAAATGGGAGACGTCTATTAGCATCCTGGATAGGACCTGTGCACAGTATATACCATATGAGAATAACCATACTAGAAATAGGAGGAAACCAATATGGCTAAATAGAGCTGTAAGGGGCGCAATAAGTGACAAAAAGAAAGCATTTAGAGAATTAAAGGAAGTAGGTAGTGATGAGGCATTAAATAAATACAAAAAAAATAAATAAATTCTGTAAAAAGCAACTCAAGGCAGCAAAGATTGAGACAGAGAGACTCATTGCCAGAGAGAGTAAAAATAATCCCAAAATATTCTTTAACTACGTAAATAGTAAGAAACTAAAAAATGATAGTGTTGGCCGCCTTAAATATAGTCTGGGTGAAATGGTGGATGAGGATGAGGAAAAAGCCAATATGCTAAATGACTTTTTTTCATCAGTATTTACACAAGGATATTCCATGGCAGACAATATGATCAGTGATAACAAAAATTCCTCATTAAATGTCACCTGCTTAACCCAGCCGGAAGTGCGGCGGCGTCTAAAAATCACTAAAATTGACAAATCTCCGGGCCCGGATGGGATACACCCCCGAGTACTGCAGGAATTAAGCACAGTCATTGATAGACCATTATTTTTAATCTTTAGAGACTCCATAATAACAGGGTCTGTACCACAGGACTGGCGTATAGCAAATGTGGTGCCAATATTCAAAAAGGGGACAAAAACTGAACTCGGAAATTATAGGCCAGTAAGCTTAACCTCTACTGTGGGTAAAATCCTGGAGGGAATTCTAAGGGATGCTATACTGGAGTATCTGAAGAGGAATAACCTCATGACCCAGTATCAGCACGGGTTTACTAGGGACCGTTCATGTCAGACTAATTTGATCAGTTTCTATGAAGAGGTAAGTTCCGGATTGGACCAAGGGAACCCAGTGGATGTAGTGTATATGGACTTTTCAAAAGCTTTTGATACGGTGCCACACAAAAGGTTGATACATAAAATGAGAATAATGGGGATAGGGGAGAATATGTGCAAGTGGGTTGAGAGCTGGCTCAGGGATAGGAAACAAAGGGTGGTTATTAATGGAGCACACTCGGACTGGGTCGCGGTTAGCAGTGGGGTACCACAGGGGTCAGTATTGGGCCCTCTTCTTTCTAACATATTTATTAATGATCTTGTAGGGGGCATAGAGAGCAGAATTTCAATATTTGCAGACAGGGGTGAACCTAGCCTCTCTGCTGCCTGAGGCGAACGGTAAAATGGCGCCCCCCCCCCCCCCTTAGTAAAATCAGTACAAATAAATCTGGTTTACTCTTTACTAGCCTAACCTGACGCACATGGAAAATACATACACTTTTCAATAGGAATATATTTGAAACATCGATCTTTACACTTCTTCAGGGACTAAATGCCGCCTGAGGTGAAGTGATCAACTTGCTTTATTTTAAGTGTGCCCCTGATGCCGGTAGCCGCAGCTCATAAACGATTTTTGGGGTAACAGACGCCCTTTAAAAAGGTACTACTGGCCTCTCAGATCCTCAATATTAATCTGACCTGATAGCAAAATGACTATAGGATATGTCCTCCACTTGCCCAAGTAAGTCACAATAACATGTATGGGTATAACATCCTTTTCTCATAAGCACCACTTATTTGTACCATATAAATGAGATCATGTATATACTATTCATCCCCTGGGCAAATATAGTCATTTTGCTATCAGGTCAGATTAATATTGAGGATCTGAGAGGCCAGTAGTACCTTTTCAACACCCCGCCCCTTTTTCTGTTCGTTGGTCATAGGGAAAGGAAGAACAGATAGAGAAAAAGACAGAAAGAAAACAGAGAAAGAAGGAGGGGAAAGAAAACAGAGAAAGGAGGAGAAAGAAAACAGAGAAAGAAGGAGGGGAAAGAAAGAACAGAGAAAGAAGGAGGGGAAAGAAAGAAAGAAAGAAAGAAAGAAAGAAAGAAAGAAAGAAAGAAAGAAAGAAAGAAAGAAAGAAAGAAAGAAAGAAAGAAAGAAAGAAAGAAAGAGAGGAAAGAACAGAGAGAAAGAGAAAGAAATAGGAGAAAGAAAGAGGGGAATGGCAGAAAGAACAGAGAGAAAGAAAGAGGGGAAAGAAAGAGAGAGAGAAAGAGGGTAAAGAACAGAGAGAGAGAGAGAAAGAAAGAGGGGAAAGAAAGAAAGAACAGAGAGCCAAAGAAAGAAAGAAAGAACAGAGAAAAAAAGAGAGGAAAGAAAAAAAGATTAAAGAGGGAAATAAAGAACAGAGAGAGAAAGAAAGAAAGATTCTATAAAGATACTATAGCGGCCCGACTCCCATTGTAATGCCCATTGAACATCCCGCTGCAGGACATATCATGATCCGCTCACATGGCCGGCATCCCCGATTCCAAGGCAATCCTGCTGTCCGCGCTGTCGGAGGAGGACACCGTGATGGATCTGAAGCATTCCCTGAAGTGCCTCCATGGTTCCGTCACAATCTCCTCCCGAAATTACATAATTTCCGGTCAGCTTCCAGCACATCACTTCCGGTGGAACGTCACGTGCGAGTTTTAAAGTGCACCACGGGGCTCCGCCGTGTACCCCTGTGTCCACAGGAAAACTAAGCTCCCGGCCGGGACAGCCTCTCAAAATCGGGACTGTCCCGCTGGATCCGGGACGGTTGGGAGGTATGAAATTTGCTCCCCACCATACACCGACATCGTACACGCACGGCTCCACACACCTCATACACGCACGGTTCCGCTTTGTATGCCTCTTACACACACGGATCCGCTCCGTACACCTCACGCACACACACGGCTCCACTCAGTACACACGTGGCTCCACTCCGTAAACCTTGTACACATGCGGCTCTGCTCTGTACACCTGGTACACACGCGGCCACGCTACGCACACCTCCTACACACATAGCTCCACTCCGTAAACCTTGTACACATGCGGCTCTGATCCATACACCTCGTACTCATGCTGCTCCGCTCCGTACACACACGGCTCCACTCTGTACACCAAGTACACACATGGCTCCGCTCCATACACCTCGTACACACACGGCTCCACTCTGTACACCAAGTACACACACGGCTCCGTTTCATACACCAAGTACACACACGGCTCTGCTCCATACACCAAGTACACACATGGCTCCGCTCCATACACCAAGTACACACGCGTCTCTGCTCCGCAGAGATCGCACACACATGGCTCCACTCCGTATGCCTCATACACACACGGCTCTGCACCGTACACACCCGGCTCTGTTCTGCACACCTCGCACCTCGTACACACGGCTCCGCTCCATATACCTTGTACACACACGGCTCTGCTACATCCACCCTGCAAACCCCTCCTGACGCCACACATCAACTTCCCCTAATCCAGCACCATGACAATCACCACAGCAGAGTCCTGCATACAGGAGGACCCTGATCATGTGACCACTGATTCCTCCCCCTCCTGTGACCTCATCACAGGTCCTGTGTGCACAGAGCAGCCATCCATGAGCAACCCGAGGAGATGCATGGAGAAGAGCGACTTCAGCGTCAGGACCTGTGATGATGTCACGTGAGTTGGGGAGGGCTGGATGAGGAGATCCAGGACGGAGCCCTGAATAGACTCAATAGCATAACAGAAAAAAACAAAAAACTGACAGCACTCACAGTACTGGGGCGCCCGTTCAGCATTTGGGGAACCGTCCCGAATATAGCCAGATCAATCAAAGAAGAATGAACAGTGCTCCATCCAGGTGTAGAAATCTTGAAAATTAGCTTTATTAAGCCATGACACAGCAACGTTTCGACCACCACTTGGTCTTTGTCAAGCATACAATACAGCATAGGGGGCCATCTTAAATAGTGTGGATGCCACACAGTGCACCAATCACCACCAGATGCCACCCACACAAAACAATTAACAAAAATCACATAGAAAAACAGACATCGGTAATCTATAAATAGCAACATTATCAACGAACACCCTTATTGAAGATAAAAAATCCCACTCTTCACCATAAAAATGCACCGATCTTCTTGTAATCTTCATGGATCGGCGAACCGCTGCTTCCTGTATCTTCATCACCATGGGAAAACTCGGCCAATCGGATGAATCGGACTATCCCGGTATCCAATCCAGGAGTATTGCGCCAGAGTGAAGAAGCACCCTATCACGCCTTCCGGTACATATCGTCCCACAAAAACCGCCCAATCCAAAGTGCACTACTTTCTAAACAATCCCAGTACCCGTATATTACTTCCGGGTTCCTGGGGTTCACCTAGCAAGACGTGGGAGAGCGCAGGCGCATAGAACACAAGGCGAGCCACCACCACATGACCGCGGCCGGGGTCCGCCCCCACGACAACATGCGCACGCGCAACCTCCCGGCCACCCAAAGTATAGGCGCCGTAGAGGCGCGCAGGCGCACCACGTCCGGGACAAGCCACCGCCGCAGGACCGATGCGCCGGCCCGCTCACGTAATCCAACGCGCAGGCGCAGTCCATCACACTATACAGCGCCCTAACAGTAAGTGCACAGGGAGCTACTGCACTAACGCGCAGGAGCATCAAAGCCAGGAGAAGACCCAAAAAGGGGCTCCTCTTAGAGGCCCAGACGCGCGAGCGCAGATACCGCAGGCTTCACCCATACACCTGTAAGGGAAGATACATATATGCAAAAGAGATATCCATCCCTATTAACAATATAACATATAGAAAAAACCTATTACCCCCACGTAATGCGGTATACTTTGGGTGGCCGAGAGGTTGCACGTGCGCATGTTGTTGTGGGGGTGGACCCCGGCCGCGGTCATGTGGTGGTGGCTCGCCTTGTGTTCTATGCGCCTGCGCTCTCCCACGTCTTGCTAGGTGAACCCCAGGAACCCGGAAGTAATATACGGGTACTGGGATTGTTTAGAAAGTAGTGCACTTTGGATTGGGCGGTTTTTGTGGGACGATATGTACCGGAAGGCGTGATAGGGTGCTTCTTCACTCTGGCGCAATACTCCTGGATTGGATACCGGGATAGTCCGATTCATCCGATTGGCCGAGTGTTCCCATGGTGATGAAGATACAGGAAGCAGCGGTTCGCCGATCCATGAAGATTACAAGAAGATTGGTGCATTTTTATGGTGAAGAGTGGGATTTTTTATCTTCAATAAGGGTGTTCGTTGATAATGTTGCTATTTATAGATTACCGATGTCTGTTTTTCTATGTGATTTTTGTTAATTGTTTTGTGTGGGTGGCATCTGGTGGTGATTGGTGCACTGTGTGGCATCCACACTATTTAAGATGGCCCCCTATGCTGTATTGTATGCTTGACAAAGACCAAGTGGTGGTCGAAACGTTGCTGTGTCATGGCTTAATAAAGCTAATTTTCAAGATTTCTACACCTGGATGGAGCGCTGTAGACTCAATAGCATAGCGTAGTAACTGAACCTGCGTCTCCAACGCAAATCCAATCACTACACCGACAGAATCTGCCGCCCCCTCTCTTCACGGACGACAGTGCCGCCTGAGCCAAAGAGCTCAACTCGCCTCATGGTAGCGGCGCCACTGTTTGCAGATGACACTAAACTCTGCATGTTAATCAATACAGGGGAGGACAATTTTATATTACAGAATGATTTATGTAAACTAGAAGCTTGGGCTGATAAATGGCAAATGAGCTTTAATGGGGATAAATGTAAGGTCATGCACTTGGGTAGAAGTAATAAGATGTATAACTATGTGCTTAATTCTAAAACTCTGGGCAAAACCGTCAATGAAAAAGACCTGGGAGTATGGGTGGATGACAAACTCATATTCAGTGGCCAGTGTCAGGCAGCTGCTACAAAGGCAAATAAAATAATGGGATGCATTAAAAGAGGCATAGATGTTCATGAGGAGAACATAATTTTACCTCTATACAAGTCACTAGCTCGACCACACTTAGAATACTGTGCACAGTTCTGGTCTCCGGTGTATAAGAAAGACATAGCTGAACTAGAGCGGGTGCAGAGAAGAGCGACCAAGGTTATTAGAGGACTGGGGGGTCTGCAATACCAAGATAGGTTATTACACTTGGGGCTATTTAGTTTGGAAAAACGAAGACTAAGAGGTGATCTTATGTTAATGTATAAATATATGAGGGGACAGTACAAAGACCTTTCTGATGATCTTTTTAATCATAGACCTGAGATAGGGACAAGGGGGCATCATCTACGTCTGGAGGAAAGAAGGTTTAGGCATAATAACAAACGCAGGTTCTTTACTGTAAGAGCAGTGAGACTATGGAACTCTCTGCCGTATGATGTTGTAATGAGTGATTCATTACTTAAATTTAAGAGGGGATTGGATACATTTCTGGAAAAGTATAATGTTACAGGTTATATACACTAGATTCCTTGATAGGGCGTTGATCCAGGGAACTAGTCTGATTGCCGTATGTGGAGTCGGGAAGGATTTTTTTCCCCAAGGTGGAGCTTACACTTTGCCACATGGGTTTTTTTGCCTTCCTCTGGATCAACATGTTAGGGCATGTTAGGTTAGGCTATGGGTTGAGCTAGATGGACTTAAAGTCTTCCTTCAACCTTAATAACTATGTTACTATGTTAGTCGAGACATATTGTACTTCATGATAGTGGTAACATTTCTTTGATATTACCTGCATTTATTTGTGAAAAAAATGGAAATTTGGCGAAAATTTTTAAAATTTCACAATTTTCCAACTTTAAATTGTTATGCCCTTAAATCACAGAGATATGTCACACAAAATACTTAATAAGTAACATCTCCCACATGTCTACTTTACATCAGCACAATTTTGGAACACATTTTATTTTTGTTAGGGAGTTATAAGGGTTAAAAGTTGACCAGCAATTTCTCTTTTTTACAACACCATTTTTTTTAGGGACCACATCACATTTGAAGTCACTTTGAGGGGTCTATATGATAAAAAATACCAAAGTGTGACACCATTCTAAAAACTGCACCCCTCAAAGTGCTCAAAACCATATTCATTCAAGAAGTTTATTAACCCTTCAGGTGTTTCACAGGAATTTTTGGAATGTTTACCAAAAAATGAACATTTAACTTTTCTTCACAAAATTTTTTACTTCAGCTCCAATTTGTTTAATTTTACCAAGGGTAACAGGAGAAATTGGACCCCAAAAGTTGCTGTACAATTAATTTGTCCTGAGTGCGCTGATACCCCATATGTGGGGGTAAACCACTGTTTGGGCGCATGGGAGAGCTCGGAAGGGAAGGAGCGCCATTTGACTTTTCAATGCAAAATTGACTGGAATTGAGATAGGACGCCATGTCGCGTTTGGAGAGCCCCTGATGTGCCTAAACATTGAAACCCCCCACAAGTGACACCATTTTGGAAAGTAGACCTCCCTAAGGCACTTATCTAGATGTGTGGTGAGCACTTTGACCCACCAAGTGCTTCACATAAGTTTATAATGTAGAGTCGTAAGAATAAAAAATCATATTTTTTCACAAAAATGATCTTTTCGCCCCCAATTTTTTATTTTCCTACGGATAATAGAAGAAATTGGACCACAAAAATTGTTGTGCAATTTGCCCTGAGTACGCTGATACCCCATATGTGGGGGTAAACCACTGTTGGGGCGCATGGCAGAACTCGGAAGGGAAGGAGCGCCGTTTGACTTTTCAATGCAAAATTGGCTGGAATTGAGATTGGACGTCATGTCGCATTTGGAGAGCCACTGATGTGCCTAAACAGTGGAAACCCCTCAATTCTAACTGAAACCCTAACACAAATACACCCCTAATCCCAACCCTATCCATAACCCTAACCACACCCCTAATTCCAACACACCCCTAACCCTAATCCCAACCATAACCCTAACCACACCCCTAACACTGAAAAACCCCTGACTGTAATCCCAACTGTAAATGTAATCCAAATCCTAACCCTAACTTTAGCCCCATCCCTAACCCTAACCTTAATGGGAAAATGGAAATAAATACATTTTTTTTATTTTATTATTTTTCCATAACTAAGGGGGTGATGAAGGGGGGCTTGATTTACTATTTATAGCGGGTTATTTAGCGGATTTTTATGATTGGCAGCCGTCACACACTAAAAGACGCTTTTTATTGCAAAAAAATTGTTTTTGTGTCTCCAGATTTTGAGAGCTATAATTTTTCCATATTTTGGTCCACAGAGTCATGTGAGGTCTTGTTTTTTTGCGGGACGAGTTGACGTTTTTATTGGTAACATTTTCGGGCACGTGACATTTTTTGATCGCTTTTTATTCCGATTTTTGTGAGGCAGAATGACCAAAAACCAGCTATTCATGAATTTCTTTTGGGGGTGTGCGTTTATACCGTTCCACGTTTGGTAAAATTAATAAAGCAGTTTTATTTTTCGGGTCAGTGCGATTATAGATCCCTCATATCTTTTTTTTATGTTTTGGCGCTTTTATACTATAAAAACAATTTTATATAAAAAAGAATAATTTTGCATTGCTTTATTCTGAGGACTATAACTTTTTTTATGTTTTCGCTGATGATGCTGCATGGCGGCTTATTTTTTGCGGGACAAGATGACGTTTTCAGCGGTACCATGTTTTTTTTATTTCCCTCTTTTTGATCGCGTGTTATTCCACATTTTGTTCGGCAGTATGATAACAAAGCGTTGTTTTTTGCCTCGTTTTTAAATTTTTTTTTTTACAGTGTTCACTGAAGGGGTTAACTACTGGGACAGTTTTATAGGTTGGGTCGTTACGGACGCGGCGATACTAAATATGTGTACTTTTATTGTTTTTTTTATTTAGATAAAGAAATGTATTTATTGGAACAATATATATATATTTTTATTTTTTTAGGATTTTTTTTAATTTTTTACACATGTAAATATATTTTTTTACTTGTTTACTTTGTCCCAGGGGGGGACATGACTATATAGTGTCAGATCGCTGATCTGACACTTTGCAGTGCACTGTGTCAGATCAGCGATCACACAGGCACTGCAGGAGGCTTGCTGGCGCCTGCTCTGAGCAGACGCTTGTAAGCCACCTCCCTGCAGCCCCGTGGCTATTTTGGATCCGGGGCCTGCAGGGAGGAGGATGGAGGAGACCCTCGGAGTAACGCGATCACATCGCGTTGCTCCGAGGGTCTCAGGGAAGCACGACGGGAGGCCCCCTCCCTGCACGATGCTTCTCTATGCCGCCGGAATGCTGCGATCATGTTTGATCGCAGTGTTCTTGGGGTTAATGTCCCAGGAGCAGTCCGTGACCGCTCCTGGCACATAGTGCTGGATGTCAGCTGTGATAGTCAGCTGACACCCGGCCCCGATCAGCCGCGCTCCCCCCGTGAGCGCGGCTGATCGGTGATGACATACTTTCCCATCTGTGGTCATACGGGCCCATACCACCTCGACGGGATAGTACGTCATGTGTCAGAAACAGGTTAATATCTGGCTGACATTTTCCTTACAAGTTACTTAGAAATGTGGTCTTGATTATATGGTGTCCATACTCCATACTGAATAAAGTTGTGCAAAAATGTTGCGTCTTTGGTGTTTTTACACCAGTCTCAGCTCCTGTTAATGAACAAGATGCAACTTACTCCACTACACCAATTCATTAAGACTGGCGCACAAATTGGCCTATTCATGAGAGCCCACCAGCCACGACAAGGCGTACTTTTGTTTGTTGGGACTCTGACCCAATATTTATCAAATAGGCCTGCAATATTAAAGCACAGCACTAAACAGAATTATCCTTAGACATATTCAATATTTTCCTATTACTTGCACTCATTGGTATGTATGTACTGCAATCACAGCATCCTGCACCCGTTCACAATTGATTCTTTCAGTTAGGTGGTGCTGATCACATTTGTGATGACCATGACCTTGTCAGGCTGAGCACTCCTCCATCATTCTCAGGACGTTTTTAATTTTTGCTTGCTAGATCCTATCTGTCCTTTAAATGTCATGGTTAGGACATGGTTAATGTCCTGTTCTCTCAGGGTTAATTTTGGTGGCCTCCCTTTCGATTTGGGAGGGGTGTTTATACTGACTCCAGACTAGGATTCGCTGTCAGCTATACTTTCTGTTCTAGTCTGTGTGCCTGACCTCTGGAGTGTGTGCTAGGTTTGCACTTGTTTTCCTTGCTCTCCATGCGCTACTCTGTTTGTTCTTCTGGATTTCTGACCTCTGGCTTCACTTCTGACAATCCCCTGTCTCACCCCTTTGGTACTTCATGATCTCCTGGCTCCGATCTAAGCTTGTTCGACTACTCTCTTGTGTTTATCCTTTCTCTGTTCCCTGGCATCTGGCTCCACCCCTGATCACCTCCCACTCTGTCACATGTTTCAGGTCCTGTTTGTACCTGGTTAGTAACCTGGCGCTTTGCTCAGCTCACTTGCTGCTGTGTGCAGCGTTTCCCACAGCAGTATTACCTGGGAGCCATGACATTATAGCTGACCATACAGTCTTTTACCTGGTGGGGGGTGTTGGTATGCCATGCATCCGGTACAGGCTCTCATGGGGCAGCTTATGCAGAAACTGTCCATGGAGCAGCAAGCCCTGTCTCACTCACACCAACAGGTGCAGAGAGATGTGGCAGGTGCTTTAAAGAGGTCTGCTCTGTTGAGGTTCCAGGAGGGGGCTCACTGATGTATTCCTAGTAGACCCCGAGCCACCGGTAAAGTTACCCGACAGTTTTTCCGGAGATAAAAATTGTTTAGGGTCTTTAAGGAGGGATGCAAGTTGTTCTTTGAATTGCGTCCCCGGGCCTCTGGAAATGAAAGGCAGAGGGTAGGGATCGTAATGTTAAGGGGGGCTCCACAGGCATGGGCTTTCTCTCTCTTCCTCTGCTCCTGAACATATGTCTGTGAACCTGTTCTTTGAGGCTCTGGGGCACATTTATGATGAGCCTGATAGAGTGCGTCTGGCAGGGGATAGGGTGATGAGTGTGACACAGGGGAGGCACTCCGCTGAGTGGTTCTGTTCGGAGTTTAGGCGTTGAGCAGCTGAAGTATCTTGGAAAGACACCGCCCTGAGGGGGTTGTTCCGCAAGGGTCTGTCTGACCGTCTGAAGGATGCCCTGGCACTTCATCCTCCTCCTGATACCGTGGAGGACGCCATGATGCAGGCGGTCCGGATGGACTGGAGACTCCATGCAAGAGGAATGATGCAACAAGAGACTCCCTTGTACTCCAAATTGTGTGACTCTGCACCTGTATCTGGGCCCATTGAGATTGGGTCAGTCTCGGTTATGGAGAAAGAGAGAAGGCACCATAGACAACTGTCAGGAACATGAGGTATTTCATTGTGTACTATCACACACTGAGCTCTGTTAAGTCCCTTAAATCTGAGCGACACACGCTGCGGGCCATCCCGACCGCCCCTCTTCTCACTCTGCCTGCTTGTGAGTGTGAATCCTAAACCCCTATCAAAAGAATGCTTATTGCTTTTAGCTGCAAATAGCAGACATCGCCCTAAAACTACTCATTCCCCATCCCATCGAATACAAGCCAAAACTGGTGTAGAAGCCCTGAGTTCCTTTGTTCTATTAATGTGATATATATGGGCACCGACCTGAGCTAGGGTTATAAGAAGTATATATTCCGGATGTCCATTGATAAAACTATCACTCACTGAAAGCGCGAGCAGCTAAACGCAACGAGTGCAGATTTCTCAGTAAGCAGTTCAGGTAACTGCTCCGTATTTACACTTAAAAGAATGTCCCTGACGTGGGGAACATCATGAGCATGGTGTCGTCCTTATGCAAGGTTCACACAGCAAGTTATGCATAAAAGATAGTTTTCATATCTTAAGTAAAGGGGAGGTGTCAGCCCCTAAGTGATGTCACCACAGGGGGTGTGCCTGGGTTTTGGGCTAGAATAACTTAGCAAGACCACCATTCTGCAGCATCTTGTGTTCGGGGGCCAGCTGCTCTCTACATGTGTGCTATGCATCTAGATGTTTTTATACTCCTAAGCCACAGGCCAGCCAAGATGATACCATGACATAACGACCTGTAAGCGTTTTTTTCTCATTTAATCCCATTTTATTTGTAATCTGTAATCTGTTTACATTATAAACACTGCCTACCCTTTTTATGGAGTAAAATGTATAATTTGCTAGTTTGTCTCTCCGTGCTCTATAAACGAACTGTCGCTTCCTCTAAAGTGAATTACGCTACTGATTTGGGCTGGCTCCGGACCCGTTGATCCTTTGAAAGTCAGAGCTGTTGGCAGTATACTTTGTCCTGTGCGATTGGGAATCTTTGTAGCGATGGCGGCATTGATAATTATTGTTCCTGCCTGTGTGGAAGTAGTTATATTGCCCTCGCTGCAGTGTGCCCAATAGCCAGTACATAGCAGGCAGCCTTTCTGGCAACTAATTACCCTAGGTGCTGTACCTAGTCTGACCTGAGGGTAAAGGGGACGCCCGAGAGCTGCAAGTTCCAGACCGGAACTGGGAAGTAGGATACAGATAAATCCCCTTCAGAAGGTACCAGGGGAAGCCAAACCACCCCGTTTTGTGACAAATTGGTGTGAGTAGTGGGGACGATAAAGGTATCTGTGATGCCCCAGGGTCCTGGTTGTCACAGTGGCATTGCTTTTCTCACGGGGAGAGTGATGTCACGCTTGGAAGCGATGAAGGATTCCTTTTATCAGGTAATCACATACACACAACATGTTCATACTTCAGGCCAGAAGGGGGAGCTGTGAACCCAGATTAAGTGGAACTTCCCTATATTCTGGGCTGGAGAGAAATCTGTCAGAGGACAGAGAAGAAAGCGGTCATACTTTCAGTGTCCGAAGGACTGAAGGGACTGTGTAGCCAGAGTTGCTGTTGCTCCTAGAGGAAGAGAACTAAGAATGGACAGTTTGTAGAAAGTGCGCAGGAGAGCAAAGCACAGGAGAGAGACACCAGGGGAGGACAGCTGCGACTGGGCTACCTCTCTGGAGAGCTCAGATTCCAGTAGCCGGAAGACTGAGGTTGTGTCGGACTCTAAGAGGCACAGCAAAATCCGACAGGACAGCTGAACTGCAAGTTACCTGTCTGCCCTAATACCCAGGAGGAACAGTGGCACATAGAGCCCGGGTCGTGATAGAGACCCTATAAAAAGGATCGAGCCACCTATCACACGGGTTCGTGTCATAACCTATATGGAGGACAGAGAGGAACTGTGAGGACCTTATCAGAAGCCATAGGCAGTAAGGGACTACAACACCACTGCGCTTTGAGGAAGGCTTTCATCTCCACCTGGTAAAGGGGACTCTGGATTCGCTTCCAAGCCGGACGGACCCTGCCTGTACCTGTGATCTGGTGCCCTGGATTGCGGTTGTCTGAAGCTACAGTAAACCAGGTAAAGAGACTGCAAACCTGTGTCCTTGTTCTTTCTCCATCACCATTCAACATCTCCACCTATACACCGGGAGCCCTGAGGACCTACTTCACCTATGGGAAGTTATACCATCTAGCTGCCATACCATCACTCCAGAGGACCCCTTTAAGCAGCGTCGGTCCCTACTGACCGAATACCACAGGTAGCATCACGAGCAATAGACTGTATTTACAATTCCCCTTTAAAGACCTTTCACTTTAATTGGGTGCCCAGGGCTACGGACCAGGTCGCAGCCACCATGACATCTCCTCTAAGTGCCAAACCGAGTACCCTACGGCCCTGGCGGGCGACTCATATCCTCCCCGGAATCCCTGACATATATTTGGGATCCATGACCTATTGTTGGCAGCACGGTGTGAATCGTGACAACAACCAACTATGCTTTTACTGAGGAGCCTCCGGACATTGGAAAAGGAACTGCCCCTCTTGTCCTTCTTCAGTGAAACAGTCAGAGAAACGACTGAGTCTGGGCAACAATCGATGAGGTTGTCTAGACTCCCATGTACATTTTTTCATGCTTGCAAAAATTGTGCTGCAAGTGGAATTGGAACTTGCTGGCAGTCCTGTGGTGACCACCGCCTTTGTTGACTGCGGTTCTTCCATTAACCCCTTAACGACCGCCGATACACCTTTTAACGGCGGCAGTTAAGGGTACTTAAACCACAGCGCCGTTAATTAACGGCGCTGTACAAAAAGTAAATAGCGCCCCCCAGAGTCCGATTTTCTCCGGGGTCTCGGCTGCCGGGGGTAGCCGAGACCCCAGAGAACATGATTTGGGGGGTTTGTTACCGACCCCGCTTTTGCGATCGCCGGTAATTAACCGTTTACCGGCGATCGCAAAAAAAACAAAACGCGATTTCTTTTTAATTTCTCTGTCCTCCGATGTCATCGTACATCAGAGGACGGAGAAAAGGGGTCCCACATAGCCCCCCGATACTCACCTGTCTCCCCTGGTGCTCCTCATGGCTCCCGATGGGCGCCGCCATCTTTTTCCGGCAAAAAAATGGCGGGCGCATGCGCAGTGCACCCGCCGGCCGGCACCGGGAGAATCTTTGGGGTCTCGGCTGCCGGGGGTAGCCGAGACCCCAAAGAACATGATCGGGGTCGGTTTTACCGACCCCTGTTTTGCGATCGCCGGTAATTAACTGTTTACCGGCGACCGCAAAAAAAAAAAAAAGTAATGTGCAATTCTCTATCCTCTGATGTGATCACACATCAGAGGACAGAGAAATAGGGGGATTCGGGGACCCTATTATACTTACCGGTGTCCCTGGGTCCTCCTGCGTCCTTCTGCGTCCTTAGCAGTTGGGGCTAAAATTAGGGTTAGGGCTAGGGTTTGGGCTAGCGTTAAGGCTAGGGTTAGGGTTGGGGCTAAATTTAGGGTTATGGTTGGGGCTAAATTTAGGGTTAGGGTTGGGGCTAAATTTAGGGTGATCCAGTGCACGACGGACGCGACGTGTGGCCATCCGTCACGATCCGTCGGCAATACAAGTCTATGGGCAAAAAACGCATCCTGCGGGCAAATTTTCAGGATCCGTTTTGTCCAAAACGACGGATTGCGACGGATGCCAAACGACGCAAGTGTGAAAGTAGCCTTAGGGCTAGGGTTAGGGTTGGGGCTAAAGTTAGGGCTAGGGTTGGGGCTAAAGTTAGGGTTAGAGTTGGGATTAGGGTTAGGGTTTGGATTAGGGTTGGTATTAGGGTTACGCTTGGGATTAGGGTTAGGTTTGGGATTAGGGTTAAGGTTAGGGTTGTGATTAGGGGTGTATTGGGATTAGGGTTAGGTTTGAGGTTAGGGTTGAGATTAGGATTAGGGGTGTGTTGGATTTAGGGTTTTGATTAGGGTTATGGTTAGGGTTGACATTAGGGTTGTTTTGGGGTAAGGGTTGTGATTATCGTTAGGGTTAGTGATTAGGATTATGGATCGGGTTGGGATTATGGTTAGGGGTGTGTTGGGGTTAGGGTTGGAGCTAGAATTGGGGGTTTCCACTGTTTAGGTACATCAGGGGGTCTCCAAACACGACAGCCAATTTTGCGCTCAAAAAGTCAAATGGTGCTCCCTCTCTTCTGAGCTCTGCCGTGCGCCCAAACAGTGGGTTACCCCCACATATGGGGCATCAGCGTACTCGGGATAAATTGGACAACTTTTGGGGTCCAATTTCTCCTGTTACCCTTGTGAAAATAAAAACTTAGGGGCTACAAAATCTTTTTTTGTGGAAAAAATTTTTTTTTTTATTTTCATGACTCTGCATTATAAACTTCTGTGAAGCACTTGGGCATTCAAAGTTCTCACTACACATCTATAAAAGTTCCTTGTGGGGTCTAGTTTCCAAAACGGGGTCACTTGTGGGGGGTTACTACTGTTTAGGTACATCAGGGGCTCTGCAAACGCAACATAACGCCCACAGACCATTCTATCTAAGTCTGCATTCCAAAATGGCGCTCCTTCCCTTCCGAGCTCTGCCGTGCGCCCAAACAGTGGTTTACCCCCACATATGGGGCATAAGCGTACTCAGGATAAATTGGACAACAACTTTAGTGGTCCAATTTCTCCTGTTACCCTTGTGAATATATAAACTTGGGGGCTACAAAATCTTTTTTGTGGAAAAAAAATATTTTTTATTTTAACGACTCTGCATTATAAACTTCTGTGAAGCACTTGGGCATTCAAAGTTCTCACCACACATCTAGATAAGTTCCATGGGGGGTCTAGTTTCCAAAATGGTGTCACTTGTGGGGGGTTTCCACTGTTTAGGCACATCAGGGGCTCTCCAAACGCAACATGGCATCCGATCTCAATTCCAGACAATTCTACATTGAAAAAGTAAAACGGCGCTCCTTCACTTCCAAGCTCTGCGGTGCGCCCAAACAGTGGTTTACCCTCACATATGGGGTATCGACATATTCAGGAGAAATTGCACAACAACTTTTGTGGTCTAATTTCTCCTGTTACCTTTGTGAAAATAAGAATTTGTGGGCGAAAAGATCATTTTTGTGTAAACAAATGCGATTTTTTATTTTCACGGCTCTACGTTATAAACTTCTGTGAAGCACTTGGGGGTTCAAAGTGCTCGCCACACATCTAGATAAGTTCCTTAAGGGGTCTAGTTTCCAAAATGGTGTCACTTGTGGGGAGTTTCCACTGTTTAGGCACATCAGGGGCTCTCTAAACGTGACATGGCGTCCGATCTCAATTCCAGCCAATTCTGCATTGAAAAAGTCAAACGGCGCTCCTTCACTTTCAAGTTCTGCGGTGCGCCCAAAAAGTGGTTTACCCCGACATATGGGGTATTGGCGTATTCAGGAGAAATTGCATAACAAAATTTATGGTTACATTTCTGTTTTTACACTTGTGAAAATAAAAAAAATGGTTCTGAATTAAAATGTTTGCAAAAAAAAGTTAAATGTTAATTTTTTCCTTCCACATTCAGTTCCTGTGAAGCACGTAAAGGGTTAATAAACTTCTTGAATGTGGTTTTGAGAACCTTGAGGGGTGCAGTTTTTAGAATGGTGTCACACTTGGTTATTTTCTATCATATAGACCCCTCAAAATGACTTCAAATGTGATGTGGTCTCTAAAAAAAAATGGTGTTGTAAAAATGAGAAATTGCTGGTCAACTTTTAACCCTTATAATTCCCTAACAAAAAAAAATTTTGTTTCCAAAATTGTGCTGATGTAAAGTAGACATGTGGGAAATGTTATTTATTAACTATTTTTCGTGACATATCTCTCTGATTTAAGGGCATAAAAATACAAAATTTGAAAATTGCAAAATTTTAAAATTTTTCGCCATATTTCCGTTTTTTTTTCTTCATAAATAATCGCAAGTAATATCGAAGAAATGTTACCACTATCATGAAGTACAATATGTCTCAGAATCAGCGGGATCCGTTGAAGCGTTCCAGAGTTATAACCTCATAAATTGACAGTGGTCAGAATTGTAAAAATTGGCCCGGTCATTAAGTACCAAATTGGCTCTGTCACTAAGGGGTTAATTTGATTGATGCCCAAGTTGTGACTCTTAATAAGATAGGGACAGTCAGGCTGAAAGACCCTGTTAAGGTTGTGGCTGTTGATTCATCCCCTCTTACCCAGGATGGAATTTCAGGACTGATGTTTTTTCTCTGAATGTGGGTTCCACTCACGTGGAAAAATTAAGTTGTTTTGTTATGAATAATCTGCGTGCAGGACTGGTACTGGGGATGTCCTGGCTGCAACGCCACAATCTTGTCATTAATTGGATGGCGGGGGAGATCACTCAATGAGGATGTAAGGGTAATGGTCCGTGTTGTAACCTGGGACCTTTTGTTAACCCGGTAAAGTCTGTATGTGTGTCGTCTGTCGGTCTGGAGGGTATTCCGGAGTACCTGAAAGACTTCGAAGACATGTTTTCCGAAAGCGAGGCTGAGGCGCTTCCACCACATCGACCTGGTGATTGTGCTATTGATTTAGTCCCTGGAGCCAAATTACCCAAGGCTCGTCTGTATAATTTGTCCGAGCCTGAGCGCCAAGCCATGAAAGAGTACATCACAGTCTCCGCAAGGGGGATATTCGGCCCTCTGTCTTTAAAAAAAAATACAAGAGCTGTTTGGGGCTGGATTCAGTTATGAATATTGTTTTTTGTGACAGTCATTGATTTTATAGTTATGGGAGACATATCTTCGACGAAGTGGCGGACACAATGCGTTTACTTGCATCACCCTGCAATCTGCTGATCAGTCGTAAAATAATATCGGCCAGATGGACAAAGTTGGATCTGCCATGTCTCCTATCTATAGAAAACTAAAATTGTTATAGGAAATATAGTATTAGTATCTCTCGCCTGGGACCTCCAGGGGGGCAGATATCCTTAAGATCATTGATCTCGTACTTTTTAGTACCTGAGCAGCATCGTATATACCAGTCCCCATGTAAGGTCACCAAGGGCAGTGGCTTATACCTACTGAAAGCCGATTCTAAGTAGGATTGTACCATATCCCGATCGGAGAGCTCCCCTCCATAAAGACCGGCGCCATTTCTGTGACATCAGGTCTAGTAATTTTCTTTTGTTTAGCATTTTTATTTTTATGTGATGGTATATGCTGTATTGTTTTGTCCACTTTGTAAGATCTTTTATAATATATTTTTGTAAATTCTGACTAATTTTTCAGATGAAATATGTAAAATTTTATAGTGGGATATCTGCGTGATCCTTGGCTGTTCCCTGACAAGCACTACCGCTGTATTTATTCTTATGGAAGTGCTGAAGACGAGCTGAGCTGGTGCCTATATAATCACAATGAATGGGTACTGTCCACCCACACTGGGTATTTTTTCCCAATTTTCCGCATTAGACTCATTTACTGCCAACCTCTGTTTTGTTTTGTTTTCTTCTATCAGCCCGACTTACCAGGAAACTGACAAAATAGGTGTCTGTATTGTGACTGACCGTCTGTGATGTGTCTGCGCATCTCCATATGGCAGCTCATTCTCTGATATTTCCGGACTGTACAGCAGGACCACAGAGCTGTCAATCACATTTTAGAAACCCTGCCCACATCCAGTCTCTTACACTGCAAACATAACACCCTACCTGCCAATTCCCATTGTCACAAAATCAGACTTAATGAGGTACACATTTTTATGCACAGAATTTCAAATACTTGCGATTACCATGTGTCCTATTATTTTGGTTAATTTTCATTGACGTCAAGTTTTTTTTTTCCATATAAACAGAACATAACATTGAATTTATTTTATAGGTAAGTTGTTTTTTTTTGCGTCTGTACTGAGTTCCAAGTGTAAAAACCTTAAGTTCTGTCATTTTTTTTACACATTTTTTAAAAGGGTCAAAAATTTCCAGCTTTTAGCCTTTTATTTTATTCTGTTCTTCTGAGTATTCCGGTTTTTGTTTTTTTTAAATCCGCCATACGGTTCCAGAGATATGGGCTTCTTTATTTACCTACACTTAGTGGGTGTGGCTCACATGATCCTCTGGGGCGTGTCTGTATAATTACACTGTCAACCACGCCCCCTTGTCCAGCGCATCAAAAGTAGCACTAAATAAAAAGGCCTCATATCTCTGGAACCGTATGTCGGATTTTTGAAAATAAAAAAATGTAATACTCAGGGGAACAGCGAGAATAACATAAGAGTAAATCTTGGCCACTTTTAATCTGGTGACAGGTCCTCCTTAAATTACTTATTTTTATGTTATCTTTTTACTAGACATCTTTATAAGTACAATATTTCTATTATATTTTTGGTTGTTTTATTGCTATTTTTTTTTTTATAAATAATACTGTAAAAAGAAAAAATCTCATAAAAAAAGGAAGTTTTTGGTAAACTTTAGTAAAAGTAATTGTACCTAGAAATGCACAAACGTAGCAGCAGCAGCTCGGGAACAGAAATGTTGCGTGTGGCTATTTGCTGTGTAATACTACTTTGTGATTTTCATCAGTATTTGGTCCGTGTCAGTTTTTACCATCAGTGATTTTAGCCGTGTGCATAAAAAAAAATAAAAGTCTTTATAAAATTCTTCTGCCCATTACATTGTTAGAAATGGATTATGCCCAGATGGCAATGTGATGTCCGTGATTTTATCGGACCCGTACACTCGGATAGGTGTTTTTGATTCCTGATTTTAAAAAAATGGACGTCTCCGTGATTATTTTAAAAATACAAAATCTGTAAAAAAAAAAAAATAATAATCATGGACTTGTGAACGACCATAGACTATAATGGGAACGTGATCTAGCTGTGAAATATGGGTGTCTGAATGAGGCCTTATTTGCGGTAACTGTTCAGACGTTGTTTATTAAACCTCCGTGTGCAAAGCTGATAGCATACAGACCGATGCAAGGCGACACGTTACACACAGAGCATCGCACTTCTTAGATCCATATTTCGGATCGGATTCGCCCATTAAAGTGTAATGGATGCAAAAAAAAAAAACAGGTCACATGCGGGTCACCATCCATCTGTCATGCATTGTTTTACGGATCCATTAATTATTAACATAGGAGACTGTATGCGACTAATATTATTTACTGCATTGATCATGCAAAAAATGGTGACACAAAGCACTAAGCAATCAGTAAACAACGGACATACGGGTGAGATACGGCTGATAATACGACATACGGGTGAGATACGGCTGAAAAAAGGACATACGGGTGAGATGCGGCTGATAATACGGACATACGGATGAGATACGGCTGATAATACGGACATATGGGTGAGACACGGCTGATACTACGGACATACGGATGAGATACGGCTGAAAAAAGGACATACGGGTGAGATACGGCTGATAATACGGACATACGGGTGAGATACGGCTGATAATACGACATACGGGTGAGATACGGCTGAAAAAAGGACATACGGGTGAGAGATGGGTGAAAAAACAGACATAAAGATGAGATACAACTAAAAAAAGGACATACGGGTGAGACACGGCTGATACTACGGACATACGGATGAGATACGGCTGATAATACGGACATACGGGTGACATACGGCTGATAATACGGACATACGGATGAGATGAGGCTAATAATACGGACATACGGATGAGATACGGCTGATAATACGGACATATGGATGAGATACGGCTGATAATGCGGACATATGGGTGAGACACGGCTGATAATACGGACATACAGATGACATACGGCTGATAATACGGACATACGGATGAGATGCGGCTGATAATACGGACATACGGATGAGATACGGCTGATAATACGGACATACGGATGAGATACGGCTGATAATACGGACATACGGATGAGATACGGCTGATAATACGGACATATGGGTGAGACACGGCTGATACTACGGACATACGGATGAGATACGGCTGATAATACGCACAAAGGAGTGAGATACGGCTGATAATACAGACATACGAGTGAGATACGGCTGATAATAAGGATGAGATACGGCTGATAATACGGACATACGGGTGAGATACGGCTGATAATACGGACATACGGATGAGATACGGCTGATAATACGGACATACGGATGAGATACGGCTGATAATACGGACATACGGATGAGATACGGCTGATAATACGGACATACGGATGAGATACGGCTGATAATACGGACATACGGATGAGATACGGCTGATAATACGGACATACGGATGAGATACGGCTGATAATACGGACATACGGATGAGATACGGCTGATAATATGGACATACGGGTGAGATATGGCTGATAATACGGACAAAGCAGTGAGATACGGCTGATAATACGGACATACGAGTGAGATACGGCTGATAATAAGGATGAGATACGGCTGATAATACGGACATACGGATGAGATACGGCTGATAATACGGACATACGGGTGAGATACGGCTGATAATACGGACATACGGATGAGATACGGCTGATAATACGGACATACGGATGAGATACGGCTGATAATACGGACATACGGGTGAGATACGGCTGATAATACGGACATACGAATGAGATACGGATGATAATACGGACATACGGGTGAGATACGGCTGATAATATGGACATACGGATAAGATACGGCTGATAATACGGACATATGGGTGAGATACGGCTGATAATACGGACATACGAATGAGATACGGATGATAATACGGACATACGGGTGAGATATGGCTGATAATACGGACATACGGATAAGATACGGCTGATAATACAGACATACGGGTGAGATACGGCTGATAATACGGACATACGGATAAGATACGGATGATAATACGGACATACGGATAAGATACGGCTGATAATACGGACATACGAATGAGATACGGATGATAATACGGACATACGGGTGAGATACGGCTGATAATACGGACATACGGATGAGATACGGCTGATAATACGGACATACGGGTGAGATACGGCTGATAATACGGACATACGGATGAGATACGGCTGATAATACGGACATACGGGTGAGATACGGCTGATAATACGGACATATGGATGAGATACGGCTGATAATACGGACATACGGGTGAGATACGGCTGATAATACGGACATATGGATGAGATACGGATGATAATACGGACATACGGGTGAGATACGGATGATAATACGGACATACGGGTGAGATACGGCTGTTAATACGGACATACGAATGAGATACGGATGATAATACGGACATACGGGTGAGATACGGCTGATAATACGGACATACGGATGAGATACGGCTGATAATACGGACATACGGGTGAGATACGGCTGATAATACGGACATACGGGTGAGATACGGCTGATAATACAGACATACGGATGAGATACCGCTGATAATACGGACATACGGATGAGATACGGATGATAATACGGACATACGGATGAGATACGGCTGATAATACAGACATACGGATGAGATACCGCTGATAATACGGACATACGAATGAGATACGGATGATAATACGGACATACGGGTGAGATACGGCTGATAATACAGACATACGGATGAGATACGGATGATAATATGGACATACGGGTGAGATACGGCTGATAATACGGACATACGGATGAGATACGGATGATAATATGGACATACGGATGAGATACGGCTGATAATACGGACATACGGATGAGAGATGGCTGATAATACAGACATACGGATGAGATACGGATGATAATATGGACATACGGATGAGATACGGCTGATAATACGGACATACGGATGAGAGATGGCTGATAATACGGACATACGAGTGAGATACGGCTGATAATACGGACATACGGATGAGATACGGCTGAAAATGCGGACATACGGATGAGATACGGCTGATAATACGGATGAGATACGGCTGATAATACGGACATACGGGTGAGATACGGCTGATAATACGGATGAGATACGGCTGATAATACGGACATACTGATGAGATACGGCTGATAATACGGACATACGGATGAGATACATCTGATAATACGGATATACGGATGAGATACGGCTGACAATACGAACTTACTGATGAGATACGGCTGTTAATATGGACATACGGATGAGATACGGCTGATAATACGGACATACGGGTGAGATACGGCTGATAATACAGACATACGGATGGGATACGGCTGATAATACGGACATACGGATGAGATACGGCTGATAATATGGACATACGGGTGAGATACGGCTGATAATACAGACATACGGATGGGATACGGCTGATAATACGGACATATGGGTGAGACACGGCTGATAATACGGACATACGGGTGAGATACGGCTGTTAATATGGACATACGGATGAGATACGGCTGATAATACGGACATACGGGTGAGATACGGCTGATAATACAGACATACGGATGGGATACGGCTGATAATACGGACATACGGATGAGATACGGCTGATAATATGGACATACGGGTGAGATACGGCTGTTAATATGGACATACGGATGAGATACGGCTGATAATACGGACATACGGGTGAGATACGGCTGATAATACAGACATACGGATGGGATACGGCTGATAATACGGACATACGAATAATATACGGCTGATAATACGGACATACGGGTGAGATACGGTTAATAATACGGACATACGGATGAGATACAGATGTATGAGTGAGATACAGCTGATAATATGGACATATGGGTGACATATTATTTCTGGATGGATAACGGACGATATTGCAGACACTCTTAGGCCGGCTTCACACTCAGCGTATGAAAATACGGTCCGTATATTACGGCCGTAATACGCTGAAAAGTCCCGAAAATAGTGGTCCGTAGCTCCTCCGTAGGCAGGGTGTGTCACCGTTTTTTGCGCATGGCATCCTCCGTATGTAATACGTATGGCAGCCGTAATGCGTGGTTTTCTCGCAGGCTTGCAAAACCAACATACGGCTATACAAGGGATCCATGTGTAAAAAAAAAAAACCCATATATACTGTCTATATATATATATACAGGTCCTTCTCAAAAAATTAGCATATAGTGTTAAATTTCATTATTTCCCATAATGTAATGATTACAATTAAACTTTCATATATTATAGATTCATTATCCACCAACTGAAATTTGTCAGGTCTTTTATTGTTTTAATACTGATGATTTTGGCATACAACTCCTGATAACCCAAAAAACCTGTCTCAATAAATTAGCATATCAAGAAAAGGTTCTCTAAACGACCTATTACCCTAATCTTCTGAATCAACTAATTAACTCTAAACACATGCAAAAGATACCTGAGGCTTTTATAAACTCCCTGCCTGGTTCATTACTCAAAACCCCCATCATGGGTAAGACTAGCGACCTGACAGATGTCAAGAAGGCCATCATTGACACCCTCAAGCAAGAGGGTAAGACCCAGAAAGAAATTTCTCAACAAATAGGCTGTTCCCAGAGTGCTGTATCGAGGCACCTCAATGGTAAGTCTGTTGGAAGGAAACAATGTGGCCGAAAACGCTGTACAACGAGAAGAGGAGACCGGACCCTGAGGAAGATTGTGGAGAAGGACCGATTCCAGACCTTGGGGAACCTGAGGAAGCAGTGGACTGAGTCTGGTGTGGAAACATCCAGAGCCACCGTGCACAGGCGTGTGCAGGAAATGGGCTACAGGTGCCGCATTCCCCAAGTAAAGCCACTTTTGAACCATAAACAGCGGCAGAGGCGCCTGACCTGGGCTACAGAGAAGCAGCACTGGACTGTTGCTAAGTGGTCCCAAGTACTTTTTTCTGATGAAAGCAAATTTTGCATGTCATTCGGAAATCAAGGTGCCAGAGTCTGGAGGAAGACTGGGGAGAAGGAAATGCCAAAATGCCTGAAGTCCAGTGTCAAGTACCCACAGTCAGTGATGGTGTGGGGTGCCATGTCAGCTGCTGGTGTTGGTCCACTGTGTTTCATCAAAGGCAGGGTCAATGCAGCTAGCCATCAGGAGATTTTGGAGCACTTCATGCTTCCATCGACTGAAATGCTTTATGGAGATGAAGATTTCATTTTTCAGCACGACCTGGTACCTGCTCACAGTGCCAAAACCACTGGTAAATGGTTTACTGACCATGGTATTACTGTGCTCAATTGGCCTGCCAACTCTCCTGACCTGAACCCCATAGAGAATCTGTGGGATATTGTGAAGAGAAAGTTGAGAGACGCAAGACCCAACACTCTGGATGAGCTTAAGGCCGCTATTGAAGCATCCTGGGCCTCCATAACATCTCAGCAGTGTCACAGGCTGATTGCCTCCATGCCACGCCGCATTGAAGCAGTCATTTCTGCCAAAGGATTCCCGACCAAGTATTGAGTGCATAACTGAACATTATTATTTGTTGGTTTTTTTGTTTGTTATTAAAAAACACTTTTATTTGATTGGATGGGTGAAATATGCTAATTTATTGAGACAGGTTTTTTGGGTTATCAGGAGTTGTATGCCAAAATCATCAGTATTAAAACAATAAAAGACCTGACAAATTTCAGTTGGTGGATAATGAATCTATAATATATGAAAGTTTAATTGTAATCATTACATTATGGTAAATAATGAAATTTAACACTATATGCTAATTTTTTGAGAAGGACCTGTATATATGTGTCAGTAGACACATATATGTATATATATTAATATTTCATCCAGCGCGATATAGCAGAAAGCCGGTAATTCAATTGCCGGCTTTTGCTTTCTCCTTCCTAAAACCCGACATGATATGTGACATGGTTTACATACAGTAAACCATCTCATATCACCTTTTTTTTTGCATATTCCACACTACTAATGTCAGTAGTGTGTCTATGCAAAATTTGGCCGTTCTAGCTAGTAAATTAAGGGGTTAAATGGCGGAAAAAATTGGCGTGGGCTCCCGCACAATTTTCTCCGCCAGAGTGGTAAAGCCAGTGACTGAGGGCAGATATTAATAGCCTGGAGAGGGTCCACGGTTATTGGCCCCCCTGGCTAAAAACACCTGCCCCCAGCCACCCCAGAAAAGGCACATCTGGAAGATGCGCCTATTCTGGCACTTGGCCACTCTCTTCCCATTCCCGTGTAGCGGTGGGATATGGGGTAATGAAGGGTTAATGCCACCTTGCTATTGTAAGGTGACATTAAGCCAAATTAATAATGGAGAGGCGTCAATTATGACACCTATCCATTATTAATCCAATACTAGGAAAGGGTTAAAAAAAAAACCACACACATATTATTAAAAATTAATTTAATGAAAAAAACACAAAGGTTGTTGTATAAATTTATTCTACGCCCAATCCACTCACTGAAGACCCTCGATCTGTAAATGAAAAAAAAATAATAAACCAAAAATATACATACCTTCCGAGGATCTGTAAGGTCCAACGATGTAAATCCATCTGAAGGGGTTAAAATATTTTGCAGGCAGGAGTTCTGCTAATGCAGCGCTACTCCTGCCTGCAAAACCCCAGGGAATGAAGGTAAAGTAGGTCAATGACCTATATTTACCTTCATTTGCGGTGAGGCGCCCTCTGCTGGCTGTTCCTATATCGTGGGAACTTTCCTAGAAAGCTCCCAGGCTCGAGTTCATATGAGGACAACCAGCAGAGGGTGCCCTCTTATGATCTCGAGCCAGGGAGCTTTCTAGGAAAGTTCCCACGATCTAGGAACAGCCAGCAGAGGGCGCCTCACCGCAAATAAAGGTAAATATAGGTCATTGACCTACTTTACCTTCATTCACTGGGGTTTTGCAGGCAGGAGTAGCGCTGCATTAACAGAACTCCTGCCTGCAAAATATTTTAACCCCTTCAGATGGATTTACATCGTTGGACCTTACAGATCCTCGGAAGGTATGTATATTCTTGGTTTATTAATTTTTGTTTCATTTACAGATCGAGGGTCTTCAGTGAGTGGATTGGGCGTAGAATAAATTAATACAACCTTTGTGTTTTTTTCATTAAATTAATTTTTAATAATGTGTGTGTTTTTTTTAACCCTTTACTAGTCTTGGATTAATAATGGATAGGTGTCATAATTGACGCCTCTCCATTATTAATTTGGCTTAATGTCACCTTACAATAGCAAGGTGACATTAACCCTTCATTACCCCATATCCCACCGCTACACGGGAATGGGAAGAGAGTGGCCAAGTGCCAGAATAGGCGCATCTTCCAGATGTGCCTGTTCTGGGGTGGCTGGGGGCAGATGTTTTTAGCCAGTGGGGGGGGGCAATAACCGTGGACCCTCTCCAGGCTATTAATATCTGCCCTCAGTCACTGGCTTTACTACTCTGGCGGAGAAAATTGTGCGGGAGCCCACGCCAATTTTTTCCGCCATTTAACCCCTTAATTTACTAGCTAGAACGGCCAAATTTTGCATATACACACTACTAACATTAGTAGTGTGGAATGTGCAAAAAAAATGGGGATATGAGATGGTTTACTGTATGTAAACCATGTCTCATATCATGTCGGGTTTTAGGAAGGAGAAAGCAAAAGCCGGTAATTGAATTACCGGCTTTCTGCTATATCGCGCTGGATGACGTAATAATATATATACATATATGTGTCTCACTGACATATATATATATATACCTATTCTATGTGTACACATTTATTCTACCTATTCTTCTGTAACCTGTCAGTGTGATTTTACTGTACACCGCACTGAATTGCCGGCTTTTCTCTCTAACAGCGCTGCGTATTCCTCGCAAGTCACACTGCTGGTCCGTGTGTAATCCGTATTTTTGGGGCTTCCATAGACTTTCATTGACGTTTTATTTGCGCAATACGGTGACAAACGCAGCATGCTGCGATTTTCTACGGCCGTAGAAAGCCGTATAATACTGATCAGTTTAATACGGCAGATAGGAGCAGGGGCATAGAGAATAATTGTGCCGTATGTTTTGCGAGTTTTACGGACGTAGTTTCTGCGCTCTTACGTCCGTAAAACTCGCAAGTGTGACGCCGGCCTTAGGGCTTGTTTCCATTTGCGAGAAACACGTCCGTGTCTCGCATGTGGAAACGAAGCTCTGGCGCCGGCACTCCAGAGCGGAGCGTGCGGCTGCATGTGTTGCTATGCGGCCGCACGCTCCGCTCCACAGTGCCGGCACCAGAGCTTCGTTTCCACATGCGAGACACGGACGTGTTTCTCGCAAATGGAAACAAGCCCTTAGACTTAGGGCCCCTTTCCACTTGCGAGGAAAACGGACGAGTGCAATCCGATAAAAAATCGGATTGCACTCGGACCAATGTTATTTAATAGGTGTCTTTTCATTTGCGATTTTTTTCTCAGCCGAAATCCGACTGAGAAAAATCTGTGTCGGCTGAGAAAAAAATCGCAGCATGCTGCGTATTGCTGCGATTCTCGGACGAGACTCGCCAATGCAAGTCAATGGGTGCGAGAGAAAAAACGCACAGCACTCGCACCATGCAAGTGCTGTCCGTTTTTTATGCACTGGTGTCCTTTGAAAAGCCGGCAATTCAGCGCAGTGTACAGTAAAATCACACTGACAGCTTAGATTAGAGTAGATATAAACACACAGAATAGGTATATATACATATATATATGTCAGGGAGACACCTATATATATATATTTATATTTAATGCAGCGCTAGATAGCTTTAAAGCCGGTAATTCAATTACCGGCTTTTGCTTTCTCCTTCCTAAACCCGACATGATATGAGACCTGGTTTACATACAGTAAACCATCTCATATCACCTTTTTTTTTGCATATTCCACACTACTAATTTTAGTAGTGTGTCTATGCAAAATTTGGCCGTCCTAGCTAGTAAATTAAAGGGTTAAATGGCGGAAAAAATTGGCGTGGGCTCCCGCGCAATTTTCTCCGCCAGAGTAGTAAAGCCAGTGACTGAGGGCAGATATTAATAGCCTGGAGAGGGTCCACGGTTATTGCCCCCCCCCCCCCCAGCTAAAAACACCTGCCCCCAGCCACCCCAGAAAAGGCACATCTGGAAGATGCGCCTATTCTGGCACTTGGCCACTCTCTTCCCATTCCCGTGTAGCGGTGGGATATGGGGTAATGAAGGGTTAATGTCACCTTGCTATTGTAAGGTGACATTAAGCCAGATTAATAATGGAGCGGCGTCAATTATGACACCTATCCATTATTAATCCAATACTAGTAAAGGGTTAAAAAAATACACAAACACATTATTAAAAATTAATTTAATGAAAAAATCACAAAGGTTGTTGTATTAATTTATTCTACTCTCAATCCACTCACTGAAGACCCTCGATCTGTAAATCAAAAAAAAAATAATAAACCAACAATATCCTTACCTTCCGAGGATCTGTCACGTCCAACGATGTAAATCCATCTGAAGGGGTTAAAATATTTTGCAGCAAGGAGTTCTGCTAATGCAGCGATGCTTCTTGCTGCAAAACCCCGGGGAATAAAGGTAAAGTAGGTCATTGACCTATATTTACCTGCATTTGCGGTGAGGCGCCCTCTGCTGGCTGTTCCTAGATCGTGGGAACTTTCCAAGAAAGCTCCCTGGCTCGAGATCATAAGAGGCGCCCTCTGCTGGTTGTCCTCATATGATCTCGAGCCTGGGAGCTTTCTAGGAAAGTTCCCACGATATAGGAACAGCCAGCAGAGGGCGCCTCACCGCAAATGCAGGTAAATATAGGTCATTGACCTACTTTACCTACATTCTCCGGGGTTTTGCAGACATGAGCTGCTGCATAAGCAAAGCTTGTGGCTGCAAAATATTTTAACCCCTTCAGATGGATTTACATCGTTGGACGTGACAGATCTGCAGTAGGTAAGGATATTGTTGGTTTATTATTTTTTTTTTATTTACAGATCGAGGGTCTTCAGTGAGTGGATTGAGAGTAGAATAAATTAATACAACAACCTTTGTGATTTTTTCATTAAATTAATTTTTAACAATGTGTTTGTGTGTTTTTTTAACCCTTTACTAGTATTGGATTAATAATGGATAGGTGTCATAATTGACGCCTCTCCATTATTAATCTGGCTTAATGTCACCTTACAATAGCAAGGTGACATTAACCCTTCATTACCCCATATCCCACCGCTACACGGGAATGGGAAGAGAGTGGCCAAGTGCCACAATAGGCGCATCTTCCAGATGTGCCTTTTCTGGGGTGGCTGGGGGCAGGTGTTTTTAGCCAGGGGGGGGCCAATAACCATGGACCCTCTCCAGGCTATTAATATCTGCCCTCAGTCACTGGCTTTACTACTCTGGCGGAGAAAATTGCGCGGGAGCCCACGCCAATTTGTTCCGCCATTTAACCCTTTAATTTACTAGCTAGAACGGCCACATTTTGCATAGACACACTACTAACATTAGTAGTGTGGAATATGCAAAAAAAATGGGGAGAAGACATGGTTTACTGTATGTAAACCAGGTCTCATATCATGTCGGGTTTAGGAAGGAGATAGCAAAAGCCGGTAATTGAATTACCGGCTTTAAAGCTATCTAGCGCTGCATTAAATATAAATATATATATATAGGTGTCTCCCTGACATATACAGTTAGGGCCAGAAATATTTGGACAGTGACACAATTTTCGCGAGTTGGGCTCTGCATGCCACCACATTTGATTTGAAATGAAACCTCTACAACAGAATTCAAGTGCAGATTGTAACGTTTAATTTGAAGGGTTGAACAAAAATATCTGATAGAAAATGTAGGAATTGTACACATTTCTTTACAAACACTCCACATTTTAGGAGGTCAAAAGTAATTGGACAAATAAACATAACCCAAACAAAATATTTTTATTTTCAATATTTTGTTGCAAGTCCTTTGGAGGCAATCACTGCCTTAAGTCTGGAACCCATGGACATCACCAAACGCTGGGTTTCCTCCTTCTTAATGCTTTGCCAGGCCTTTACAGCCGCAGCCTTCAGGTCTTGCTTGTTTGTGGGTCTTTCCATCTTAAGTCTGGATTTGAGCAAGTGAAATGCATGCTCAATTGGGTTTAGATCTGGAGATTGACTTGGCCATTGCAGAATGTTCCACTTTTTGGCACTCATGAACTCCTGGGTAGCTTTGGCTGTATGCTTGGGGTCATTGTCCATCTGTACTATGAAGCGCCGTCCAATCAACTTTGCAGCATTTGGCTGAATCTGGGCTGAAAGTATATCCCGGTACACTTCAGAATTCATCCGGCTACTCTTGTCTGCTCTTATGTCATCAATAAACACAAGTGACCCAGTGCCATTGAAAGCCATGCATGCCCATGCCATCACGTTGCCTCCACCATGTTTTACAGAGGATGTGGTGTGCCTTGGATCATGTGCCGTTCCCTTTCTTCTCCAAACTTTTTTCTTCCCATCATTCTGGTACAGGTTGATCTTTGTCTCATCTGTCCATAGAATACTTTTCCAGAACTGAGCTGGCTTCTTGAGGTGTTTTTCTGCAAATTTAACTCTGGCCTGTCTATTTTTGGTATTGATGAATGGTTTGCATCTAGATGTGAACCCTTTGTATTTACTGTCATGGAGTCTTCTCTTTACTGTTGACTTAGAGACAGATACACCTACTTCACTGAGAGTGTTCTGGACTTCAGTTGATGTTGTGAACGGGTTCTTCTTCACCAAATTAAGTATGCGGCGATCATCCACCACTGTTGTCATCCGTGGACGCCCAGGCCTTTTTGAGTTCCCAAGCTCACCAGTCAATTCCTTTTTTCTCAGAATGTACCCAACTGTTGATTTTGCTACTCCAAGCATGTCTGCTATCTCTCTGATGGATTTTTTCTTTTTTTTCAGCCTCAGGATGTTCTGCTTCACCTCAATTGAGAGTTCCTTTGACCGCATGTTGTCTGCTCACAGCAACAGCTTCCAAATGCAAAACCACACACCTGGAATCCACCCCTGACCTTTTAACTACTTCATTGATTACAGGTTAACGAGGGAGACGCCTTCAGAGTTAATTGCAGCCCTTAGAGTCCATTGTCCAATTACTTTTGGTCCCTTGAAAAAGAGGACGCTATGCATTACAGAGCTATGATTCCTAAACCCTTTCTCCGATTTGGATGTGGAAACTATCATATTGCAGCTGGGAGTGTGCACTTTCAGCCCATATTACATAGTAACATAGTAACATAGTTAGTAAGGCCGAAAAAAGACATTTGTCCATCCAGTTCAGCCTATATTCCGTCATAATAAATCCCCAGATCTACGTCCTTTTACAGAACCTAATAATTGTATGATACAATATTGTTCTGCTCCAGGAAGACATCCAGGCCTCTCTTGAACCCCTCGACTGAGTTCGCCATCACCACCTCCTCAGGCAAGCAATTCCAGATTCTCACTGCCCTAACAGTAAAGAATCCTCTTCTATGTTGGTGGAAAAACCTTCTCTCCTCCAGACGCATATATAATTTTATTTCTGAACATGTTTTTGTAAACAGCTAAAATAACAAAACTTGTGTCACTGTCCAAATATTTCTGGCCCTAACTGTATATATGTATATATACCTATTCTGTGTGTTTATATCTACTCTAATCTAAGCTGTCAGTGTGATTTTACTGTACACTGCGTTGAATTACCGGCTTTTCAAAGGAGACCCATGCGTAAAAATCGGACAGCAATACGGATGTCATACGGATGTTGTGATAAAAAAATCGCATGACACTCGCATCACACTCGCATCACACTCGCATGAGACTCGCAGACGTTACATCCGTTTTTTCGGTCCGTAATTCGGACCGTTTTTTTCTCACACAAGTGGAAAGGGGCCCTTAGAAGTTGACACGAATGTCTGCCAATTCGCGGCGTTTCCTCCAGAAGATGTCTGACCGTTCTCCGTCCGTCTCACATCTCTCTGGCAGTTTTTGACATCTGTTCTTATAGATCAATAATTACAAGGTTCCACAATTCTTCTGTAAATATTCGCAATGGACACCCCGTGGACGGTGTCCTTTTTCTGGCCATGCCTTTTGTGCGACCATTAACATATACGGGTGAGGCTCTCGAAAAAACGGATCAGACTGCGATTTTCTTTTTGTTTTACCGCAGACCGTTGGGTCCGTGTGAAGAAACATTGATGTGAACTAACACATAGGGTGGCGTTGGTCCGTGTGGGCACTAGAGTCCCTGCCCCCACTATTTATAGGGCCCAGACCCCGAGGCCCGGCACTGACAGGATTTGTCCCTCGGCCATTCTGGTTTCCCGCCATCTCCATGGTGCACCTTACTGACGCTGCCACACATCTCCACATGACGGGCAGATTCTTGTTCTCCTCGGTGCTATGGTCGCTCTGTGGGGCCTGTCAGCGTTTCCTGTGCTGCTCGCCCGTCTCCCTAGAAACAGGGATCCCATACAGCACGGTCTGGGAATATGGGAATATTACACATGAAAGATATTTCTGTCTGTCTGGATCCACTGTAAGGTTTATGCTGCGATGACACCTGTATATGTGTCGCTAGACGATGACTCGATCAAATATCACATAATAAACCCTATTATATCATTATTATCATGTAGATGGAAAAAAAACCCTGGAGGATTTGCTTCTGTGTGACTCATCAATTAATATGTAAAAAAAAAAAATTTAACTTTTTATATTGGCCACTAGATGTCAGCACTTCAGCAGAAAAACAACTTGCTTTACAGCCTGCAGTGAAAATGACTCTTAAAGTTCAATAGACAGAGAGTGACGTCTCCATTATACAGTGGAGCCTTGAGGACTCAGATTTTTTTCATTATCTTGAAAAAATAAAGATGCACTTCATAAAATAGGAAGATTAAGATGAGCAGAGCTTTCTAGGAGAGTGAGGGAAATGCTGCCATCTTCAGGCACTTGTATTATGAAGTTCTCCAGCGCAGTCATCTTGTAGGCTTGTATAGTGGCACGGTCCGCTGGGGCTAATTTGGGCTACATGGGGCAACCTGGTAACCTAATGACTGTAGGACTTTATATTTATATATTGATTTTTTTCGATAATTTTTGCAATCTTCTAATTCTAGTTTTTTTTTTGTCTCCACAGGATCTGCCCCTGCCCAGAAAGAGCAGCGGGTAAGTACCTCAGATCTACAGTATATCCGTATGAGGGGTGTTTGTAGTGAATGGAAATATTAGGAGTACATGGGGGGCATGTATGTATATAATGTATAAAGCTGGGTATGAAGGTATATAGGGTATAGAGGTAAATATAACTGGCGCCAGCTAGTCCCTGTACGCTTACTGATACAGGGAAGGATGTCAGTCACTGATTAGGACCTTGGGACCGCCCACTGGACTCCTAAGCCCAGAATGAGTCCCTTTAAGGGACTGTGTAGAAGACAGCACTGCTGGTAATAGTGGTGCACAAGTGTAGGGTCCTAGTATTCTAAAAGAACTTGGCACTCGAAGATGATTAGCAGAATTTTTATCTTTTTTTTACTGTAGTGCAATCCAACAATTATGATGTTTCGGCCTAAAAATTAGACTTTCTTCAGAAAAAATATGGCACAATGAATTGATTTAAATCAGAAAAATATTAATATAGCTAACAAAAAACAACAAAAAAAGGCATATTCAGGAGAGTGGAGTGAATAAAATTAAAGCAAAACTGAAAACTGCAAGTGGAGCGCCCGCTAGGGCCGTTGGGTACTCGGGCCAGGTCGGACAGTTCTTTAAGGGGATGTGTCACAGTGGCAGTGACCCGGTCCGTGGCCCTGGGCGTCCAGGAAAAGGGGGATAATGAAAATGGAAAGAGTCTCATGTAGTAGTGTTCGTGACGCCACCTGTGCTACTTGGCCAGGGGTGGCCGTCGCTGCTTAAAGGGGTCCTCTGGGGATGATGGTATTGCAGTAGAGATGGTGTAGTTTCCCACAGGTAGAACTTAGTCCCCAGGGCTCCCGGTATAGTTGGTAAGGATGATAGATGGTGAGGTACAGGAAAGAATTAGAGGACACAAGGTTGCATTCTCTTTACCTTTTACTGGTAGAATGCAGCCACAGTCCAGGGTACAGGTAACAGGTGATGGTGTGGTCTGGGCAGCCTGGAAGCGATTCGGAATCCCCCTAACCAGGTGGGGTTGGAAACCTTCCTTTCTGCGCTGTGTTCTAAGTCCCTCGCTGCCTGAGGCTTCATACAAGGTCCTCTCTGTCCTTTTAGGTGGACACTACCCGCATGGCAGGCAACTCGAGCCTTTTTACAGGTGTCCCTTCTCGTGGTGACTCCGGGCTCTATCTGCTGCTGTGCCTTCGGGTGTTAATAGTGGCCAGGAGACTTGGAATCTCTTGCCCGCCGGTTTCTGCTGTGGGGCATACAGTTACCCCCACAACTTCGGAATTCCGGCCTCCGGTATTCTCGCTCTGATTCTGGAGTGAGCCCACTCGCAGCTCCACTCCCAGTGTCTCTCCTCTCCTTTGCCTCTTCTCCCCTCACAGTCTCTTAGGCTTCTTTCACACTTCCGTTTTCAGCTAACCGTCACAATGCGTCGTTTTGTGAAAAAAAACGCATCCTGCAAAGTTGCCCGCAGGATGTGTTTTTTTCACATAGACTTGTATTACCGACGCATCGCGACGTATGGACATACGTCGTGCACTGGATGCGTCCATATTTGGCGGGCCGTCGTATCGAAAAAATGTTCAAGGGAACGTTTTTTCGTACGTGCGTCCGCTGCTCACGTCACTCAAAATTTCACACACTTCCGTCGGTACGTCGCACCGACGCTTCATGACGGCCCCGTACCGACGGAAGTGTGAATGCAGCCTAACAGTCTGACTGACTCCTGTCAGGAGCTGCAGAACCTCGTGTCTGCACGGCTCCAGCTCTCCTCTTGACTGACCTCCTAACTCCTCCTCCAGCCAGAATATATAGGGAAGCTACCCTCAAACCGGGTCTAGCGCTCCCCTTTCTGGCCTGGAGTCAGAACAGTGTTGCGTGTACGTGTTACCTCTTAAAGGGATCCTTGTCGCCTCCAGGCATGGCATCACCTCCCCCGTAAGGAAAGCGAGACCGCTGTAATAACCGGTTTCCTGGGGTGTTACACAAGCTTGTGACCTGGTGACTAATCCTAAGTATGTGATCATTATTAATCAGGAGCATATGCAATTTATTTACTATGAGATTCCATCTTGACAAGTTATTATTGCCTTTGTCTATCTATACCTGCCATACTAAGGCTTATTGCAGCTATGCCATTAATAATCTTTTTGTGTTACTATTATTATTTTTTTACTTACAGTAAATCAATTTGTTTTGCCACCATTTATCTGAAGAAGGTCTAATTTTTTGGCTGAAATGATAATTTTTGGATTGCACTACAGTAAAAATATAAAGATTCTGCTAATCTTCCTTGAGGGCCAAGTTTTTGATGAATGCTAGATTTCCTTTAAGTTGTGTGACACAGCAGTAAGTGCACACATACAGTCTCGGCCAGTCACACATCAGTATTTGCACACATACAATACCGTGACAAAATTTTAGGCAGGTGTGACAAAAATGCTGCAAAGTAAGAATGCTTTCAAAATTAGAAGCGTTATTAGTTTTCTTTTCTTTCCCAAAATTAATTAACTAAAGAGAAATCTAAATCACATCTATAATTGATATGATCTTTGTCTTGATCGGTTCTTTAAGATACACTTACGCACAGATTTTGAAGGAACTCGGCAGGAGGTTGTTCCAAACATCTTGAGTTCTGACCCCAGATCTTCTGTGTATGAGGCTTGTGTGGATCCTTCTGTCTCTTCATGTGATCCCAGACAGACTGGATGATGTGAGGTCAGGGCTCTGCGGGTCGGATCATCACTTCTAGGACTCCTTGTTCTTCTTTACTCTGGAGATTGTTCTTAATGACATTGGCTGGATGTTTGGGAACTTTTTCCAGCTTCAGAATAAATTTGGAGCCGATCAGACGCCTCCTTGGTGCTACTCAATAATGGAGAATTATCTACCTGGGTTTCTCTATTGAGAATACTACTAATCTTCACCATATTCCCATCTCCATTTCCACAATTCTTCCATGAAAACCACTTGTGGCCAGAGTTCTCCGAACAGTAGACAGGTGTAGCTTGGTCCCGATTTTTGCTGCTAGTTCTGAGTTGATGGCACTGCTGGACATCTTCTGATTTGGAGGGAAGTAATCATGATGTTATCTGCTGCACTAAGTTTCCTTGGCCGACCACTGCATCTACTTTGCCCATTTCATGGTGCTTCAATAACACATCTTGAAACCCCAGTTGGCTTTGAAATATTTGCTTTGGACAAACCTTGCTGATGCAGTATGATGAACTTGTGTCTTTTTGCTGTGCTCAATCTTGCCATGGTGTATGATCAGTGACATGAGAGAACAGAGACTTTGAAGTGATGGCCGGCACCCACAGAGCCTTGATCTCACATCTTCCAGTCTGTCTGGGATTATATGAAGAGACAGAAGAATCTGCACAAGCGACATCCACAGATCTTCTGTGGTCAGACCTCCAAGATGATTGGAACAACCTCCTGCCGAGTTCCTTCAAAATCTGTGTGAAAGTTTAAGAACTGATGGAAGAACTGATGTATTGAAAGTGAAGGGTGGTCACTAAACATTGAAGATCTCTCTTTTGTTCATTCACTTTGCATTTTGTTAATTGATAAATATAAGCCTTTAACTCTTCTATTTTTCAAAACCATTCTTACAATGCAGCATTTTTTCAGCATCTGTCTAAAATTTTTGCACAGTACTGTATACTCTACCTCAGTGACACAGCGGTATGTGCACACATACAGTGGGGAAAAAAAGTATTTAGTCAGATACACCAATTGTGCATGTTCTCCCACTTAAAAAGATGAGCGAGGTCTGTAATTGACATCATAGGTAGACCACAACTATGAGAGTCAAAATGAGAAAACAAATCCAGAAAATCACCTTGTCAGATTTGACCAGATTTATTTTGCAAATTATGATTGAAAATAAGTATTTGGTCACCTAAAAACATGCAAGATTTCTGGCTCTCACAGACCTGTAACTTCTTCTTTAAGAGGCTCCTCTGTCCTCCACTCATTACCTGTAGTAATGGCTCCTGTTTGAACTTGCTATCAGTATAAAAGACACCTGTCCACAACCTCCAGCAGTCACACTCCAAACTCCACTATGGTGAAGACCAAAGAGATGTCGAAGGACACCAGAAGCAAAATTGTAGTCCTGCACCAGGCTGGGAGGAATGAATCAGCAATAAGCAAGCAGCTTGGTCTGATGAAATCAACTGTGGGAGCAATAATAAAAAATGGAAGACATACAAGACCACTGATAATCTCCCTCAATCTGGGGCTCCACGCAAGATCTCACCCCGTTGGGTCAAAATGATCACAAGAACGGTGAGCAAAAATCCCAGAACCACATGGGGGGACCTAGAGAATGACCTGCCTAGAGCTGGGACCACTGTAACAAAGGCTACCATCAATAACACACTACGCCACCAGGGACTCAGATCCTGCAGTGCCAGACGTGTCCCACTGCTTAAGCCAGTACATGTCCGGGCCCGTCTGAAGTTTGCTAGAAAGCATTTGGATTATCCTGAAGAGTATCGGAAGAATGACATATGCGCTAATGAAACCAAAGCAGAACTGTTTGGTAGAAATAAAACTTGTTTTGTTTGGAGGAGACAGAATGCTGAGTTGCATCCAAATAATACCATACCTACTGTGAAGCATGGTGGTGGAAACATCATGCTTTGGGGCTGTTTCTCTGCAAAGGGACCAGGACGACCGATCCGTGTACATGAAAGAATGAATGGGGCCATGTATCGTGAGATTTTGAGTGCAAACCTCCTTCCATCAGCAATGGCATTGAAGATGAAACATGGATGGGTCTTTCAGCATGATAATGATCTCAAGCACACCGCCAGGGCAACGAAGGAGTGGCTTCGTTAGAAGCTTATGAAGGTCCTGGAGTGGCCTTGCCAGTCTCCAGATCTCACCCCCATAGAAAACCTTTGGAGGGAGTTGAAAGTCTGTGTTGCCCAGCGACAGGCCCAAAACATCACTGCTCTAGAGGAGATCTGCATGGAGGAATGGGGCAACATACCACCAACAGTGTGCGCCAACCTTGTGAAGACTTACAGAAAACGTTTCACCTCTGTCATTGCCAGCAAAGGATATATTACAAAGTATTGAGATGAAATTTTGTTAATGACCAAATACTTATTTTCCACCATAATTTGCAAAATAAATCAGGCAAGGTGATTATCTGGATTTGTTTTCATATGTCCTATGTCGGTCACACAGCAGTACATGTACACATATGTCCTATGTCGGTCACACAATAGTACGTGCACACATATGTCCTATGTCGGTCACACCGTAGTACATGTATACATATGTTCTCGGTCGGTCACACAGCAGTACATGCACACATATGTTCTATGTCGGTCACACAGCAGTACATGCACACATATGTTCTATGTCGGTCACACCGCAGTACATTCACACATATGTTCTATGTCGGTCACACCGCAGTACATTCACACATATGTTCTATGTCGGTCACACAGCAGTACATGTACACATATGTCCTATGTCGGTCACACAATAGTACATGCACACATATGTCCTATGTCGGTCACACCGTAGTACATGTACACATATGTTCTCGGTCGGTCACACAGCAGTACATGCACACATATGTTCTATGTCGGTCACACCGCAGTACATTCACACATGTTCTATGTCGGTCGCACAGCAGTACATGCACACATATGTTCTATGTCGGTCACACAGTAGTACATGTACACATATGTTCTCGGTTGGTCACACCGTAGTACATGTACACATATGTCCTATGTCGGTCACACAATAGTACGTGCACACATATGTCCTATGTCGGTCACACCGTAGTACATGTACACATATGTTCTCGGTCGGTCACACAGCAGTACATGCACACATATGTTCTATGTCGGTCACACAGCAGTACATGCACACATATGTTCTATGTCGGTCACACCGCAGTACATTCACACATATGTTCTATGTCGGTCACACCGCAGTACATTCACACATATGTTCTATGTCGGTCACACAGCAGTACATGTACACATATGTCCTATGTCGGTCACACAATAGTACATGCACACATATGTCCTATGTCGGTCACACCGTAGTACATGTACACATATGTTCTCGGTCGGTCACACAGCAGTACATGCACACATATGTTCTATGTCGGTCACACCGCAGTACATTCACACATGTTCTATGTCGGTCGCACAGCAGTACATGCACACATATGTTCTATGTCGGTCACACAGTAGTACATGTACACATATGTTCTCGGTTGGTCACACCGTAGTACATGTACACATATGTTCTATGTCGGTCACACAGTAGTACATGTACACATATGTTCTCGGTTGGTCACACCGTAGTACATGTACACATATGTTCTATGTCGGTCACACCGTAGTACATGCACACATATGTTCTATGTCGGTCACACAGCAGGACATGCACACATATGTTCTATGTCGGTCACACAGTAGTACATGCACACATATGTTCTATGTCGGTCACACCGCAGTACATGCACAATATTTTCTGTGCCGGTCACACAGCAGTACATGCACACATATGTTCTATGTCGGTCACACAGTAGTACATGCACACATATGTTCTATGTCGGTCACACAGTAGTACATGCACACATATGTTCTATGTCGGTCACACAGCAGGACATGCACACATATGTTCTATGTCGGTCACACAGCAGAACATGCACACATATGTTCTGTGCCGGTCACACAGTAGTACATGCACACATATGTTCTATGTCGGTCACACAGTAGTATATGCACACATATGTTCTATGTCAGTCATACAGTAGTACATGCACACATATGTTCTATGTCGGTCACACCGTAGTACATGTACACATATGTTCTATGTCGGTCACACAGTAGTATATGCACACATATGTTCTATGTCGGTCACACAGCAGTACATGCACACATATGTTCTATGTCGGTCACACCGCAGTACATTCACACATGTTCTATGTCGGTCGCACAGCAGTACATGCACACATATGTTCTATGTCGGTCACACAGTAGTACATGTACACATATGTTCTCGGTTGGTCACACCGTAGTACATGTACACATATGTCCTATGTCGGTCACACAATAGTACGTGCACACATATGTCCTATGTCGGTCACACCGTAGTACATGTACACATATGTTCTCGGTCGGTCACACAGCAGTACATGCACACATATGTTCTATGTCGGTCACACAGCAGTACATGCACACATATGTTCTATGTCGGTCACACCGCAGTACATTCACACATATGTTCTATGTCGGTCACACCGCAGTACATTCACACATATGTTCTATGTCGGTCACACAGCAGTACATGTACACATATGTCCTATGTCGGTCACACAATAGTACATGCACACATATGTCCTATGTCGGTCACACCGTAGTACATGTACACATATGTTCTCGGTCGGTCACACAGCAGTACATGCACACATATGTTCTATGTCGGTCACACCGCAGTACATTCACACATGTTCTATGTCGGTCGCACAGCAGTACATGCACACATATGTTCTATGTCGGTCACACAGTAGTACATGTACACATATGTTCTCGGTTGGTCACACCGTAGTACATGTACACATATGTTCTATGTCGGTCACACAGTAGTACATGTACACATATGTTCTCGGTTGGTCACACCGTAGTACATGTACACATATGTTCTATGTCGGTCACACCGTAGTACATGCACACATATGTTCTATGTCGGTCACACAGCAGGACATGCACACATATGTTCTATGTCGGTCACACAGTAGTACATGCACACATATGTTCTATGTCGGTCACACCGCAGTACATGCACAATATTTTCTGTGCCGGTCACACAGCAGTACATGCACACATATGTTCTATGTCGGTCACACAGTAGTACATGCACACATATGTTCTATGTCGGTCACACAGTAGTACATGCACACATATGTTCTATGTCGGTCACACAGCAGGACATGCACACATATGTTCTATGTCGGTCACACAGCAGAACATGCACACATATGTTCTGTGCCGGTCACACAGTAGTACATGCACACATATGTTCTATGTCGGTCACACAGTAGTATATGCACACATATGTTCTATGTCAGTCATACAGTAGTACATGCACACATATGTTCTATGTCGGTCACACCGTAGTACATGTACACATATGTTCTATGTCGGTCACACAGTAGTATATGCACACATATGTTCTATGTCGGTCATACAGTAGTACATGCACACATATGTTCTATGTCGGTCACACCGTAGTACATGTACACATATGTTCTCGGTCGGTCACACAGCAGTACATGCACACATATGTTCTATGTCGGTCACACAGTAGTACATGTACACATATGTTCTATGTCGGTCGCACAGCAGTACATGCACACATATGTTCTATGTCGGTCACACAGTAGTACATGCACACATATGTTCTATGTCGGTCACACCGCAGTACATGCACAATATTTTCTGTGCCGGTCACACAGCAGTACATGCACACATATGTTCTATGTCGGTCACACAGTAGTACATGCACACATATGTTCTATGTCGGTCACACAGCAGGACATGCACACATATGTTCTATGTCGGTCACACAGTAGTACATGTACACATATGTTCTATGTTTGTCGCACAGCAGTACATGCACACATATGTTCTGTGCCGGTCACACAGTAGTACATGCACACATATGTTCTATGTCAGTCATACAGTAGTACATGCACACATATGTTCTATGTCGGTCACACCGTAGTACATGTACACATATGTTCTATGTCGGTCACACAGTAGTATATGCACACATATGTTCTATGTCGGTCATACAGTAGTACATGCACACATATGTTCTATGTCGGTCACACCGTAGTACATGTACACATATGTTCTATGTCGGTCACACAGCAGTACATGCACACATATGTCCTATGTCGGTCACACAGTAGTACATGCACACATATGTTCTATGTCGGTCACACAGTAGTACATGCACACATATGTTCTATGTCGGTCACACCGTAGTACATGTACACATATGTTCTATGTCGGTCACACAGCAGTACATGCACACATATGTTCTATGTCGGTCACACAGTAGTACATGCACACATATGTCCTATGTCGGTCACACAGTAGTACATGCACACATATGTTCTATGTCGGTCACACAGTAGTATATGCACACATATGTTCTATGTCGGTCACACAGCAGTACATGCACACATATGTCCTATGTCAGTCACACAGTAGTACATGCACACATATGTTCTATGTCGGTCACACAGCAGTACATGCACACATATGTTCTATGTCGGTCACACAGTAGTATATGCACACATGTTCTATGTCGGTCACACAGTAGTACATGTACACATATGTTCTATGTCGGTCACACAGTAGTACATGTACACATATGTTCTATGTCGGTCACACAGTAGTATATGCACACATATGTTCTATGTCGGTCACACAGTAGTACATGCACACATATGTCCTATGTCGGTCACACTGTAGTACATGTACACATATGTTCTATATTGGTCATACAGCAGGACATGCACACATATGTTCTATGTCGGTCATACAGCAGTACATGCACACATATGTTCTATGTCTGTCACACCGTAGTACATGCACACATATGTTCTATGTTGGTCATACAGCAGTACATGCACACATATGTTCTATATTGGTCATACAGCAGTACACGCACACATATGTTCTATGTCGGTCACACAGTAGTACATGTACACATATGTTCTATGTCGGTCACACCGTAGTACATGTACACATATGTTCTATGTCGGTCATACAGCAGGACATGCACACATATGTTCTATGTCGGTCACACCATAGTAAATGCACACATATGTTCTATGTCGGTCACACAGCAGTACATTCACACATATGTTCTATGTCGGTCACACAGTAGTACATGCACACATATGTTCTATATTGGTCACACCGCAGTACATGCACACATATGTTCTATGTCGGTCACACAGTAGTACATGTACACATATGTTCTATGTCGGTCACACCGTAGTACATGTACACATATGTTCTATGTCGGTCATACAGCAGTACATGCACACATATGTTCTATGTCGGTCACACCATAGTAAATGCACACATATGTTCTATGTCGGTCACACAGCAGTACATTCACACATATGTTCTATGTCGGTCACACAGTAGTACATGCACACATATGTTCTATATTGGTCACACCGCAGTACATGCACACATATGTTCTATATTGGTCACACCGCAGTACATGCACACATATGTTCTATGTCGGTCACACAGTAGTACATGCACACATATGTTCTATGTCGGTCACACAGTAGTACATGCACACATATGTTCTATGTCGGTCATACAGTAGTACATGCACACATATGTTTATGTCGGTCACACCGTAGTACATGCACACATATGTTCTATGTCGGTCACACCGCAGTACATGCACACATATGTTCTGTCGGTCACACCGTAGTACATGCACACATCTGTCCTATGTTGGTCACACAGTAGTACATGTACACATATGTCCTATGTCGGTCACACAGTAGTACATGCACACATATGTCCTATGTCGGTCACACCGTAGTACATGCACACATATGTTCTATGTCGGTCACACAGTAGTACATGCACACATATGTTCTATGTCGGTCACACAGTAGTACATGCACACATATGTCCTATGTCGGTCACACTGTAGTACATGCACACATATGTTCTGTGTCGGTCACCCCGTAGTACATGCACACATATGTTCTATGTCGGTCACACAGTAGTACATGTACACATATGTCCTATGTCGGTCACACCGTAGTACATGCACACATATGTTCTGTGTCGGTCACCCCGTAGTACATGCACACATATGTTCTGTGTCGGTCACACCGTAGTACATGTACACATATGTCCTATGTCGGTCACACAGTAGTACATGTACACATATGTCCTATGTCGGTCACACAGTAGTACATGCACACATATGTTCTATGTCGGTCACACAGTAGTACATGTACACATATGTTCTGTGTCGGTCACCCCGTAGTACATGCACACATATGTTCTGTGTCGGTCACACAGCAGTACATGCACACATATGTTCTGTGTCGGTCACACCGTAGTACATGTACACATATGTTCTGTGTCGGTCACACCGTAGTACATGTACACATATGTTCTAGGTCGGTCACACAGTAGTACATGTACACATATGTTCTATGTCGGTCACACAGTAGTACATGTACACATATGTTCTATGTCGGTCACACAGTAGTACATGCACACATATGTTCTATGTCTGTCACACCGTAGTACATGTACACATATGTTCTGTGTCGGTCACACCGTAGTACATGTACACATATGTTCTAGGTCGGTCACACAGTAGTACATGTACACATATGTTCTATGTCGGTCACACAGTAGTACATGTACACATATGTTCTATGTCGGTCACACAGTAGTACATGCACACATATGTTCTATGTCGGTCACACAGTAGTACATGCACACATATGTTCTGTGCCTGTCACACCGTAGTACATGCACACATATGTTCTATGTCGGTCACACAGTAGTACATGTACACATATGTCCTATGTCGGTCACACAGTAGTACATGCACACATATGTTATATGTCGGTCACACAGTAGTACATGCACACATATGTTCTATGTCGGTCACACCGTAGTACATGTACACACATGTTCTGTGTCGGTCACACCGTAGTACATGCACACATATGTTCTGTGTCGGTCACCCCGTAGTACATGCACACATATGTTCTATGTCGGTCACACAGTAGTACATGTACACATATGTCCTATGTCGGTCACACCGTAGTACATGCACACATATGTTCTGTGTCGGTCACCCCGTAGTACATGCACACATATGTTCTGTGTCGGTCACACCGTAGTACATGTACACATATGTCCTATGTCGGTCACACAGTAGTACATGCACACATATGTTCTATGTCGGTCACACAGTAGTACATGCACACATATGTTCTGTGTCGGTCACACCGTAGTACATGTACACATATGTTCTGTGTCGGTCACCCCGTAGTACATGCACACATATGTTCTGTGTCGGTCACACAGCAGTACATGCACACATATGTCCTATGTCGGTCACACAGTAGTACATGTACACATATGTCCTATGTCGGTCACACAGTAGTACATGTACACATATGTCCTATGTCGGTCACACAGTAGTACATGCACACATATGTTCTGTGTCGGTCACACCGTAGTACATGCACACATATGTTCTGTGTCGGTCACACCGTAGTACATGTACACATATGTTCTGTGTCGGTCACACCGTAGTACATGTACACATATGTTCTAGGTCGGTCACACAGTAGTACATGTACACATATGTTCTATGTCGGTCACACAGTAGTACATGTACACATATGTTCTATGTCGGTCACACAGTAGTACATGCACACATATGTTCTATGTCGGTCACACCGTAGTACATGTACACATATGTTCTGTGTCGGTCACACCGTAGTACATGTACACATATGTTCTAGGTCGGTCACACAGTAGTACATGTACACATATGTTCTATGTCGGTCACACAGCAGTACATGTACACATATGTTCTATGTCGGTCACACAGTAGTACATGTACACATATGTCCTATGTCGGTCACACAGCAGTACATGTACACATATGTTCTATGTCGGTCACACAGTAGTACATGCACACATATGTTCTATGTCGGTCACACAGTAGTACATGCACACATATGTTCTGTGCCGGTCACACCGTAGTACATGCACACATATGTTCTATGTCGGTCACACAGTAGTACATGTACACATATGTCCTATGTCGGTCACACAGTAGTACATGCACACATATGTTATATGTCGGTCACACAGTAGTACATGCACACATATGTTCTATGTCGGTCACACCGTAGTACATGTACACACATGTTCTGTGTCGGTCACACCGTAGTACATGCACACATATGTTCTATGTCGGTCACACAGTAGTACATGCACACATATGTCCTATGTCGGTCACACAGTAGTACATGCACACATATGTTATATGTCGGTCACACAGTAGTACATGCACACATATGTTCTATGTCGGTCACACCGTAGTACATGTACACACATGTTCTGTGTCGGTCACACCGTAGTACATGCACACATATGTTCTATGTCGGTCACACAGTAGTACATGCACACATATGTTCTGTGCCGGTCACACCGTAGTACATGCACACATATGTTCTATGTCGGTCACACAGTAGTACATGTACACATATGTCCTATGTCGGTCACACAGTAGTACATGCACACATATGTTATATGTCGGTCACACAGTAGTACATGCACACATATGTTCTATGTCGGTCACACAGTAGTACATGTACACATATGTCCTATGTCGGTCACACCGTAGTACATGCACACATATGTTCTGTGTCGGTCACCCCGTAGTACATGCACACATATGTTCTGTGTCGGTCACACCGTAGTACATGTACACATATGTCCTATGTCGGTCACACAGTAGTACATGCACACATATGTTCTATGTCGGTCACACAGTAGTACATGCACACATATGTTCTGTGTCGGTCACACCGTAGTACATGTACACATATGTTCTGTGTCGGTCACCCCGTAGTACATGCACACATATGTTCTGTGTCGGTCACACAGCAGTACATGCACACATATGTCCTATGTCGGTCACACAGTAGTACATGTACACATATGTCCTATGTCGGTCACACAGTAGTACATGTACACATATGTCCTATGTCGGTCACACAGTAGTACATGCACACATATGTTCTGTGTCGGTCACACCGTAGTACATGCACACATATGTTCTGTGTCGGTCACACCGTAGTACATGTACACATATGTCCTATGTCGGTCACACAGTAGTACATGTACACATATGTCCTATGTCGGTCACACAGTAGTACATGCACACATATGTTCTGTGTCGGTCACACAGTAGTACATGTACACATATGTTCTGTGTCGGTCACACCGTAGTACATGTACACATATGTTCTAGGTCGGTCACACAGTAGTACATGTACACATATGTTCTATGTCGGTCACACAGTAGTACATGTACACATATGTTCTATGTCGGTCACACAGTAGTACATGCACACATATGTTCTATGTCGGTCACACCGTAGTACATGTACACATATGTTCTGTGTCGGTCACACCGTAGTACATGTACACATATGTTCTAGGTCGGTCACACAGTAGTACATGTACACATATGTTCTATGTCGGTCACACAGCAGTACATGTACACATATGTTCTATGTCGGTCACACAGTAGTACATGCACACATATGTTCTATGTCGGTTACACAGTAGTACATGCACACATATGTTCTGTGCCGGTCACACCGTAGTACATGCACACATATGTTCTATGTCGGTCACACAGTAGTACATGTACACATATGTCCTATGTCGGTCACACAGTAGTACATGCACACATATGTTATATGTCGGTCACACAGTAGTACATGCACACATATGTTCTATGTCGGTCACACCGTAGTACATGTACACACATGTTCTGTGTCGGTCACACCGTAGTACATGCACACATATGTTCTATGTCGGTCACACAGTAGTACATGCACACATATGTTCTGTGCCGGTCACACCGTAGTACATGCACACATATGTTCTATGTCGGTCACACAGTAGTACATGTACACATATGTCCTATGTCGGTCACACAGTAGTACATGCACACATATGTTATATGTCGGTCACACAGTAGTACATGTACACATATGTTATATGTCGGTCACACCGTAGTACATGTACACACATGTTCTGTGTCGGTCACACTGTAGTACATGCACACATATGTTCTGTGTCGGTCACACCGTAGTACATGCACACATATGTTCTGTGTTGGTCACACCGTAGTACATGCACACATATGTTCTGTGTCGGTCACACAGTAGTACATGTACACATATGTTATATGTCGGTCACACCGTAGTACATGCACACATATGTTCTGTGTCGGTCACACAGTAGTACATGTACACATATGTTATATGTCGGTCACACAGTAGTACATGCACACATATGCTCTATGTCGGTCACACCGTAGTACATGCACACATATGTTATATGTCGGTCACACAGTAGTACATGCACACATATGTTATATGTCGGTCACACAGTAGTACATGCACACATATGTTCTGTGTCGGTCACACAGTAGTACATGCACACATATGTTCTATGTCGGTCACACAGTAGTACATGCACACATATGTTCTGTGTCGGTCACACCGTAGTACATGCACACATATGTTATATGTCGGTCACACAGTAGTACATGCACACATATGTTATATGTCGGTCACACAGTAGTACATGTACACATATGCTCTATGTCGGTCACACCGTAGTACATGTACACATATGTTCTGTGTCGGTCATACAGCAGGACATGCACACATATGTTCTATGTCGGTCACACAGTAGTACATGTACACATATGTTATATGTCGGTCACACAGTAGTACATGTACACATATGCTCTATGTCGGTCACACCGTAGTACATGTACACATATGTTATATGTCGGTCACACCGTAGTACATGTACACATATGCTCTATGTCGGTCACACCGTAGTACATGCACACATATGTTCTGTGTCGGTCACACAGTAGTACATGCACACATATGTTCTGTGTCGGTCACACCGTAGTACATGTACACATATGTTCTGTGTCGGTCACACCGTAGTACATGTACACATATGTTCTGTGTCGGTCACACTGTAGTACATGTACACATATGTTCTAAGTCGGTCACACAGTAGTACATGTACACATATGTTCTATGTCGGTCACACAGTAGTACATGTACACATATGTTCTATGTTGGTCACACAGTAGTACATGTACACATATGTTCTGTGTCGGTCACACCGTAGTACATGTACACATATGTTCTGTGTCGGTCATACAGCAGGACATGCACACATATGTTTTATGTCGGTCACACCGTAGTACATGCACACATATGTTCTATGTCGGTCACACCGTAGTACATGTACACATATGTTTTGTGTCGGTCACACCGCAGTACATGTACACATATGTTCTGTGTGGGTCATACAGCAGGACATGCACACATATGTTCTATGTCGGTCACACCGTAGTACATGTACACACATGTTCTGTGTCGGTCACACCGTAGTACATGTACACATATGTTCTGTGTCGGTCACACAGTAGTACATGCACACATATGTTCTAGGTCGGTCACACAGTAGTACATGTACACATATGTTCTATGTTGGTCACACAGTAGTACATGCACACATCTGTCCTATGTCGGTCACACAGTAGTACATGTACACATATGTTCTAGGTCGGTCACACAGTAGTACATGTACACATATGTTCTATGTTGGTCACACAGTAGTACATGTACACATATGTTCTATGTCGGTCACACAGTAGTACATGTACACATATGTTCTATGTCGGTCACACAGTAGTACATGTACACATATGTTCTATGTCGGTCACACAGTAGTACATGTACACATATGTTCTATGTTGGTCACACAGTAGTACATGCACACATCTGTCCTATGTCGGTCACACAGTAGTACATGTACACATATGTTCTAGGTCGGTCACACAGTAGTACATGTACACATATGTTCTATGTTGGTCACACAGTAGTACATGTACACATATGTTCTATGTCGGTCACACAGTAGTACATGTACACATATGTTCTATGTCGGTCACACAGTAGTACATGTACACATATGTTCTGTGTCGGTCACACCGTAGTACATGCACACATATGTTCTATGTCGGTCACACAGTAGTACATGCACACATATGTTCTGTGCCGGTCACACCGTAGTACATGCACACATATGTTCTATGTCGGTCACACAGTAGTACATGTACACATATGTCCTATGTCGGTCACACAGTAGTACATGCACACATATGTTATATGTCGGTCACACAGTAGTACATGCACACATATGTTCTATGTCGGTCACACAGTAGTACATGTACACATATGTCCTATGTCGGTCACACCGTAGTACATGCACACATATGTTCTGTGTCGGTCACCCCGTAGTACATGCACACATATGTTCTGTGTCGGTCACACCGTAGTACATGTACACATATGTCCTATGTCGGTCACACAGTAGTACATGCACACATATGTTCTATGTCGGTCACACAGTAGTACATGCACACATATGTTCTGTGTCGGTCACACCGTAGTACATGTACACATATGTTCTGTGTCGGTCACCCCGTAGTACATGCACACATATGTTCTGTGTCGGTCACACAGCAGTACATGCACACATATGTCCTATGTCGGTCACACAGTAGTACATGTACACATATGTCCTATGTCGGTCACACAGTAGTACATGTACACATATGTCCTATGTCGGTCACACAGTAGTACATGCACACATATGTTCTGTGTCGGTCACACCGTAGTACATGCACACATATGTTCTGTGTCGGTCACACCGTAGTACATGTACACATATGTCCTATGTCGGTCACACAGTAGTACATGTACACATATGTCCTATGTCGGTCACACAGTAGTACATGCACACATATGTTCTGTGTCGGTCACACAGTAGTACATGTACACATATGTTCTGTGTCGGTCACACCGTAGTACATGTACACATATGTTCTAGGTCGGTCACACAGTAGTACATGTACACATATGTTCTATGTCGGTCACACAGTAGTACATGTACACATATGTTCTATGTCGGTCACACAGTAGTACATGCACACATATGTTCTATGTCGGTCACACCGTAGTACATGTACACATATGTTCTGTGTCGGTCACACCGTAGTACATGTACACATATGTTCTAGGTCGGTCACACAGTAGTACATGTACACATATGTTCTATGTCGGTCACACAGCAGTACATGTACACATATGTTCTATGTCGGTCACACAGTAGTACATGCACACATATGTTCTATGTCGGTTACACAGTAGTACATGCACACATATGTTCTGTGCCGGTCACACCGTAGTACATGCACACATATGTTCTATGTCGGTCACACAGTAGTACATGTACACATATGTCCTATGTCGGTCACACAGTAGTACATGCACACATATGTTATATGTCGGTCACACAGTAGTACATGCACACATATGTTCTATGTCGGTCACACCGTAGTACATGTACACACATGTTCTGTGTCGGTCACACCGTAGTACATGCACACATATGTTCTATGTCGGTCACACAGTAGTACATGCACACATATGTTCTGTGCCGGTCACACCGTAGTACATGCACACATATGTTCTATGTCGGTCACACAGTAGTACATGTACACATATGTCCTATGTCGGTCACACAGTAGTACATGCACACATATGTTATATGTCGGTCACACAGTAGTACATGTACACATATGTTATATGTCGGTCACACCGTAGTACATGTACACACATGTTCTGTGTCGGTCACACTGTAGTACATGCACACATATGTTCTGTGTCGGTCACACCGTAGTACATGCACACATATGTTCTGTGTTGGTCACACCGTAGTACATGCACACATATGTTCTGTGTCGGTCACACAGTAGTACATGTACACATATGTTATATGTCGGTCACACCGTAGTACATGCACACATATGTTCTGTGTCGGTCACACAGTAGTACATGTACACATATGTTATATGTCGGTCACACAGTAGTACATGCACACATATGCTCTATGTCGGTCACACCGTAGTACATGCACACATATGTTATATGTCGGTCACACAGTAGTACATGCACACATATGTTATATGTCGGTCACACAGTAGTACATGCACACATATGTTCTGTGTCGGTCACACAGTAGTACATGCACACATATGTTATATGTCGGTCACACAGTAGTACATGCACACATATGTTCTATGTCGGTCACACAGTAGTACATGCACACATATGTTCTGTGTCGGTCACACCGTAGTACATGCACACATATGTTATATGTCGGTCACACAGTAGTACATGCACACATATGTTATATGTCGGTCACACAGTAGTACATGTACACATATGCTCTATGTCGGTCACACCGTAGTACATGTACACATATGTTCTGTGTCGGTCATACAGCAGGACATGCACACATATGTTCTATGTCGGTCACACAGTAGTACATGTACACATATGTTATATGTCGGTCACACAGTAGTACATGTACACATATGCTCTATGTCGGTCACACCGTAGTACATGTACACATATGTTATATGTCGGTCACACCGTAGTACATGTACACATATGCTCTATGTCGGTCACACCGTAGTACATGCACACATATGTTCTGTGTCGGTCACACAGTAGTACATGCACACATATGTTCTGTGTCGGTCACACCGTAGTACATGTACACATATGTTCTGTGTCGGTCACACCGTAGTACATGTACACATATGTTCTGTGTCGGTCACACTGTAGTACATGTACACATATGTTCTAAGTCGGTCACACAGTAGTACATGTACACATATGTTCTATGTCGGTCACACAGTAGTACATGTACACATATGTTCTATGTTGGTCACACAGTAGTACATGTACACATATGTTCTGTGTCGGTCACACCGTAGTACATGTACACATATGTTCTGTGTCGGTCATACAGCAGGACATGCACACATATGTTTTATGTCGGTCACACCGTAGTACATGCACACATATGTTCTATGTCGGTCACACCGTAGTACATGTACACATATGTTTTGTGTCGGTCACACCGCAGTACATGTACACATATGTTCTGTGTGGGTCATACAGCAGGACATGCACACATATGTTCTATGTCGGTCACACCGTAGTACATGTACACACATGTTCTGTGTCGGTCACACCGTAGTACATGTACACATATGTTCTGTGTCGGTCACACAGTAGTACATGCACACATATGTTCTAGGTCGGTCACACAGTAGTACATGTACACATATGTTCTATGTTGGTCACACAGTAGTACATGCACACATCTGTCCTATGTCGGTCACACAGTAGTACATGTACACATATGTTCTAGGTCGGTCACACAGTAGTACATGTACACATATGTTCTATGTCGGTCACACAGTAGTACATGTACACATATGTTCTATGTCGGTCACACAGTAGTACATGCACACATATGTTCTGTGCCGGTCACACCGTAGTACATGCACACATATGTTCTATGTCGGTCACACAGTAGTACATGCACACATATGTTCTATGTCGGTCACACAGTAGTACATGCACACATATGTTCTATGTCGGTCACACAGTAGTACATGCACACATCTGTCCTATGTTGGTCACACAGTAGTACATGTACACATATGTCCTATGTCGGTCACACAGTAGTACATGCACACATATGTCCTATGTCGGTCACACCGTAGTACATGCACACATATGTTCTATGTCGTTCACACAGTAGTACATGCACACATATGTTCTATGTCGGTCACACAGTAGTACATGCACACATATGTCCTATGTCGGTCACACCGTAGTACATGCACACATATGTTCTGTGTCGTTCACCCCGTAGTACATGCACACATATGTTCTATGTCGGTCACACAGTAGTACATGCACACATATGTTCTGTGTCGGTCACCCCGTAGTACATGCACACATATGTCCTATGTCGGTCACACCGTAGTACATGCACACATATGTTCTGTGTCGGTCACCCCGTAGTACATGCACACATATGTTCTGTGTCGGTCACACCGTAGTACATGTACACATATGTCCTATGTCGGTCACACAGTAGTACATGTACACATATGTCCTATGTCGGTCACACAGTAGTACATGCACACATATGTTCTATGTCGGTCACACAGTAGTACATGTACACATATGTTCTGTGTCGGTCACACCGTAGTACATGTACACATATGTTCTGTGTCGGTCACCCCGTAGTACATGCACACATATGTTCTGTGTCGGTCACACAGCAGTACATGCACACATATGTCCTATGTCGGTCACACAGTAGTACATGTACACATATGTCCTATGTCGGTCACACAGTAGTACATGTACACATATGTCCTATGTCGGTCACACAGTAGTACATGCACACATATGTTCTGTGTCGGTCACACCGTAGTACATGCACACATATGTTCTGTGTCGGTCACACCGTAGTACATGTACACATATGTCCTATGTCGGTCACACAGTAGTACATGTACACATATGTCCTATGTCGGTCACACAGTAGTACATGCACACATATGTTCTGTGTCGGTCACACCGTAGTACATGTACACATATGTTCTGTGTCGGTCACACCGTAGTACATGTACACATATGTTCTAGGTCGGTCACACAGTAGTACATGTACACATATGTTCTATGTCGGTCACACAGTAGTACATGTACACATATGTTCTATGTCGGTCACACAGTAGTACATGCACACATATGTTCTATGTCGGTCACACCGTAGTACATGTACACATATGTTCTGTGTCGGTCACACCGTAGTACATGTACACATATGTTCTAGGTCGGTCACACAGTAGTACATGTACACATATGTTCTATGTCGGTCACACAGTAGTACATGTACACATATGTTCTATGTCGGTCACACAGTAGTACATGCACACATATGTTCTATGTCGGTCACACAGTAGTACATGCACACATATGTTCTGTGCCGGTCACACCGTAGTACATGCACACATATGTTCTATGTCGGTCACACAGTAGTACATGTACACATATGTCCTATGTCGGTCACACAGTAGTACATGCACACATATGTTCTATGTCGGTCACACAGTAGTACATGTACACATATGTCCTATGTCAGTCACACAGTAGTATATGCACACATATGTTCTATGTCGGTCACACAGTAGTACATGTACACATATGTTCTATGTCGGTCACACAGTAGTACATGTACACATATGTTCTATGTCGGTCACACAGTAGTACATGCACACATATGTTCTATGTCGGTCACACAGTAGTACATGCACACATATGTTCTGTGTCGGTCACCCCGTAGTACATGCACACATATGTTCTATGTCGGTCACACAGTAGTACATGTACACATATGTCCTATGTCGGTCACACAGTAGTACATGTACACATATGTCCTATGTCGGTCACACAGTAGTACATGTACACATATGTTCTGTGTCGGTCACACCGTAGTACATGTACACATATGTTCTGTGTCGGTCACACCGTAGTACATGCACACATATGTTATATGTCGGTCACACAGTAGTACATGCACACATATGTTCTATGTCGGTCACACAGTAGTACATGCACACATATGTTCTATGTCGGTCACACCGTAGTACATGCACACATATGTTATATGTCGGTCACACAGTAGTACATGCACACATATGTTCTATGTCGGTCACACAGTAGTACATGCACACATATGCTCTATGTCGGTCACACCGTAGTACATGCACACATATGTTCTATGTCGGTCACACAGCAGTACATGCACACATATGTCCTATGTCAGTCACACAGTAGTACATGCACACATATGTTCTATGTCGGTCACACAGTAGTACATGCACACATATGTTATATGTCGGTCACACAGTAGTACATGTACACATATGTCCTATGTCAGTCACACCGTAGTACATGCACACATATGTTCTATGTCGGTCACACAGTAGTACATGCACACATATGTTATATGTCGGTCACACAGTAGTACATGCACACATATGTCCTATGTCAGTCACACCGTAGTACATGCACACATATGTTATATGTCAGTCACACAGTAGTACATGTACACATATGTTCTGTGTTGGTCACACCGTAGTACATGCACACATATGTTCTGTGTCGGTCACACAGTAGTACATGTACACATATGCTCTATGTCGGTCACACCGTAGTACATGCACACATATGTTCTGTGTCGGTCACACAGTAGTACATGCACACATATGTTCTGTGTCGGTCACACAGTAGTACATGCACACATATGTTATATGTCGGTCACACAGTAGTACATGCACACATATGCTCTGTGTCGGTCACACAGTAGTACATGTACACATATGTTCTATGTCGGTCACACCGTAGTACATGCACACATATGTTATATGTCGGTCACACAGTAGTACATGTACACATATGTTCTATGTCGGTCACACCGTAGTACATGTACACATATGTTCTGTGTCGGTCACACCGTAGTACATGTACACATATGTTCTGTGTCGGTCACACCGTAGTACATGTACACATATGTTCTGTGTCGGTCACACCGTAGTACATGCACACATATGTTCTATGTCGGTCACACCGTAGTACATGCACACATGTTATATGTCGGTCACACCGTAGTACATGCACACATATGTTATATGTCGGTCACACAGTAGTACATGCACACATATGTTATATGTCGGTCACACCGTAGTACATGCACACATATGTTATATGTCGGTCACACAGTAGTACATGCACACATATGTTATATGTCGGTCACACCGTAGTACATGTACACATATGTTATATGTCGGTCACACCGTAGTACATGCACACATATGTTATATGTCGGTCACACAGTAGTACATGCACACATATGTTATATGTCGGTCACACAGTAGTACATGTACACATATGCTCTATGTCGGTCACACCGTAGTACATGCACACATATGTTCTATGTCGGTCACACCGTAGTACATGCACACATATGTTATATGTCGGTCACACCGTAGTACATGCACACATATGTTCTATGTCGGTCACACCGTAGTACATGCACACATGTTATATGTCGGTCACACCGTAGTACATGTACACATATGTTATATGTCGGTCACACCGTAGTACATGTACACATATGTTATATGTCGGTCACACCGTAGTACATGTACACATATGTTATATGTCGGTCACACAGTAGTACATGCACACATATGTTATATGTCGGTCACACCGTAGTACATGCACACATATGTTCTATGTCGGTCACACAGTAGTACATGCACACATATGTTCTATGTCGGTCACACAGTAGTACATGCACACATATGTTCTATGTCGGTCACACAGTAGTACATGCACACATATGTTCTGTGTCGGTCACACAGTAGTACATGCACACATATGCTCTATGTCGGTCACACCGTAGTACATGCACACATATGCTCTATGTCGGTCACACAGTAGTACATGCACACATATGCTCTATGTCGGTCACACCGTAGTACATGCACACATATGCTCTATGTCGGTCACACCGTAGTACATGCACACATATGTTCTGTGTCGGTCATACAGCAGGACATGCACACAGTGGCAGTATAAAGCACATCTGCAGACGCACACCTCTCCATCTTCCCGTCTGCTCCCCCTCCCATCCTCCGATCTCTCTGCTGTTTCCTTTTTCCTCCGCTCGTCCTCAGAATATCCTTGTCATCTCTCTCCTTTCGTCCCTCGCTCTCCCCTCTGCAGATTTCTTCCTTCCCGGATCTCCCCCTCCTCAATCCTCTTTATTATCCGTTTCCTGAGGATCTAATCCTATCCTCCACCTGCTCACCTTCCCTGCTCTCCTCCGCGGCTTCCTCCCCTCCTCATCCCTGCATCCATTATCCCTCCTGCCCTCTCACATCCTACCGTTATTCTCTCTTTTTCCCCCCCGCATCACTTTTGATCCTTTTACGAAGCCCCCCTGTCTTCCATCTCCTTAGCCCACCATGTCCCTGCTAATCTGTCTCTGATCACCGTGTCCCATCCCCCTCCAGCTGTGATCCTTACACTCACCTGGACGAGGTCACCTACCCGCCACAACCTCCGCCATGTTTAGACGAACCAAGAGGTAATCAGGGCGTGGGTGCGGGATGAGCAAGGGGTTAAATCTCCGGAGACAGGGGGCTTATATGGGAGACGTATGTGCATGTGGCCACATACCTGCATGTTATATACCGTAACTATGCGACAACAATCCAGTGATCCGCATGGAGGAACCTATACTGGGCTGAAGAGCGAACACCTAGGTAATGAAATCTAGGCCTGACATCATTAATGCTAAACACTCGCATCAGAGCTTACACTCTAATCAGGCCATAAGCTATACCGCCAAACCGGGCAGATACCATCCATCAGATAAGTGTCACAGCTCCGCTGATAGAAGACATCATTGAATGTGCGGATCAAAACGCGCTGGGTCTAAGGCCAGGTAATCGGCCGACGGCCTGCTCATTGGGGATCCAGATAAGATCCAGCTAGGGGGGATCAGAAGAGCTGACGCTCAGTGTGACCGTGTGGCTCAGCAGCCGGTGTGTCATGTATTATTCATCGCTGTCTGCGGTTGTGTGTGCGCCCGCCATACTACACGTATGTGGGAGTGTAAGCGTGGCCCGGGTCTCCCTTGGGGTGTCACGCTGTGACTCGGATCTGACAGCCGAGCTGTCTCGTCTGACTCTCCAGTCTGCCTGCGCTCATCTCCCAGCACTGTGTGTCAGTCAGCTCTTTGTTCCTCCGCTGGTACCTGCCATGCAGGCTTGGACTGGCCCACTGGAGAACAGGAGACTCCTCCGGTGGGCCCCTGTGCAGGATTGGGCCGCCACCCTCTTATACGACACTATATACATGTATCACTATGAGGCGGCATCTTATTCATCTAACAATCTGCCCGGCTCATTGCTATATAGGTCTGTGATTGAGGATGATGTCACATGTGCATGTAGCTGAATGTGGGGGCCCCGGAGCTGGTTACTGGTGGGCCCCTGGCTCCCCAGTCCGACAGCGCTGCCATATACTACTGTACGTACAGTCGGAGATACAGCGCGCTAATCACACGTCTCCTGTAGTTGTAGGAGCAGCAACCGGAAAAGTTTAATCCTGACAAGCAGCAGCTCTCCCACCCTCCCCCGACCGCACTCCCCCCTGCCCGGGCACATAGGTAAGTGGTCATGTGATCCGCAACCATGCTGGTATAACCTGGGTATAATTATATGTACAGCTGGTATAACCTGGGCATCTCCTGTATATAATATATATGTACAGCTGGTATAACCTGGGCATCTCCTGTTTATAATTATATATGTACACCTTGTATAACCTGGGCATCTCCTGTATATAATATATATGTACAGCTGGTATAACCTGGGCATCTCCTATATATAATTATATATGTACAGCTGGTATAACCCGGGCATCTCCTGTATATACTATATATGTACAGCTGGTATAACCTGGGCATCTCCTGTATATAATATATATGTACAGGTGGTATAACCTGGGCATCTCCTATATATAATTATATATGTACAGCTGGTATAACCTGGGCATCTCCTGTATATAATATATATGTACAGCTGGTATAACCTGGGCATCTCCTATATATAATTATATATGTACAGCTGGTATAACCTGGGCATCTCCTGTATATACTATATATGTACAGCTGGTATAACCTGGGCATCTCCTGTATATAATATATATGTACAGCTGGTATAACCTGGGCATCTCCTATATATAATTATATATGTACAGCTGGTATAACCTGGGCATCTCCTGTATATACTATATATGTACAGCTGGTATAACCTGGGCATCTCCTGTATATAATATATATGTACAGCTGGTATAACCTGGGCATCTCCTATATATAATTATATATGTACAGCTGGTATAACCTGGGCATCTCCTGTATATAATATATATGTACAGCTGGTATAACCTGAGCATCTCCTGTATATAATATATATGTACAGCTGGTATAACCTGGGCATCTCCTATATATAATTATATATGTACAGCTGGTATAACCTGGGCATCTCCTGTATATAATATATATGTACAGCTGGTATAACCTGGGCATCTCCTATATATAATTATATATGTACAGCTGGTATAACCTGAGCATCTCCTGTATATAATTATATATGTACAGCTGGTATAACCTGGGCATCTCCTATATATAATTATATATGTACAGCTGGTATAACCTGGGCATCTCCTGTATATAATATATATGTACAGCTGGTATAACCTGAGCATCTCCTGTATATAATATATATGTACAGCTGGTATAACCTGGGCATCTCCTATATATAATTATATATGTACAGCTGGTATAACCTGGGCATCTCCTGTATATAATATATATGTACAGCTGGTATAACCTGGGCATCTCCTGTATATAATATATATGTACAGCTGGTATAACCTGGGCATCTCCTATATATAATTATATATGTACAGCTGGTATAACCTGGGCATCTCCTGTATATAATATATATGTACAGCTGGTATAACCTGGGCATCTCCTATATATAATTATATATGTACAGCTGGTATAACCTGGGCATCTCCTGTATTTAATTATATATATACAGCTGGTATAACCTGGGCATCTCCTGTATTTAATTATATATATACAACTGGTATAACCTGGGCATCTCCTGTAAATCATTATATATGTTATTATATATGTTATTGTTATGTTATTCATTATATATGCTGCTATAACCTGGGTACCTGGGTGTACTCTGCTATATAGGACTATGCCAGTATAACCTGGGTATACTCTGATATATAGGACTATGCCACTATAACCTGGGTATACTCTGATATATAGGACAATGCCAGTATAACCTGGGCATACTCTGATATATAGAACAATGCCGCTATAACCTGAGTGTACTATGATACATGGGACTATTCTGGTATAACCTGGGTGTACTCTGATATATAGGACTATACCACTATAACCTGAGTGTACTCTGATATATAGGACAATGCCGCTATAACCTGGGTGCCTGGGTGTACTCTGATATATAGGACTATGCCACTATACATTTTGGCCCCCCGATTAAGCCAAAAGCAAAACGCGCGTAGGGGCGCGTGTGTGCACCAATGGATACGGATGTGGGTAAGAGTACATGATTGGAACACTTGTTCCTGTTACATAAGATTATTACTATGTGGTCATTGACCAGTTTTTGAAGTGAGGGATAGTTGCATCCTTATACCTATGTAATAGTTGGGTAGGTTAACCGTCTTATAAGTTTTTAATTGGTGTTTATATTAAACCCCGTTGTGATACTTCTGTACGTATACCCTATCCCTATGGTGCAGCACACGTTTCTATGGGTGCACCCGCACTGTATATTCAGATGGCTCTATTCATGATACTAAGGTTTAAAATGTAATTGACCGCATTTTTTATTGTAACGCTTTTTGTAAATATAGCATACCCCTTTTTCTTGTATAGTTTTTGTGATGAATATGCTTCAGTCTTTTGGTTTATACTCTCCCTATAGAGGGTGCAGTACAGTCCTCTATCTCTATAGGGGGTGCAGTTCAGTCTTCTCCCTAAAGGGGTGCAGTCCTCTTTCTATAGGGGTGCAATCCAGTCCTCTCTCTATAATGGGTGCAATGCAGTCCTCTTTCTATAGGGGGTGCAGTGCAGTCCTCTCTTTATAGGGGATGAACTGCAGTCCTCTCCCTATAGGAAGTGCAGTGTAGTCCTTTCCCTATAGGGGTGAAGTGCAGTCCTCTATCTATAGGGGGTGCAGTCCTCTCTTTATAGGGGATGCACTGCAGTCCTCTCCCTATAGGGGGTGCAGTGCAGTCCTATATCTAATAGGGGGTGCAGTAAAGTTCTCTCTAGGGGTGCAGTCCTCTTTCTATAGGGGTACAGTCCAATCCTCTCTCTATAGGGGGTGCAGTCCTCTTTCTATAGGGGTGCAGTCCAGTTCTTTCTCTATATGGCGTGCATTGCAGTCCTCTATAGGGGGTGCAGTGAAGTTCTCACAATACTGGGTGCAGTTCAGTCCTCTTGCTATGGGGGGAGTGCAATCCTCTCCCTATATTGGGTGCAGTGCAGTCATCTCCCTATAGGGGGTGCAGTGCAGTCTTCTCCCTATAGGGGGTGCAGTGCAGTCCTGTCCCTATAGGGGGTGCAGTGCAGTCCTCTATCTAATATTGGGTGGAGTGAAGTTCTCTCTATAGGGGGTGCAGTGCCGTCCTCTATCTATAGGGGGTGCAGTGAAGTTCTCTGTATAGGGGGTGCAGTGCAGTCCTCTCCCTAGAAGGGGTGCACTGCAGTCCTTTCCCTTTAGGGGGTGCAGTGCCTTCCTCTATAGGGGGTGCAGTTAAGTTCTCTTTATAGGAGGTGCAGTGCAGTCATCTCCCTATGAGGGGCAGTACAATCCTCTCCCTATAGTGGGTGCAGTGCAGTCCTCTCCCTATGGTGGGTGCAGTGCAGTCCTCTCCCTATGGTGGGTTCAGTGCAGTCCTCTCCCTATGGGGGGTGCAGTACAGTCCTCTCTCTATAGGGGGTGCAGTGCAATCTTCTCCCTATCTGGGGGTGCAGTCCTCTCTCTATAGGATGTGCAGTGCAGTCCACTCTCTAAAGGGGTTGCAGACCAGTGCAGTCTTCTCCCTATAGGGGGTGTAGTGCAGTCTTCTCTCTATAGGGGGTTCAGTGCAGTCCTTTCCCTAGAGGAGGTGCAGTCCTCTTACTGTAGGGGTGCAGTGCTGTCCTCTACCTATAGGGGGTGCAGTGCAGTCCTCTCTCTACAGTGGGTGAAGTGCAGTCCTCTCCCTTTAAGGGATGCAGTGCAGTCCTCTTCCTATAGCGGGTGCAGTGCAGTCCTCTCCCTGTAGGGGGAAATGCAGCCCTTTTTCTATAGGGGGTGCAGTGCAGTCCTCTATAGGGGATGAAGTACAGTTCTCTCTCTATAGGAGGTGCAATTCAGTCCTCTCCCTATAGGGCGTGCACTGCTGTCCTATCTAAAGGGGGTGCAGTGCAGTCCTTTTCCTATAGAGGATGCAGTGCAGTCCTCTCCCTATACGGGGTGCAGTGCAGTCCTCTCTGTATAAGGGGTGCAGTGAAGTTCTCAGTATAGGGGGCGCAGTGCAGTCCTCTCCCTATAGCGGGTGCAGTGTAGTCCTCTCTCTATAGGGGGTTTAGTGCAGTCCTCTCTACAGGGGGTGCAGTGCAGTCCTCTCCCTATAGGGGGTGCAGTGCAGTACTCTCCCTATAGGGGGTGCAGTGCAGTCCTCTCCCTATAGGGGGCACAGTGCAGTCCTCTCTCTATAGGGGGCGCAGTGCAGTCCTCTCCCTATAGGGGGCGCAGTGCAGTCCTCTCCCTATAGGGATGTGCAGTGCAGTCCTCTCCCTATAGGGGGTGCAGTGCTTGCACCAGTGTGATATGGAGGCGTATTATTATTATTATTATTTATTGTTATAGCGCCATTTATTCTATGACGCTTTACATGTGAGGAGGGGTATACATAAAAACAAGTACAATAATCTTAAACAATACAAGTCACAACTGGTACAGGAGGAGAGAAGACCCTGCCCGCGAGGGCTCACAGTCTACAAGGGATGGGTGAGGATACAGTAGGTGAGGCATATAAAAGTAATGATGGGGGTCTTTCTTTCCTGGTACATTCTGCATGTCTCATTGTAATTGGGGATCTCTCTGCTCCATCGCTGGGGGACATGATCTTATGCCGACCTCCTCTGACCCTGGCTCCTGTCTGATTTCAGGGGGCAGCCCTATGGACAGTCCCAGGAACTTTTCCCCGAGTGCAGCCGCACACTTCTCTTTTGCATCTTCACGCAGGTAATGGGGGGTTCACAGTACACGATCATTAGAGATCAGGGGTTGTGCGCTCGTGGACGCCCTCTCCGTGGTTTGTACATGTGTTCTTCTTTCAGCAGGACAGATGGCCGCCGCTGGTCTCTTGCTTCGCTTCCATCATCCGGATATGGGACGAATACTCCGAGCTCCACCGTATCGGTGAGTGGGGACTGTGCCTTTATGGAGCCCGGCTCTGTGCCTCGGTGGCTCTGTGCTTCGGTGACTCGTCACCGTAGACTAAAGCTATGAAGAAGGGGTCTTCCAGTAGCGGATGCCCCTCTCAGTCACATCTCCCACATTTCCTCATTAACCGCCATCTTGTTTCTTTCTCTTCTCTGTATCCCACTCTCTTTGTCTTCCTTGGGGGTCCCCTCCATTTTTCTTCCCGCAGTCGTCCTCCTCTTCTCAGGAACGCCTTCACCAGTTACCATTCCAGCCCACCTTGGATGAACTCCACTTTCTTTCCAAGCATTTCGGCAGTACAGAGAGTATCCCCGATGATGACGGTGGTCGCAGGTCACCTGCAGTCAGACCACGATCTCGAAGTCTAAGGTCAGTCCGCTACCAGAGGTAATGATTATCCCAGCGTGTTAGTGACCGGGGTGGTGGTCACCGTTAGTAGCCAAAACAATCAAATTGGTATGTAAAGAGACTCCAGTTCTTCCATAAGGCAGAAAGATGGCAGTGGAGCAGTACTGAGCATGTGCGACCAGACTGGAGCTAGAGCAGTGAGTGGTCGCACATGCTCAGTAGCGCTTAATTCATACAGAAGGCTTTGGGGTGTGTGGGGTTTCTGTCGGGTGAACCACCAGCGATCATACACTTATAGGACAACCCCTTTAGTAAGTAATACGCTCCTATAAGTGGAGATGTCTGACTTTGTTATTCACCACGGTCACTCAGTACCGTTTTCTATCCTCAGCCCCGGACGATCGCCTTCCTCTTATGATAACGAGATTGTGATGATGAACCATGTGTACAAGGAGCGGTTCCCCAAGGTAAGGAAGGAGCACCCAATAATGCCTGGTAATTATCACCCTAAGGGCTCCTTCTCACTTGTGTGAAATACGACCGAGTCTTGCATGGTAACACCCGTCTCTGCCGCCGGCACTTGGGAGCAGAGCGTACAGCTCCATGTATTGCTATGCGGCCGCACGCTCCGCCCTGGAGTGCCAGCGGCAGAGCTGGGTTTTAACCTGCGAGACTCGGCCGTATTTCACGCAAATGAGAAGGAGCCCTTACACACATGGTACTGTGACTAAAGAAGCACTCCGGCTAATTCCGGAAGACCATGTAATACTAATGCCACATGTAAAGATAGAAGGCATACACAGTATGATGCAGGATCCACCATTCACAACAGGTGATGTCACAGCTCACCTCCTCCTGTACAATGACTGATAACACCTCTATATACAGTAGATAACACAGGATCCACCATTCACAATAGGTGATATCACAGCTCACCTCCTCCTCCTGTACAATGACTGATAACACCTCCTACATACAGTAGATAACACAGGATCCACCATTCACAATAGGTGATGTCACAGCTCACCTCCTCCTCCTGTACAATGACTGATAACACCTCTATATACAGTAGATAACACAGGATCCACCATTCACAATAGGTGATATCACAGCTCACCTCCTCCTCCTGTACAATGACTGATAACACCTCCTACATACAGTAGATAACACAGGATCCACCATTCACAATAGGTGATGTCACAGCTCACCTCCTCCTGTACAATGTCTGATAACACCTCTATATACAGTAGATAACACAGGATCCACCATTCACAATAGATGATGTCACAGCTCACCTCCTCCTCCTGTACAATGACTGATAACACCTCTATATACAGTAGATAACACAGGATCCACCATTCACAATAGGTGATGTCACAGCTCACCTCCTCCTTCTGTACAATGACTGATAACACCTCTATATACAGTAGATAACACAGGATCCACCATTCACAATAGGTGATGTCACAGCTCACCTCCTCCTCCTGTACAATGACTGATAACACCTCTATATACAGTAGATAACACAGGATCCACCATTCACAATAGGTGATGTCACAGCTCACCTCCTCCTTCTGTACAATGACTGATAACACCTCTATATACAGTAGATAACACAGGATCCACCATTCACAATAGGTGATGTCACAGCTCACCTCCTCCTCCTGTACAATGACTGATAACACCTCTATATACAGTAGATAACACAGGATTCACCATTCACAATAGCTGATGTCACAGCTCACCTCCTCCTTCTGTACAATGACTGATAACACCTCTATATACAGTAGATAACACAGGATCCACCATTCACAATAGGTGATGTCACAGCTCACCTCCTCCTCCTGTACAATGACTGATAACACCTCTATATACAGTAGATAACACAGGATCCACCATTCACAATAGGTGATGTCACAGCTCACCTCCTCCTTCTGTACAATGACTGATAACACCTCTACAGTAGATAACACAGGATCCACCATTCACAATAGGTGATGTCACAGCTCACCTCCTCCTCCTCCTGTACAATGACTGGGGAAGTGAATTGGGGAAAATACCCTTAAAGGGGCGTTATCCTGGATCTAATTGTAATTTTTTTTTTATAAAGGTAAGTGATGATCACAAATATAAACCTGAAAGCATCATTTATTCCTTCCAGGCCACAGCTCAAATGGAGGACCGGCTCCGAGTATTTATTTCTAATTTCTCCCCTGAAAACATCCTTCCTCTGGCGGATGGCGTCCTGAACTTTATCCACCACCAGATTGTGGAGCTGGCCAGAGACTGCCTGACGCGGAGCACCGAGGGAATGATCACCAGCCCCTACTTCTACCAGCTGCAGGACAACCTGGACAAGCTGCTGCAGGACGTAAGGGGCAGAGCAATGGTGGGGGATCATTCTGGGGGACCATTCTACTATTGTCCAGGGTAATAGAGAGCTGACGTCTCCGGTGTATTATAACTTTCTGGCTGCGACGGTCACCACTAGGGGGAGCTCAGCAGCTCACTGCATACTGTTCACACTCCGCAGTAAAGCAGCATGCAGTAATCCTGGGGAGAAGATAAGGGAATAACCTCCTCTGTGCTCTGCAGGCAGTGGAACGCTCGGATGGATCGGAGGTGGCTTTTATCGCCCAGCTGATGAAGAATCTGCTCATTATCATCTCGCGGCCGGCCCGTCTACTGGAGTGTTTGGTGGGTCAATGATCTAGCAGATAAGTTTACAGACCATGAGCGGAGCGCCCCCTTTTCTAACTCAACATTTGGAGCTATGATTGCACCAAACAGGATCTGTCAGGACTCAAGAAAATAGTGGGGGAAAGACGTGAGCGCAGAGATGTGACGTTACAGACGGTTTGATTCAGTATTTTCTTATAAAATTATGTTTACATGCTGTTTCCCCTGTCCACTCATAGAGAAAGGCTGTGAGATTTGCTTCCCACTGCCACTCAAATCAAAAGCATGTGAGTCGTCCTGCTTCTCACACCCAATTATAGAGAGAGTCTGTGAGTCCTGATTCCCCTGCCCACTTACAGAGAAAGCCTGTGAGTCCTGCCTCCCACATCCACTGATGACAAAAGCCTGTGAGTCCTGTTTCTTCCACTCACTTATAATGAAAGTCTGTGAAACCTGCTATATACATGCACTTATAGCAAAAGTCTGTGAGTCCTGCTTTTTCCACCCACTTACTTTCCCTGCCCACTTATAAAGAAAGCCTGTGTGTCCTGCCTCCTACACCCACTTATGACAAAACCCTGGGGGTCTTGCGTCTTCCACCAACTTATAGAGAAACTCTGTGAGTCAAGCTTCTTTCACCCACTTATTGAGAAAGTCTGTCAGTCCTGCTTCTTCCACCCACATACAGAGAAAGTCTGTGAGTTCTGCTTCTGGTGCCCACTTACAGAGAAAGCCTGTGAGTCCTGCTTCTTCCACCCACTTATAGAGAAAGTCTGTGAGTCCTGCTTCTGCCGCCCACTTATAGAGAAAGTCTGTGAGTCCTGCTTCTGCCGCCCACTTATAGAGAAAGTCTGTGAGTCCTACTTCTGGTGCCCACTTATTGAGAAAGTCTGTGAGTTCTGCTTCTGGTGCCCACTTACAGAGAAAGCCTGTGAGTCCTGCTTCTTCCACCCACTTATAGAGAAAGGCTGTGAGTCCTGCTCCTTCCACCCACTTACAGAGAAAGTCTGTGAGTCCTGCTTCTGCCGCCCACTTATAGAAAAAATCTGTGAGTCCTGCTTCTGCCGCCCACTTATAGAAAAAATCTGTGAGTCCTGCTTCTGCCGCCCACTTATAGAGAAAGGCTGTGAGTCCTGCTTCTGCCGCCCACTTATAGAGAAAGTCTGTGAGTCCTGCTTTTTCCACCCACTTATAGAGAAAGTATGTGAGTCCTGCTTCTTCCTCCCACTTATAGAGAAAGGCTGTGAGTCCTGCTTCTTCCACCCACTTACAGAGAAAGCCTGTGAGTCCGGCTTCTGGTGCCCACTTATAGAGAAAGTCTGTGAGTCCTGCTTTTTCCACCCACTTATAGAGAAAGTATGTGAGTCCTGCTTCTTCCTCCCACTTATAGAGAAAGGCTGTGAGTCCTGCTTCTGCCGCCCACTTATAGAGAAAGGCTGTGAGTCCTGCTTCTGGTGCCCACTTATAGAGAAAGTCTGTGAGTCCTGCTTCTGGTGCCCACTTATAGAGAAAGGCTGTGAGTCCTGCTTCTGCCGCCCACTTATAGAGAAAGTCTGTGAGTCCTGCTTCTGCCGCCCACTTATAGAGAAAGTATGTGAGTCCTGCTTCTGCCGCCCACTTATAGAGAAAGGCTGTGAGTCCTGCTTCTGGTGCCCACTTATAGAGAAAGTCTGTGAGTCCTGCTTCTGGTGCCCACTTATAGAGAAAGGCTGTGAGTCCTGCTTCTGGTGCCCACTTATAGAGAAAGGCTGTGAGTCCTGCTTCTGCCGCCCACTTATAGAGAAAGTCTGTGAGTCCTGCTTCTGCCGCCCACTTATAGAGAAAGTATGTGAGTCCTGCTCCTTCCACCCACTTATAGAGAAAGTCTGTGAGTCCTGCTTCTTCCACCCACTTATAGAGAAAGTCTGTGAGTCCTGCTTCTTCCACCCACTTATAGAGAAAGGCTGTGAGTCCTGCTTCTTCCACCCACTTATAGAGAAAGTCTGTGAGTACGGCTTCTGCCGCCCACTTATAGAGAAAGTATGTAAGTCCTGCTCCTTCCACCCACTTACAGAGAAAGCCTGTGAGTCCTGCTTCTGCCGCCCACTTATAGAGAAAGTCTGTGAGTCCTGCTTCTTCCACCCACTTACAGAGAAAGCCTGTGAGTCCTGCTTCTTCCACCCACTTACAGAGAAAGCCTGTGAGTCCGGCTTCTGGTGCCCAGTAATAGAGAAAGTCTGTGAGTCCTGCTTCTGCCGCCCACTTATAGAGAAAGTCTGTGAGTCCTGCTCCTTCCACCCACTTACAGAGAAAGCCTGTGAGTCCTGCTTCTTCCACCCACTTACAGAGAAAGCCTGTGAGTCCGGCTTCTGGTGCCCAGTAATAGAGAAAGTCTGTGAGTCCTGCTTCTGCCGCCCACTTATAGAGAAAGTCTGTGAGTCCTGCTCCTTCCACCCACTTACAGAGAAAGCCTGTGAGTCCTGCTTCTGCCGCCCACTTATAGAGAAAGTATGTGAGTCCTGCTTCTTCCACCCACTTACAGAGAAAGCCTGTGAGTCCTGCTTCTTCCACCCACTTACAGAGAAAGCCTGTGAGTCCTGCTTCTGGTGCCCAGTAATAGAGAAAGTCTGTGAGTCCTGCTCCTGCCGCCCACTTACAGAGAAAGCCTGTGAGTCCTGCTTCTTCCACCCACTTATAGAGAAAGGCTGTGAGTCCTGCTTCTTCCACCCACTTATAGAGAAAGTCTGTGAGTCCTGCTTCTGCCGCCCACTTACAGAGAAAGCCTGTGAGTCCTGCTTCTTCCACCCACTTATAGAGAAAGGCTGTGAGTCCTGCTTCTTCCACCCACTTATAGAGAAAGTCTGTGAGTCCTGCTTCTTCCACCCACTTATAGAGAAAGGCTGTGAGTCCTGCTTCTGCCGCCCACTTATAGAGAAAGTATGTGAGTCCTGCTCCTTCCACCCACTTACAGAGAAAGCCTGTGAGTCCTGCTTCTGCCGCCCACTTATAGAGAAAGTCTGTGAGTCCTGCTTCTTCCACCCACTTACAGAGAAAGCCTGTGAGTCCTGCTTCTGCCGCCCACTTATAGAGAAAGTCTGTGAGTCCTGCTTCTTCCACCCACTTACAGAGAAAGCCTGTGAGTCCTGCTTCTTCCACCCACTTACAGAGAAAGCCTGTGAGTCCTGCTTCTTCCACCCACTTACAGAGAAAGCCTGTGAGTCCTGCTTCTGGTGCCCAGTAATAGAGAAAGTCTGTGAGTCCTGCTTCTGCCGCCCACTTACAGAGAAAGCCTGTGAGTCCTGCTTCTGGTGCCCAGTAATAGAGAAAGTCTGTGAGTCCTGCTTCTGCCGCCCACTTACAGAGAAAGCCTGTGAGTCCTGCTTCTGGTGCCCAGTAATAGAGAAAGCCTGTGAGTCCTGCTTCCCCCCCATACAGTAACGGAATTTCCTATCACTCTGTACAGGGGTTGTGTGTAGTTTTGACATTTTTGTTCCAGTGAAAGGCAAAATAAAAAAACAGCAATTCCTTTTTCATATAGTGTTCACCGTACAGATTATATTACACGATAATTTCATAATTTGTGTAGTTTTTCCGCTCCTGGTGGTAATAAATACATGTATTTTTTATATTAATTTACATAATACTGCAATTTTAGGCGGCATTTTATTTTAGTCGCACTTGGGGTGATGATCTTGATCAACAATATAACAGTCTGAAATTGTATGGTGTCATAGGATGGGAGACAAATAAGGTGACAATGGAGCCCACTTCCATTTGTCGAACTGTTTAGATGCCGTATTCACTGTTGATCGCGGCATCTAAGGGGGTTATACAGCTGGAATTGGAGTTATCCCTGATCCCGGGTTTTGCAGCCATGTGCCGTAAAGTATCATCCTCTGTGGATGGTGCGGATTCAGCACCCGAGCCTGCACCATCGTAGTGCTGTACATGGCTCATTTAAAGGGCCAGTACTGCAAAGGATTTTATTTGTCTTGATCACGCGAAGATTTGTTGATGTTTTCTGAGATCTAACAGAGAATGCAATAATATTTGGGCAATTTTTCATTTACAGGAGTTTAACCCTGAGGAGTTTTATCACCTACTGGAAGCAGCCGAGGACCAGGTGAAGGAAGGGAACCTTAAGACGGACATACCCCAATACATCCTGCGCCAGCTGGGACTGACAAGAGACCCGTTCCCAGGTAAAGTCCCTTTCGCGGTCTCCATTACTGTTGTGTACTGCGCAGTTTATTCTATAACCAGAGGCGTATAATTCTGCAGAGGTAGCTGCTGAAGAACCTCTTACCTTGGAAACACACACACCAGAGAGTGAAGATATTGGAGAGGTAAGAAACCGTATCCCGCTCCGTCGATGCTTCATTAAATGATGTAGACAACTTTTTGGGGATTTTTTTTTTACTTAAATTCATGTATTTTGTGCTAAAATAATTTTTGCAATAGGGTCTCATTAAAAATTTGGCAGCAATTGGCTTTTACATTCTTATTTCTTTCCCTGCTCATTGCCGGCTGCAGAACGAGTTAACTGAGAATCTATCAGTGAGCTTTAGGAGTTCGTAACGCATCTATCTGTCTTTGCTGGTTTATGAATACAGACCAAATCAAAGTGGCGTAGTCATAAATCAACTGTCAGGAACTCAGAAAAAGACAGATAAAAGAGTTACAAACGCCCAAAGCTCACTGACAGATACTCAATGAATTCATTCTGCAGCCTGTAAAAGCCAAACGGTGCAAAATGTCTGGAAACCCAATTGCAAAACTGATATTTAGCATAAAATGCACACAGGTAAGTAAAAAAAAACGCTTCTTATGGTGTCCATATTAATTAAGTACTCCCTACCTCCAAATACGCATGTTTAACACACCGACTTTCTTACTTTATTTAGGGAAAAGGAGCCTCTAAGCCAATAAGACCCCCCGAGGAGAGCGATTTTGAAAACATTAAACTTATCAGCAATGGCGCCTACGGGTGAGTGGATCAGGAATGACCCCTCATGTAGAAATGGAGAACATAGAAAAATGAGGGTCACTCGGTAATACCACCTTCACATTGACCACAGCAGCTGATTAGCCGACTGCTGAGACTTCCTGCTGAGAGAGGGGGGAAAGGGCTGCCTCCTTCACAGGCGGGACACATAGTATGCCCTATAACTGCTACTAGGGCTTCACACTGTAAGATAGTGATAAAAGAAACAAAAAACTCTAGGATAGTCCTCATAAATATTACATTAAAGGGGTTGTCCGAATTTGGAAACTTTTTTTTATTTAAAGGGAACCTTTCATTGCCCCAAATTAATTAATTAATAGCGTTACAATGCTCCTTACTGGGAGGAAATGAGCTTTGTTCCTCCTGAGACCCGCTGGCCTTCAGTTATAGAGATGGTGGCATTGTAGCACTATTTACCTACTGATTCACCCCATATCTGCAGGTTAATAGCAACTAGAGACATGACATGTTTCCTTTAAATGCATGAATTTGGTGTTAAAATTCATTTTTTGCAATTGGGTTTCATTAAACGTTTTACTTAATTTGCCGCCCACATCCTCTGTGTTGCACTGTCTATTGCTGACTGCAGTATGAGTAAACTGAGAATCCATCAGTGAGCTCATGCTAGCAGGAAAGTTTCCAGCTCTTCTATTTCTATTTCTGACCTCCTCTGAGCAGATTTATGGCCACATCAAAGTTGATTGTGTAGGGAAACATAGGCCCGATTGATCAAGCAAGTTTTAACGTTTTTCTGGTGTGAAATTGCTTTCTAACTTTTATGAGCAACACGTAATGGTGCAAAAGTTTTGTGACTTTGCGACATCAGTGTACTCCAGCTTCTGACTACCGTGCATTTCTTGCAGCAGCGCACGCCTTTTAATGAATCTGCGCACCTTGCTCCAGCCCACGGTGCATAACTCCAGTCTTGATGAATCCGAAAGAGACTGGATGAGTCAAACGGTCAAAATTTTTAATTAAACCCAATGGCAATTATTATTTTTAGCCCATTTTAAGTGCTAAAACAAAGGACCTCAAAGGTGGATGACCCCTTTAACTGTGTGTTTACAAACTCAATGTATTCTGGACCTTCCTACTAGGTCAGCATCTGTAAGATACCACGCTCTATGGGCCTGAGCTCAGTGATACAAGCAGGGAAGATATGGCAGCAGGTTGACATTTAGGTGGATTTGTTATTTTTCTGGCTGCGGGTCATGGTCTTTCCTCTTACAGAGCTGTGTATCTGGTCCGGCATCGGGAAACCCGCCAACGATTTGCCATGAAAAAAATCAACAAGCAGAACTTGCTGCTGAGGAATCAGGTGCACCAGGCCTTCGTTGAGCGGGACATCCTGACGTTCGCACAGAACCCATTTGTGGTCAGCATGTTCTGCTCCTTTCAGACTCGGAGACACCTGTGCATGGTCATGGAATATGTGGAAGGTGAGACATACAATGTTCTGGACATTAATAGAAATATTTTGGTTCAGCGGGCCGTAGACGTATTGGAGGTACCCGGAGGGAAACCACCTTGATACTTACCACCCCCCTGTCCCTTCCCTACTGACATAATGTAAGGCATGAAGAAGCAGTTTGGCAGACACTTCCACCTACTGGTTCTCAAGCCACCTCTGCCTTCTGCTTCTCAAGACACCTCAGCTTCCTGGTTCTCAGGACACCTCTACCTCATGGTTCTCATGACACCTCTACCTCATGACACCTCTACCTCCTGGTTCTCACAACACCTCTGCCTCCTAATTCTCACAACACCTCTGCCTCCTGGTTCTCAAGATACCTCTGCCTCCTGGTTCTCCGGACACGTCTACCTCCTGATTCTCAGGACATATCTACCTCCTTTTTCTCACAACACCTCTGCCTCCCAATTCTCACGACACCTCTGCCTCCTGGTTCTCAGGACATAGTAACATAGTTAGTAAGGCCGAAAAAAGACATTTGTCCATCCAGTTCAGCCTATATTCCATCATAATAAATCCCCAGATCTACGTCCTTCTACAGAACCTAATAATTGTATGATACAATATTGTTCTGCTCCAGGAAGACATCCAAGCCTCTCTTGAACCCCTCGACTGAGTTCGCCATCACCACCTCAGGCAAGCAATTCCAGATACTCACTACCCTAACAGTAAAGAATCCTCTTCTATGTTGGTGGAAAAACCTTCTCTCCTCCAGACGCAAAGAATGCCCCCTTGTGCCCGTCACCTTCCTTGGTATAAGCAGATCCTCAGCGAGATATTTGTATTGTCCCCTTATGTACTTATACATGGTTATTAGATCGCCCCTCAGTCGTCTTTTTTCTAGACTAAATAATCTAAATATCTACCTCCTGGTTCTCACAACGCCTCTGCCTCCTAATTCTCACAACACCTCTGCCTCCTGGTTCTCACAACACCTTTACCATCTACCACCTGGTTCTCAAGACATCTCTGCCTCCTGGTTCCCACAACACCTCTACCTCCTGGTTCTCACAACACCTCTGCCTCCTAGTCCTCAGGGCACGTCTACCTCCTGGTTCTCATGACACCTCTATCTACTGTTTGAAAAGACACTTCTACCTCATGGTTCTCACAACACCACTGACTCCTGGTCCTCAGGACACCTCTGCCTCCAGGTTCTCACGACACCTCTACTACCTGGTTCTCATGACATCTCTGCCTCCTGGTTCCCACGACACCTCTACCTTCGGGTTCTCATGACACCTCTACTACCTGGTTTTCATGACACCTCTACCTCCTGGTTCTCACGACACCTCTTCCTCCAGGTTCTCACAACACCTCTACCTTCTGGTTCTCACAGCACCTCTGCCTCCTAGTCTTCAGGGCACATCTACCTCCTGGTTCTCATGACAACTCTACCTACTGTTTGAAAAGACACTTCTACCTCATGGTTCTCACAACACCTCTGCCTCCTGGTCCTCAGGACACCTCTACCTCCTGATTCTCACAACACCTCTGCCTCCAGGTTCTCATGGCACCTCTACCTCCAGGTTCTCATGACACCTCTACCTCCTGGTTCTCACAACACCTCTACCTCCTGGTTCTCACAACACCTCTACTTCCTGGTTCTCCCGATACCTCTGTCTCCAGGTTCTCCCGAAACCTCTACCACCTGGTTCTCATGACATCTCTGCCTTCTAGTTTCCACGACACCTCTACCTTCTGGTTCTCATGACACCTCTACTTCCTGGTTCTCGTGATACCTCTGCCTCCTCTTTCTCACACCACCCCTGCCTACTGGTTTTCATGACACCTCTACTACCTGGTTTTCATGACACCTCTACCTCATGGTTCTCACAACACCTCTGCCTCCTAGTTCTCAGGACAGCTATACCTCCTGGTTCTCACGACACCTCTACCTCCTGGTTCTCATGACATTTCTGCCTCCTGGTTCCCACGACACCTCTACCACCTGGTTCTCATGACATCTCTGCCTCCTGGTTCTCAAGATACGTCTGCCTCCTCTTTCTCACAGCCCCTCTGCCTCCTGGTTCTCATGACACCTCTACCTCTTGGTTCTCGGGACACCTCTGTCTCCAGGTTCTCACGAAACCTCTATCACCTGGTTCTCATAACATCTCTGCCTCCTGGTTCCCACGACACCTCTACCTTCTGGTTCTCATGACACCTCTACTTCCTGGATCTCATGATACCTCTGCCTCCTCTTTCTCACAACATCTCTGCCTCCTGGTTCTCATGACACCTCTACTACCTGGTTTTCATGACACCTCTTCCTCCTGGTTCTCATGACAACTCTGCCTCCTAGTCCTCACGACATCTCTACCTCCTGGTTCTCATGACACCTCTACCTACTGTTTGAAAAGACACTTATACCTCATGGTTCTCACAACACCAGGTTCCCACAACACCTTTACCACCTGGTTCTCATGACTTCTCTACCTCCTGGTTCTCATGACACCTCTTCTTCCAGGTTCTCACAAAACCTCTACCTCTTGGTTCTCACAACACCTCTGCCTCCTAGTCTTCAGTGCACATCTACCTCCTGGTTCTCATGACAACTCTACCTCCTGGTTCTCATGACACCTCTACCTACTGTTTGAAAAGACACTTCTACCTCATGGTTCTCACAACACCTCTGCCTCCTGGTCCTCACGACACCTCTGCCTCCAGGTTCTCATGACACCTCTGCCTCCTGGTTCTCACAACACCTCTGCCTTCTGGTTCTCAAGATACCTCTGCCTCCTGGTTCTCCGGACACGTCTACCTCCTGATTCTCAGGACATATCTACCTCCTTTTTCTCACAACACCTCTGCCTCCCAATTCTCACGACACCTCTGCCTCCTGGTTCTCAGGACATAGCTACCTCCTGGTTTTCACAACGCCTCTGCCTCCTAATTCTCACAACACCTCTGCCTCCTGGTTCTCACAACACCTCTGCCTCCTGGTTCTCACAACACCTTTACCACCTACCACCTGGTTCTCAAGACATCTCTGCCTCCTGGTTCCCACAATACCTCTACCTCCAGGTTCTCATGACACCTCTACCTTCTGGTTTTCATGACACCTCTACTTCCTGGTTCTCCACGACACCTCTACCTTCTGGTTTTCATGACACCTCTACTTCCTGGTTCTCATGATACCTCTGCCTCCTCTTTCTCACACCAACTCTGCCTCCTGGTTTTCATGACACCTCTACTACCTGGTTTTCATGACACCTCTACCTCATGGTTCTCACAACACCTCTGCCTCCTAGTCCTCAGGACAGCTATACCTCCTGGTTCTCACGACACCTTTACCTCCTGGTTCTCACGACACCTCTGCCTCTAGGTTCTCACGACACCTCTACCACCCAGTTCTCATGACATTTCTGCCTCCTGGTTCCCACGACACCTCTACCACCTGGTTCTCACGACATCTCTGCCTCCTGGTTCTCATGATACCTCTGCCTCCTCTTTCTCACAACACCTCTGCCTCCTGGTTCTCATGACACCTCTACCTCTTGGTTCTCACGACACCTCTACCTCCTGGTTCTCATGACACCTCTACCTCCAGGTTCTCACGACACCTCTACCTCCTGGTTCTCACAACACCTCTACTTCCTGGTTCTCAGGACACCTCTGTCTCCAGGTTCTCATGAAACCTCTACCACCTGGTTCTCATGACATCTCTGCCTCCTGGTTCCCACGACACCTCTACCTTCAGGTTCTCATGACACCTCTACTTCCTGGTTCTCATGATACCTCTGCCTCCTCTTTCTCACAACACCTCTGCCTCCTGGTTCTCATGACACCTCTACTACCTGGTTTTCATGACACCTCTTCCTCCTGGTTCTCATGACACCTCTGCCTCCTAGTTCTCAGGACACCTCTGCCTCCTGGTTCTCACGACACCTCTGCCTCCTGGTTCTCACGACACCTCTGCCTCCTGGTTCTCATGATACCTCTACTTTCTGGTTTACATGACACCTCTTCCTCCTAGTTCTCACTCTATGTCTTCCCATCTTATGCCCGACAGGAGGTGACTGTGCCACTCTCCTGAAACACATTGGTGCTCTCCCTCTGGAGATGGCGCGCTTATACTTTGCTGAGACGGTCCTGGCCTTGGAGTACCTACATAATTACGGGATCGTCCACCGGGATCTGAAACCAGATAAGTGAGTAGAGCTGTGTTCACACATACAGCTAATGAATACCTAAGGCTGGTTACACACATCACCCTTTTTACGGCATGACTACGGGCTGCTATGTCCAAGCGGTCCATGGGTCTACTGCCCTGAAATCAACAGCCTCATAGGTCTACATGATATGACATAATTGGAGAGCTCGGGTCAGAAGACCGTTGGTCGGCCTATCTTGAAACCATGAAATGCAGACGTGTGAAACTGGCCTTAGTCATTTGGGACAGACTGCCTGACAACCTTCTTTGTTACAGTATATGAGGTTGTCGGGCAGCAGTTCTCTAGCAACGAGTCTACGTCCTGTGGGTCATGTCTTCCTTGTACAAATCTCCTTTTGTGGTTGGCTCTTTGGTGTCTTCTTTTCTGTGCCGTAATGTTTTTTTCCTTCTCGTTTCATCCTCACAGCCTCTTAATAACTTCGATGGGCCACGTGAAGCTCACTGACTTTGGCTTATCTAAAATGGGGCTCATGAATCTCACTACTAATTTATACGAAGGACACGTTGAAAGTGAAGCTAGAGAATTCCTGGACAAACAGGTGAGTCTGGTGTGTGTATCCCCTCCGGGGTGTCACCCTGTGGTGGGAGGAGCAGACTCCATGTCACATAGCTCCTCCCTCCTGACTGTCACCCTGTGGTGGGAGGAGCAGACTCCATGTCACATAGCTCCTCCCTCCTGACTGTCACCCTGTGGTAGGAGCAGACTCCATGTCACACAGCTCCTCCCTCATGACTGTGTCACCCAGTGGTGGGAGGAGCAGACTCCATGTCACATAGCTCCTCCCTCCTGACTGTGTCACCCTATGGTAGGAGGAGCAGACTCCATGTCACATAGCTCCTCCCTCATGACTGTGTCACCCTGCGGTGGGAGGAGCAGACTCCATGTCACATAGCTCCTCCCTCCTGACTGTCACCCTGTGGTAGGAGGAGCAGACTCCATGTCACATAGCTCCTCCCTCATGACTGTGTCACCCTGCGGTGGGAGGAGCAGACTCCATGTCACATAGCTTCTCCCTCCTGACTCTGTCACCCTGTGGTAGGAGGAGCAAACTCCATGTCACCTAGCTCCTCCCTCATGACTGTCACCCTGTGCAGGGAGGAGCAGACTCCATGTCACATAGCTCCTCCCTCCTGACTGTGTGATCCTGTGGTGGGAGGAGCAGACTCCATGTCACATAGCTCCTCCCTCCTGACTGTGTCACCCTGTGGTGGGAGGAGCAGACTCAATGTCACATAGCTCTTCCCTCCTGACTGTCACCCTGTGGTGGGAGGAGGAGCAGACTCCATTTACCGTAGATCCTCCCTCCTGTCCATGTCACCCTCTTGTAGGAGAGCAGACTTTATGTCTTCCTTCCTCCTATGTATCACCCTGTTGTGGGAGGAGCAGAGGCCATGATTTTCCTCTTGTAAATCTTCTAGGTGTGTGGGACACCGGAGTACATAGCACCAGAGGTAATCTTGCGTCAGGGCTACGGAAAGCCGGTGGACTGGTGGGCTATGGGCATCATCTTGTATGAGTTCCTTGTGGGTTGTGTCCCGTTCTTTGGCGACACCCCCGAAGAGCTGTTTGGTCAGGTGATCAGTGGTGAGCATATAGACTGATTTCTATGGGTTTGTAGCCCCATAATGTAACTGTCGTCCATTGCCCACATGTCTGTACTCCCTCTCATCTAGATGACATTGTCTGGCCGGAGGGTGAGGAGGCCTTACCACCAGATGCCCAGAATCTCATCTCCAGCCTGCTGCAGACGGACCCCTTACTCCGGCTCGGCACAGGTGAGACGTGCAGCTGTACACTCCCTCTAGACACCACTGATAATTCAGCTCCGCAAAAGTCAGCAAATTCTAAACATCTTTCCTCGGATAGAAACTTCTGCTCATAATTAAATTCTGCAAAGTGAAATTTCCATTTTGCATGAGTGTGCAAGGTTGGAATTATAAAAGTGCTGGAACTGCACTGTTACGGCACAATCGCTATAATCCTGCATCATCGGGGGTCATGCTGAAGTATGAGCCAGGTGCAGAAATCCCTGCACTTACAGCCTCGGCTGCTATCACTTGTCTGAGGAACGTTGTGCCACGGTGAATGTACTTGGGCAAATCATCAAGATCCTACACTGGCAGCTCCTGTGTAATCACCGACCAATGACGTCCCCGGGGTGCGCCATGGGAAACCAGGCGTTCAACACAACAGTGCCAGGCCGCATGTTGCTCGTGCTACTGTGTGCAGCTTGCGTGGCCTAAACGTGCCCCCATGCCTAGAGCATCTCCGGAATTGTCTCCTATCGAGCACATCTGAGACCTGAGGGTCAAAGGGAGGAGTGCAGTGTCAGAGCAGAGGGAGCCACATCCTCCAAACTAGCTATACAATAGCTCTGACACTGCACTCCTCCCATTGACCTGCAGGTGTTCTCAACCAGTTCTACTTGCCCATTCAAATTGTCGGCTTGCAGCCCAGGAGAGAAATGTTTGTCCATTATTGTAGGCTTTTTAGCCCGAAAGTGGCATGTACAGTAGGATAGGGAAGGGTTATGGTAGGACCCATCAGAGAAGTGTCACCTTGTCGTGGTTGATGGGCTCACATGAATTGGCCAATTTATGCGCTAAGAACCTTCTCTTTTTTTGTAAGTGCATCTTGCTGAGGGACAATGCAGTTGGAAGTTATTATTTCCATTGACACTACACACGTGGTCAAAATTGTTGGTGCCCCTCGTTTAATGACAGAAAAACCCACAATGGTCACAGAAATAACTTGAATCTGACAAAAGTAATAATGAATAAAAGATCTATGAAAATGAACAAATGAAAGTCAGACATTGCTTTTCAACCATGCTTCCACAGAATAAAAAATAAATAAAACTCATGAAATAGGCCTGAACAGAAATGATGGTACCCCTGAAAATAATGTGACAAAAGGGACATGTTAATTCGCGGTTTGTCCACTAACTATCATCACAGGGGTCTACAATTTTGGGATCAGTGAGTGGCCGGTATATAGGGCTACAGATACTCACTGTGCTGTGTGGTGACATGGTGTGTATCACACTCAACATGGACCAGAGGAAGTGAAGGAGTTGTCTCAGGAGATTAGAAAAAAAATCCTAGACAAACATGTTAAAGGTAAAAGTTATAAGACTATCTCCAAGCAGCTTGATGTTCCTGTGACTACAGTTACACATATTATTCAGAAATGTAAGATCCATGGGACTGTAGCCGACCTCCCTGGACGTGGCCGCAGGAGGAAAATTGATGACAAATCAAAGAGATGGATAATACGAATGGTAATAAAAGGGCCTAGATAAACTTCTAAACAGATTAAAGGTGAACTTCAAGCTCAAGGAACATTAGTGTCAGATCGCACCATGCGTCATTGTGTGAGCCAAAGTGGACTTCATGGGAAATGACAAGGAGGACACCATTGTTGAAAAAAAAATCATAAAAAAGCCAGACTGGAAGTTGTCAAACTACAAGTGGACAAGCCACAAAGCTTCTGGGATAATGTCCTATGGACTGATGAGACAACAATGGAACTTTTTGGCAAGGCACATCAGCTCTATGTTCACAGACGGAAAAATGAAGCATATCAAGAAAAGAACACTGTCCCTACTGTGAAACATGGAGGAGGCTGTTATGTTCTGGAGCTGCTTTGCTGCATCTGGCACAGGGTGTCTAGAATCTGTCCAAGGTACAATGAAATCTCAAGACTATCAAGGGATTCTAGAGAGACATGTGCTGCCCAGTGTCAGAAAGCTTGGTCTCAGTCGCAGGTCATGGGTCTTGCAACAGGATAATGACCCAAAACTCACAGCTAAAAACACCCAGGAATGGATAAGAGGAAAACATTGGACTATTCTGAAATGGCCTTCTATGAGCCCTGACCTAAATCCTATTAAGCATCTTTGGAAAGAGCTGAAACATTCCGTCTGGAGAAGGCAACCTTCACACACGAGACAACTGGAGCAGTTTGCTCTTGAGGAGCGGCCAAAATACCTGTCGAGAGGAGCAGAAGTCTCATTGACAGTTACAGGAATCGTTTGATTGCAGTGATTGCCTCAAAAGGTTGTGCAACAAAATATTAAGTTAAGGGAACCATCATTTCTGTCCAGGCCGATTTCATGAGTTTTATTTTTTTTTTTAATTCTGTGGCAGCATGGCTGAAAAGCAATGTCTGACTTTCATTTGTTCATTTTCATAGATCTTTTATTTATTATTACTTTTGTCAGATTCAAGTTATTTCTGTGACCATTGTGGGTTTTTCTGTCATTAAACGAGGGGTACCAACAATTTTGACCACGTGTGTATATGTCTTGGCATTCACAGAGTGCTGCTGTGCTTTTTTATACATATTTTGCAGTCACTACAGCTTGAACCTATTCACACTTGGGAGGTGCATTGGCCTATTTTCTTTCTTGTAATGTTATAAGTGTAAAAAAATGACAATATATATTATTTTTTGCCTAAACTACAAAGGAAATGTGTCATCTTTAACTTTAGACCATCTAGAGATCATTTTATCTTCAACATTGCTTAAGCGTTCACAATGACAAAGTTTGACCAAGGGTTCAGAAACTTTTATACACCACTCTATCTATCTATCTATCTATCTATCTATCTATCTATCTATCTATCTATCTATCTATCTATCTATCTATCTATGGTACAGAAAGTATTCAGACCCTTTTAAATTTTTCACTCTTTGTTTCATTGCAGCCATTTGGTACATTCAAAAAAGTTCATTTTTTTCTCATTAATGTACACTCTGCACCCCATCTTGACTGAAAAGTAACAGACATGTAGTAATTTATTTTTTGCTAATTTATTAAAAAAGAAAAACTGAAATATCACATGGTCATAAGTATCCAGACCCTTTGCTCAGACACTCATATTTAAGACACATGCTGTCCATTTCCTTGTGATCCTCCTTGAGACGGTTCTACTCCTTCATTGGAGTCCAGCTGTGTGTAATTAAACTGATAGGACTTGATTTGGAAAGGCGCACACCTGACTATATAAGACCTCACAGCTCACAGTGCATGTCAGACCAAAGGAGAATCATGAGGTCAAAGGAACTGGCCAAGGAGCTCAGAGACAGAATTGTGTCAAGGCACAGATCTGGCCAAGGTTACAACAGAATTTCTGCAGTACTCAAGGGATTTCTGCAGTACTCCAACCAGGGATTCAAGCTTCAGGAGGCTAATTTGCATATTCCAGGTGCCTTCTGGGAGAGGCGAAGTCTCCCTAAGCTAGAAGATCGTTGGGTACAGCCGGGACCAGCTGCTTCGAAAGCATCACCAAACCAGGGATTCAAGCTTCAGGAGGCTAATTTGCATATTCCAGGTGCCTTCTGGGAGAAGCGAAGTCTCCCTAAGCTAGAAGATCGTTGGGTACAGCCGGGACCAGCTGCTTCGAAAGCATCACCAAACCAGGGATTCAAGCTTCAGGAGGCTAATTTGCATATTCCAGGTGCCTTCTGGGAGAAGCGAAGTCTCCCTAAGCTAGAAGATCGTTGGGTACAGCCGGGACCAGCTGCTTCGAAAGCATCACCAAATTTTTGCCTGTAGGACATTATTGCAAGAGAGCTTGGCTGAGTAGATTACACAAGAAGGAAAACACACAGCAAGTCAGCAGGATCTAGGAGCAACATGGCAGATGTGACAACCTACATGGTGAGCTGCAGCATGTGCTACATGTTCACAGATCGACCAGAAGAAGAATCAAATTTCACCTGTCAGAAGTGTAGACTAGTGGCCCTTTTAGAAGAAAAGGTGCGGGGTCTGGAAGAAAGAATAGCAACTTTGAAACTCATCAAAGAGAATGAAGACTTTCTAGACAGAACAGAAGCATCTCTACTGGTCACAGAAGGTGCAAAAAGTGTCAGAGAACCTCCAAAAGCAGATGAGTGGAAGCATGTGACCAAAAGAAGCAAGAAGACCATGGAGAAATCACCAACCACACAACTGAAGAACCGATATCAAATCTTTGTAGAGGATGAAGATGGCACACCTAAGAATGAAGCAATACCAGCAAGCAAAAAAGAAAAGGGCACACAGCAACAAGTGACAGCAAAAAGTACAGCCAAGAAGCAACGAAGAGTGGTGGTGGTGGGAGACTCACTACTGAGAGGCACCGAAGCAGCCATCTGCAGACCGGACATAACTGCAAGAGAAGTATGCTGCCTTCCAGGTGCGATGATCAAGGATGTGACCGATAGGATACCAAAGCTCTTCAGCTCCAAGGACGTCCACCCATTTCTTCTGATACATGTTGGCCCCAATGACACGGCAAGGAAGGACCTACCGACAATCTGCAAGGACTTTGAAGAGTTGGGGAAGAAAGTAAAGGAACTGGATGCACAGGTAGTTTTTTCTTCTATCCTTCCAGTAGACGGGCATGGCACCAGGAGATGGAACAGGATCCTTGATGCAAACAACTGGCTAAGACGATGGTGCAGACAACAAGGATTTGGATTCCTGGACCACGGTGTGAATTACTGGTATGATGGACTCCTCGCCAGAGACGGACTACACCTCAACAAACCTGGGAAACACACATTCGCCAGAAGACTCGCTACACTCATCAGGAGGGCGTTAAACTAGAAGAAGAGGGGACGGGAAGAAAAACATTAGACTCGAACAAAGACGACCCAGGAAAACATACTCAGAAGGGAGGTAAGAACATTTCTAAAACAATCCACAGTGAGGAGATTGGAACAAAACAAAATCCTCTAAACTGCATGCTCGCAAACGCCAGAAGCCTGACAAACAAGATGGAAGAACTAGAAGCAGAAATATCTACAGGTAACTTTGACATAGTGGGAATAACCGAGGCATGGTTAGATGAAAGCTATGACTGGGCAGTTAACTTACAGGGTTACAGTCTGTTTAGAAAGGATCGTAAAAATCGGAGAGGAGGAGGGGTTTGTCTCTATGTAAAGTCTTGTCTAAAGTCCACTTTAAGGGAGGATACTAGCGAAGGGAATGAGGATGTCGAGTCCATATGGGTTGAAATTCATGGAGGGAAAAATGGTAACAAAATTCTCATTGGGGTCTGTTACAAACCCCCAAATATAACAGAAAGCATGGAAAGTCTACTTCTAAAGCAGATAGATGAAGCTGCAACCCATAATGAGGTCCTGGTTATGGGGGACTTTAACTACCCGGATATTAACTGGGAAACAGAAACCTGTGAAACCCATAAAGGCAACAGGTTTCTGCTAATAACCAAGAAAAATTATCTTTCACAATTGGTGCAGAATCCAACCAGAGGAGCAGCACTTTTAGACCTAATACTATCTAATAGACCTGACAGAATAACAAATTTGCAGGTGGTTGGGCATTTAGGAAATAGCGACCACAATATTGTGCAGTTTCACCTGTCTTTCACTAGGGGGACTTGTCAGGGAGTCACAAAAACATTGAACTTTAGGAAGGCAAAGTTTGACCAGCTTAGAGATGCCCTTAATCTGGTAGACTGGGACAATATCCTCAGAAATAAGAATACAGATAATAAATGGGAAATGTTTAAGAACATCCTAAATAGGCAGTGTAAGCGGTTTATACCTTGTGGGAATAAAAGGACTAGAAATAGGAAAAACCCAATGTGGCTAAACAAAGAAGTAAGACAGGCAATTAACAGTAAAAAGAAAGCATTTGCACTACTAAAGCAGGATGGCACCATTGAAGCTCTAAAAAACTATAGGGAGAAAAATACTTTATCTAAAAAACTAATTAAAGCTGCCAAAAAGGAAACAGAGAAGCACATTGCTAAGGAGAGTAAAACTAATCCCAAACTGTTCTTCAACTATATCAATAGTAAAAGAATAAAAACTGAAAATGTAGGCCCCTTAAAAAATAGTGAGGAAAGAATGGTTGTAGATGACGAGGAAAAAGCTAACATATTAAACACCTTCTTCTCCACGGTATTCACGGTGGAAAATGAAATGCTAGGTGAAATCCCAAGAAACAATGAAAACCCTATATTAAGGGTCACCAATCTAACCCAAGAAGAGGTGCGAAACCGGCTAAATAAGATGAAAACAGATAAATCTCCAGGTCCGGATGGCATACACCCACGAGTACTAAGGGAACTAAGTAATGTAATAGATAAACCATTATTTCTTATTTTTAGTGACTCTATAGCGACAGGGTCTGTTCCGCAGGACTGGCGCATAGCAAATGTGGTGCCAATATTCAAAAAGGGCTCTAAAAGTGAACCTGGAAATTATAGGCCAGTAAGTCTAACCTCTATTGTTGGTAAAATATTTGAAGGGTTTCTGAGGGATGTTATTCTGGATTATCTCAATGAGAATAACTGTTTAACTCCATATCAGCATGGGTTTATGAGAAATCGCTCCTGTCAAACCAATCTAATCAGTTTTTATGAAGAGGTAAGCTATAGGCTGGACCACGGTGAGTCATTGGACGTGGTATATCTCGATTTTTCCAAAGCGTTTGATACCGTGCCGCACAAGAGGTTGGTACACAAAATGAGAATGCTTGGTCTGGGGGAAAATGTGTGTAAATGGGTTAGTAACTGGCTTAGTGATAGAAAGCAGAGGGTGGTTATAAATGGTATAGTCTCTAACTGGGTCGCTGTGACCAGTGGGGTACCGCAGGGGTCAGTATTGGGACCTGTTCTCTTCAACATATTCATTAATGATCTGGTAGAAGGTTTACACAGTAAAATATCGATATTTGCAGATGATACAAAACTATGTAAAGCAGTTAATACAAGAGAAGATAGTATTCTGCTACAGATGGATCTGGATAAGTTGGAAACTTGGGCTGAAAGGTGGCAGATGAGGTTTAACAATGATAAATGTAAGGTTATACACATGGGAAGAGGGAATCAATATCACCATTACACACTGAACGGGAAACCACTGGGTAAATCTGACAGGGAGAAGGACTTGGGGATCCTAGTTAATGATAAACTTACCTGGAGCAGCCAGTGCCAGGCAGCAGCTGCCAAGGCAAACAGGATCATGGGGTGCATTAAAAGAGGTCTGGATACACATGATGAGAGCATTATACTGCCTCTGTACAAATCCCTAGTTAGACCGCACATGGAGTACTGTGTCCAGTTTTGGGCACCGGTGCTCAGGAAGGATATAATGGAACTAGAGAGAGTACAAAGGAGGGCAACAAAATTAATAAAGGGGATGGGAGAACTACAATACCCAGATAGATTAGCGAAATTAGGATTATTTAGTCTAGAAAAAAGACGACTGAGGGGCGATCTAATAACCATGTATAAGTATATAAGGGGACAATACAAATATCTCGCTGAGGATCTGTTTATACCAAGGAAGGTGACGGGCACAAGGGGGCATTCTTTGCGTCTGGAGGAGAGAAGGTTTTTCCACCAACATAGAAGAGGATTCTTTACTGTTAGGGCAGTGAGAATCTGGAATTGCTTGCCTGAGGAGGTGGTGATGGCGAACTCAGTCGAGGGGTTCAAGAGAGGCCTGGATGTCTTCCTGGAGCAGAACAATATTGTATCATACAATTATTAGGTTCTGTAGAAGGACGTAGATCTGGGTATTTATTATGATGGAATATAGGCTGAACTGGATGGACAAATGTCTTTTTTCGGCCTTACTAACTATGTTACTATGTTACTAAGGTTCCTAAGAGCACAGTGGCCTCCATAATCCTTAAATAAAAGAAGTTTGGGACCACCAGAAGTCTTCCTAGATCTGACCGTCCAGCCAAACTGAGCAATCGTGGAAGAAGAGCCTTGGTGAGAGAGGTAAAGAAGAACCCCAAGATCACTGTGACTGAGCTCCAGAGATGCAGTAGGGAGATGGGAGAAAGTTCCACAAAGTCAACTATCACTGCAGCCCTCCACCAGTCAGGCCTTTATGGCAGAGTGGCCTGATGGAAGCCTCTCCTCAGTGCAGGACATATGAAAGCCGCATAGAGTTTGCTAAAAAACACATGAAGGCCTCCCAGACTATGAGAAATAAGATTCTCTGGTCTGATCAGACGAAGATAGACCTTTCTGGTGATAATTCTAAGTGGTATATGTGGAGAAAACCAGGCACTGCTCATCACCTGCTGTTACGCCCACAGGGCATGGGGAAATATAGTGGACTCACTAGACCACTGATGGAGCAGTGGCAGCTGTATACCCGGTACACAAGAGACAGGAGAATGGCTTCAAAATGCAAAGGTATTTAATTAAATGAAGTTTTAAACAAACAGAAAGAGGTGCCTGAGAGAAGAACCCTCTGGACCACAACACTGAACCACGTAGTGGAGCACCGGGCAAGGTGTACCCCTATACAGGGATTCCCCCATCACAACACCAGATGGCCTAAATGCCGCAGTACCCGGACCAGAGGGACGACCCGTACAGACCATATAAACAAGACGGTGGAATTCAAGCTCTATCAGTGAAGAGGATCCTGGAAGCTCTGTGTAGTTTCGGAAAGGCTGATCCAGCCGGCAGCAATATCAGGATAGTTCTGCGAGGAGCAGCTCAGTCAGCCTGGAGTGGAAACCGGGGAGCCCAGAAGGATCCAGAATAGGGAACTGCCAGCGGAGGATACTGAGGAGACAGAGGGATTAGAAAACCAAAAGTAAACTACACTTTGCAGAGCAGAGCACAGCAGAGTGTGGACTGAGCAGAGGGCCATAAACAATAGAATGAACACATTGTCCAGGCACCTCCCATAATGGGAGGATGCCTTTTATGCACAGAGCATCATAGCACAGAGAGCCTTAATAGAGAACAGGTGTTCTGCTGTTTTAAGTATGTGCAGGAAGCGGGGCGTGCCTCCTAAGAGTATTTCCAGGAGACCTGCCAAGAGGATGCAGGTTCTTAGCAGAGAAAGGAGCCGCTGATCGTCTGGAGCCACCGACAGGGTGAGTAGTACCAGTGGAGCTGTGTGAAAGGTGCTGGTCTCCCTTCACAGCAGAGACCGAACCTGCAGCTGAGGGCATGATACCTGCCCAATACAATCCCAACAATGAAACATGGTGGTGGCAGCATCATGCTATGGGGTGTTTTTCAGCTGCAGGGACAGGACGACTGGTTGTCATTGAAGGAAACATGAATGTGGGCAAGTACTGAGATATTCTGGATGAAAACCTCTTCCAGAGTGCTCTGGACCTCAGACTTGGCCGAAGGTTCACCTTCCAACAAGACTTTAATCATAAGCACACAGCTAAAATAACAAAGGAGCGGCTTCCGAACAACTCTGTGACCATTCTTGACCGGCCCAGCCAGAGCCCTGACCTAAACCCAGCTGAGCATCTCTGGAGAGACCTGAAAATGGCCGTCCACCAACATTCACCATCCAACCTGACGGAACTGGAGAGGATCTGCAAGGAAGAATGGCCGAGGATCCCCAAATCCAGGGGTGAAAATCTTTCCCAAGAAAACTCATGGCTGTACAAGCTCAAAAGGGGCTTTTCCTCAATACCGAGCAAATGGGCTGAATACTTATGACCATGTGATATTTCAGTTTTTCTTTTTTAATAAATTTGCAAAAATTTCTACATTTCTTTTTTTTCAGTCAAGATGGGGTGCAGAGTGTACAGCAATGAGAAAAAATTAACTTTTTTGAATTTACCAAATGGCTGCAATGAAACTAAGAGTGAAAAATGTAAAGGGGTCTGAATACTTTCCGTACCCACTGTATCTCTCTATCTAGTATCTATCCATCTATCTATCTATCTATCTATCTATCTATCTATCTATCTATCTATCGATCTATCTATCTATCGATCTATCTATCAAGAACTATACGCAGTTTAATAACATATTTGTAAATTTATAAATCCATAAAAGGCAGACACAAACCTTCCATTAACAATAAAAACAAAACTCCAAAAATCAATTCATTGAAATAGATCCTAATTCTCCCCCCTTTTGGCCTCTAGGTGGCGCTATTGAGGTGAAGGCTCACAGGTTTTTCACAGATCTGGACTGGAACGGCTTGCTGAGGCAGAAGGCAGAATTTATTCCCCATTTGGAGGCTGAGGACGACACCAGCTACTTCGACAGTGAGAATAACAATTTTGATATGATTTATATATACATCTACACTGTGGTACTGATTCTCCTAGTGGAGATCCAGTAAAGTAGAGCAATGGATTCTGGGTAACAATATATATAATATCTTTCCGCTATGAAATAAAAAAAGTGTCTCTCTGGCACCACCTATAGGTGGCAAACCTGTAAATCAGGGTGACAGAATTCTTTTTGCATTTGCAGCTCGGTCAGATCGTTATCAGCACATTAATTCCTACGATGAAGATGATACAAACGATGAAGATTCTGTGGAAATCCGGCAGTTTTCATCCTGTACTCCGAGGTTCAGTAAAGTAAGTGCCCCCTTATGTATATATCGTACATGTGACAGTAGTGCTTTTTATATTTTCACTCGCTGCGTGGCTTCTCTTCAGGTTTACAGTAGCATGGAGCAGCTGTCCCAGCTGGAGCAGAAGCCCTCCACCCCAGTCCAAGACTCCACCAAGCAGGAGCGGTCCGAGAGGACGAGCAAGAGAGAGACCCTTGGCGGGGTGACCCTGAGAGACCGCTGCTGGAGGACCGTGTCTCCAGAAATGTGAGCCTGTGGTTAACAGACAACCTCCCCTCTTCAGGCTCTTAGGGAAGACCTTGTCTTTCCTATATCTCTGCTTTCAGTCAGTGAATGTGCCCATTCATTTCTGGATTGTCAGGAAGGATAACACTGTATGCAATGTCGTTCTTCTTGTCAAAATTTTAGACAGCACATCCGACATCGACAGACTCTATAGTAAGTGATGGGTGCAGGCGAACAATGCTCTGCGAGCAGCACGCTCTCCTGTTTTGATAGATTGTTACATTGTATCAATGCAGGTGTAATGCATGAGTCCACACTGTTTAGCTCATAGAGCATTGTCTAGATTGGATACCATTGCAACAAACCTTCTGCTGCAAGACTCAAGAGTTATGGCTCTCATGGTACAGTGGATTCGCTAAGCTCTAGGTCTGAATCTGCTGCTCAGATCGAAGGCGTTGGCTCAGCGAGATATGATCGAATGGGATGAAACATACAGAATGTGGAACCGCAGACTGGGATTTGCATGTCAGCACCCGGAGCAGTGTGGTACTGTAGAGCTCAATATTATGGACGTTATGTGGAACAGCGGAGATTGATGTGCTTAGACGGCACGTGGAACAGCAGAGCTGCATTTGCAGGTTGACACCTGTAGCAGTGTGCTCTGTGGAGATGGATATGCTGGACGGCATGTGGAACAGTGGAGTTGGATGACACGTAGAACAGCAAAACTGGATTTGCAGGTCAGCACCCGGAGCAGTATGCTACTGTATAGTTCAATTTTGTGGACGGCATGTGGAACAGCAGAGCTTGATATGCTGGATGGCACGTGGAACAGCAGAGCTGGATTTGCAGGTCGACACCTGGAGCAGTGTGCTACTGTGGAGCTCGATATGCTAGATGGCATGTGGAACAGTTGAGCTGGATATACTAGATGGACGTGGAACAGTTGAGCTGGATATGCAGGATGGTATCTGAGACTGCAGAGTTGGATATGCAAACAGGCATACCTTAAAACAGCAGAGCCGAGTGTGCAGGCAGGCAACTTAGGACAGCAGAGACGAAAGAGAGAACAGATACAGTGGAACAGCAGAGGAGAATATGAGACCAGGCACCTTGGAACAGTAGAAGAGAATGTGAGAACAGGCATTTTAAAACAGCAAAGTAAAATGTGAAGACATTCACTTGGGAATAGCAGAGGCGAGTGTGAGGGAAGGCACCTTGGAACAGCAGAGTAGACTATGCGGACAGGTAACTTGATACAGCAGAGCCGAATTGAGGCATCTTAGAATAGTAGAGCCGTATTTGTCAAGTTACACAAGGACGTGTTAAAAAGCATGGACGCTGCACGGCGTGAATACCTGCAGTGACATTCGGGTGCATGCTGGATTACCATGAGAGCAGAAGGAGCTGGATACTGGGGAGGGAAGACGCAAAGCCTGGTGCTGGAGCCAGGACAGGTGAGTAACACATAGAAAGTCTGCACAAATAAAATAACGTTCCTATTCACTGTGACAGCAAGCAGCGAATCATGGATAGATCTCAGTTTGGAGGTAGGACTCTACAGCTTTACATATACATTGAATATCTGTATTGCAGGAAGCATTTTTCGGATGCCACCGACGCTGACTCCAGCCCCCCATTAGCCGCCAGGCGCCGATTCTCGGCTTTGGTGGATACAGCTCGTTTTGTGGCTCCTCTAGAAGGAGAAGGAGAGGGAAGAGTTAAAAGCAGCAGCGGGACTCAGCTGGGTCAAAGCAAAATCCCTCTAGGAGAGCTGGAAGGAGGTGAGTGATCCCACCCCATGAACCTGTTATGGTGGGAGAGATAAATCGTGGCGTTACCCTTTGTCACATTCACCCCGTGCAGACAAGTCTTCAGAATCACAGATGCATCAGGACACAGACTCGTCTCCCCGCGCCACCAACGACCTCGTCCTGCGGAGAGCTCGCCACCAGCATCTCTCCGGGGACAGCGACCGCAGGAGAACCGGAGGGAAGGTCATCAAGTCCGCCTCCACCACCGCGCTGTCAGTCATGATCCCTACAGGTGAGCCCCGTCCTATAGTCCAGGTGTCATCATACAATGAAGGGGCGTTTGGCCTTTACGTTTTCAGGCCTCCCCAATAATTGCAATAAAGCATCGGCGGTGGTTTCTAGGGATAAATTCTGCTGCCAGGTTCCCATAAAGGTGCTCAGTGTGACAATTTTTGTAATTTTTTTTTCTCCCCGCAGTCGAGCAGCACACCAGCTCACCCCTGGTCAGCCCCATGTCTCCCCGATCCCTCTCATCCAATCCGTCCTCACGAGACTCGTCTCCCAGCCGCGACTACACCCCGGCCGTCAGCAGCCTACGCTCCCCCATCACCATCCAGCGATCGGGAAAGAAGTACGGCTTCACCTTGAGGGCAATTCGAGTGTACATGGGGGAGAGCGACGTGTACAGCGTCCAGCATATAGTGTGGGTAAGTCCGAAAATCGGGGCCACATTAACATACAGTCATTTATTTTTTATACTTTACACTTAGGCATATTTTTAAAATAATTTTTCTTTTTGTATAACTTTTTTTTTTTTTGGCAGCAAAGATATATGGAGGCGCTTGTTTTTTAGGGGGGAATTCTAATTAGGAGTAAATACAACTTTTTTTTTATAACTTTTTATTGCAAGTTTTGGGCTGGGTGGGTCAACAACAAAAAAACCCCAATAATTATCATATTTTTTATATCAATATACATAATAAAATTACGGGTAGTTTTTTTTTTTTATTTTTCCTCCCATGTTTTGTAAAGCACTTTGGAAGGGAAAAATAATTTTTTTTCTATTTTTCTCAATACTTTGTTGATGGTTTTAATGCTTTTTTAAAGCCTTTTCTATACTCTCATCCTTACCATGATTAGTGTGCTGTGCTGTTAGCATTAGGCCAAGTTGACACCACCATATTTTTGGTCTGAGCAATGTTTACGGACTAATGTTATTCAATGAGCAATTTTTTTCACGGTCCTAATCTGAGCATTGAAAAAAATCGCAGTGTGCGCTAGTGTGTCGGATGAGACTCGTCTATTGAAGTCTATGGGTGCTCCTAAAAAAATAGAAATTTTGTATGGAGCCAACATATAGCACCTGACAGATTTGTACGTGATCAAATCTGAACTGCAAACACGTGAACCTAATTTGTCCTAATTTTCCCAGGGAATAACCCTTCCCGCTTCTGTTTTCCCAGCATGTAGAGGATGGAGGTCCAGCTCATGAGGCAGGGCTCTGTGCCGGTGATCTTATTACTCATGTTAATGGAGAACCAGTCCACGGGCTGGTGCACACAGAAGTGGTGGAGCTGATCTTGAAGGTAGGTGTCTTGTGGAGTAGTCAAAAACATTGGTCTTCAGGGGTTCAGCTAATGCCAAAAAGCACAGATGACCGACAATGTTATTCCCGCAGAGTGGTAACAAGGTGCTGGTCACCACAACACCTTTTGAGAACACATCAATCAGAACTGGTCCAGCCAGAAGGAGCAGCTACAGGTCCAAGATGGCCCGGAGAAGCAAGAGGAGTATGGGAAGAGAAGGGCAGGAGAGGTAAGACCTGTAGAAGCAGAGTGAGCAAAAAACATCCATAGATCTATGAAAGGTAGAGAAGAAATACAGGGAATGGGGGAATAACTGCAGGACAACAATCCATGGGGTGCACCTTAGTGACAGAAACCATGAACCGCTATTGTGAAGCATGAAGACCCAAACAGAGGTTGGGTTCACCAAAAGTTTATTTTAGAGGCAAATTTTGGGTAAGGGGTCATCTAGAATTTCTTCTCTTTTTTTCCATTCCTTTTTCTTTCTGTCCTGTCTCTCTCTTTCCTTAACAGCAAGAAGCGCAGTTCTCTCTTTCGTAAGATCACCAAGCAGTCCAATCTCCTGCACACCAGCCGCTCTCTCTCTTCTCTCAGCCGCTCTCTCTCCTCTAGTGACAGTCTGCCAGGATCTCCTACTCACAGCCTCTCTGCCCGTTCTCCAACTCACAGCTATCGATCAATGGATTCTGCATATCTAGGTAGGGTTGATGCTCTCTAGGTATTAGGGGGTTGCACTGGTCTCTTTGCAAGGTGCAGAGGACTTTATACTTTTTTGAAGACCAAACTAATATTCTCCTCTTTCTTGTTCTTGTACAGGTGCATCTTCACAAGGCAGCTCCCCTTCTTCCAGCACTCCTAATTCCCCTGCACCTCCACCTCCATCTTCCTCCACATCTTGTGCCTCCACATCCTCCTCCACATCCTCCCCTGCACCACCCTCTCCCCACATTCGCCCCAGTACACTCCATGGCCTGTCCCCGAAACTTCATCGCCAATACCGATCTGCACGTTGCAAGTCAGCTGGTAACATGCCGCTTTCTCCTCTAGCTCATACTCCTTCACCCACTACGGCCTCCCCTCCTCTGCTTCCAGGCCACAGCGTAGGGAGCAGCCTTACCACACAGAGCTTTCCTCCAAAGTTACATCCTTCCCCTCCTGTCTCACGTCCACGTCCTAAGAGTGCTGAACCCCCACGTTCCCCGCTCCTGAAGAGAGTACAGTCCGCAGAGAAGTTGGGAGGAGGGGGTAGTGGCGGTGCACCTAGGAAACAGGAGCCAGGAGGTGGCAGTGGGACTCCAGATGGAGAATTAGGAGAAACCCTTGGCGGTAGATCACAAGCAGTTAGAAGAGTAGGTAGACAGGAGTCCCCACGGAGCTTATGTGCAAGTGATCTTCTAGTAGACAATCTAGAGAGACTGGAAGGAGACCTGGGGGCAGGAATATTACTACAGACAGACGGACATAAAAATACCGAGGGTAAGGTTCAAGTAGTAGGAAAATTAGGCACGGTAGTGCGAAGCCCTGCTACATTTTCACCACAAGAGCCTTCATCTACTTCAACGTCTGCCCTTCCACCACAAGGTGACCCTTCCCACTCCATGGTGGGTAGATGCCAAGTGAAGACTCTGAGTCCTGTACAGGAACACGAGGGCAGAAGGGGTGAAGGGGAAGAAGGTGTAGGAGAAGGAGAAGGAAAAAAAGGGGAAAAGGGAGAAGAGGATGAAGAAGATTGTGGAACCATGAGAGAACGTTGGTATTTGGAAGTGGTGGAAGAGTTGACTACAGTTGGAAAAAGTGCACCCCATGTCACCACGAAAGGAACCCACTCCCATCTTACAGACTGTTCCCATCCGGTCAGGTCCAAGAGTGTTGAAGTTGACCACGTGAAGAGCGCATCCACTTCTTTTCCTGATGTCTTGCACTTTGCAAAGAATAAAGACCATGGGGTTACCTTGGTGAAGGCTTCAACACCTAAAATGTCAACTACATCAACTCAGCAAGCAGAAATAAAGCGGCCTGACCCCAACAATACAAAATGTGATCCGATCTGCAGTATTAGGGATGAGAAGCCAGTGAATGACATGGCAAAATGTCCATCTCGATCCAATGGAAAACACCCTGAAACATTCCAGTCTGCGTCTTCCCATCCTGTAAGATTAAGGGAGGATTCAAAGGTTTCCACCTCCAGCACAAACATTGTAAAGCCCGGACCAACTCAGACCGTCAGTCTACTCCCGGGTAAGTCCAGTGAACCTGCAAAATCTCCTCAGTCTATTTCCAAGGAAAACATGAAAGGAACCGGGTTGACAGCTGAGATGCCTCCGTCCCTTCCGCCTGGTCCACCAGCTGTTTCTCCCATAAGTATCCAGATAACCAAAGCTGAAAATGAACAAATACGAGGGACTACAACAGTGACTAATATTATCACTCTGGCTGGGAAAGAAATGAGTCAGCCCAAGGTGACCAACATCCTCCCGTCTGTTAAAGTGAATGAAGGAGAAGGTAAAGTGGTGTCCAGCCATACTTCTCCAATGACTCCAAGTGCAACTGAGAAGAACCAGGGGAGCAATACCACAACCAAAAGCAAGACAAGCGGTCCAGAAAGTGAGAAGACCAAAGGGGCAATGACTACTTCAGCAACTAATAAGGTCATTTGTACCGAAGCTGGGCAGACCGCCTTTACCAATAACACCCAAGGTATAAGTAAACCTTCAGGAACAGAACATGACAAGAATAAGGGGACCACCAGGCCATCGAGTACACTGAAGACTAACGAAGAAGCACATGCCCAGGCAAAGATGCCCACAGCTGCTTCCGACAGTAGCATCAGCAAAATTCTGAGCGATCAGTCTAAGAAGGCCACCATCTCTCCAAGCTTTGATAAAGTAAGCATGGTGGACACCAGCCAAGCCAAGGTTCCTCCTGTGCTACCGTGTAATAAACTTGCGACCGGAGTAGGTGACCAGATGACCAAAACTGTTTTGGGAAGTTCTGACACCGAGAAAAAACAGAGTAAGATGTGCGCAGCCTCTGCTAAGACGACAGAAGGAGATCACCCAAAGGAGTCGTCAGTAACAATCAGGATCAGTAGGGCCGAGAGCGATACCCAGAGCCCAACTGCGAAATCTCCAAATTCCCAGATGGCGACACCAGTCACAAGTCAACGCCGCTCCTAAGGAAAGCAGTTTCTTGTCTTCGTCAGGGTGAAAGACTAATGATGATATTATGAAATTAGCCCGTCTGTATTCAGGAGAGAGTAATGGCAAAGGGGTCGGGAGTCCTATCTGACCCCACACTGGATTCTTGAAATGAGCCTTATTGCCCCCTCTACGGCCTCTGAGAGAGGTGGGGGCTGCACAGGCGTGTATGTGTGTGTCTGTGTGTGTGTCTGTGTATCTGTGTGTTTGTGCTGTGCCTTAATTGTTATTTAGTTGGGAGAGGGGGGGAAATATTAAAAAAAATAAAGTTACCGCACATACACACACTTAGCGCTAGAAACTAAAGAAATCATAGAGTGACACTCCGCAGGTCCGTCCATGGAGGTCCAGCAGGTAGAGACACTATAAATGGACCCATTGTCAATAAACATTGGAGGCAGAGATCTTGGTTGCCAGAAAAGAGTGGCAGCATCGCTCCGCTAAATGGCCGCCTCCTGTCCTTGTTAGTGACCAGTCCCTCTAAAGAGGGGTCAACAGATTAACGAACTGCAGGTGTCTGCCATGCCCCCCTGCATGACATCACTGCCACCACCATTACCCTTTTCCTGAGACCTCATTCTGTGCTCAAACCGTCCAATCTATGACATCAGCTCCCAGCCGATGATGTCATCATGAGCCTGTGCCACGTCTGGTGATGTCCTGCCATGCCTTGTCTTATCTACATATAGAAACATACGTCTATACATATGGAGTATATTTATCTGGACGCACTATATATACAGATCTATATAAATATATAAATATATTGTCTATAGGGGCTCCACTATTTCTATGCAAGAAGATTTATGGTAAATTAAACCCCGTCAGTTCCTGGCTGGCCGCTTTGGTTTGCTGTTGGCACTGCGGAGGTTAGTTTGTGAACTATTGTAATTTTTTTTTTTTATTTATTTACTTTTGTGTATTTTTTTAATCAATAAAGCTCTGCCCCGCTACCTTTATGTCCCACTCACATTTATTCTATGAATTTTTGGATATATGCTTCCTGGATTGCCTTACTTTCCCCTCAGGGGCTGGCTGTAGGCATCTCATTGGCCGATTTTAAGCGGGAGTGTGGCTTTTTTTTACGCAAATTGGTAAATGGTGACCACTGTTGCAAAGAGAACATCATTTGGGCACCATCACCAATATGTAACCTAGGGTTAGGTCACAGGGGTGCAAGAAAATCCTGACATTACAGCAACTTGAGCTGCAACGGCTCTGTTATCTAAGGAAAATATGGCTCATGCCACTGTCGCAAAAATTCAAAGGCGTGGAGATGTGTACAATACAATCAGTCCCATATCACCTGCTGTTTCCGATATTGGGCTTACTTCTATGTACAAAACGGACTATTTTGCGCTCCATACAAAATATTTTACTTGGTGGGCCAGAGCTTGGGATAAGCCTGTCCAAGCCTGTCACCGCAATGACATCACATCACCTGCCAAGAAGTAGGTGACTCTCAGGGATTTGTTTTTTTAGTTTTTAGTACAGCAAGAGGGCACAAGATGACACAGGGATGGTGGGGCTTTGCCACTGTACAGAGGACAATAATAAAAATAATTTTATTTCTATAGCGCCTACCTTCTTCGCAGCCCTTTACATTTCAGAGGGGACGTGCGCAGACAATAAAGACATAACAGAGTAACACATAATTCAACAGATACCAAAAGGAATGAGGGTCCTGCACACAAGCTACAATCTATGAGGGGAAAAAGGGAGACACGAAAGGTGAATGGTAAAAAGTGCATGTACTGTATTGTGGAGGCTACATTCCTAGGTGGAGGCACAGAGGTCGATGCGAAAAGGAGGAGAGACTTGGCGGAGCACGCAGCACGCAGGCCCATGCTATATTATCCCTGCTGCCACTTACAGACACTGTGACCGGAGAACTGTATTTTGCCTGTCGGCTCCCACTACTCCAGGTACCCGACGCTACGTGCCAGTAAATAATGCACGCATGCCGCTTAAGAAACCCCGGGTGACTTACTGAGAACTGTTCCCTTTCTCACCCGCCTATTTCTGCCGAGCTGCGTTAAGCCCTGGCAGTGATGGAGACCGCTCTTCACTCTCAACCCACATCCTGGACCCTGGACCACGTGCAAAACATCAAGAACCCATTGCCAGAAACCGGATCATTAACGCCTGCAGGACGACACCGGATTCATCACGTGCCAACCGCGTGGGCACCACTGTTAGAACCTAAGACTCTGCAGTCAGGAAGCCGTCACACTAATAAGTTTACCCTTTACGAACAGATGTTATAGTTTTACCCTCGTTACCTCACACCTATTGTGCTCCAATCACCTGCCATACCCCTGTCTCTACTTTCCCCTCCCTGCATAGAGTATACCCCTGTATCAGTAAAGTTAACTTTAACCCTTGTTCTGCCTCCTGTCCATTACTGCATCCCGCAACCTGCTCACAGAGGCACAGAGGTGGGAAATATTCCTAGATGCAAGCACAGAGGTGGGCAATATTACTAGATGGAGGCATAGAGATGGGAAATATTCCTAGGTGGAGACACACAGGTGGGTAATATTCCTAGGTGCAAGCACAGAGATGGGTAATATTCCTAGGTGGAGACACAGAAGTGTGTAATATTCCTAGGTGGAGATACAGAGGTGGGAAATATTCCTAGGTGGAGATACAGAGGTGGGTAATATTCCCAGGTGGAGACACAGAGGTGGGAAATATTCCTAGGTGGAGATACAGAGGTGGGTAATATTCCCAGGTGGAGACACAGAGGTGGGTAATATTCCTAGTTGGAGATACAGAGATGGGTAATATTCCTAGGTGGAGACACAGAAGTGTGTAATATTCCTAGTTGGAGATACAGAGGTGGGAAATATTCCTAGGTGGAGATACAGAGGTGGGTAATATTCCTAGGTGGAGACACAGAAGTGTGTAATATTCCTAGGTGGAGATACAGAGGTGTGTAATATTCCTAGGTGGAGACACAGAAGTGTGTAATATTCCTAGGTGGAGATACAGAGATGGGTAATATTCCCAGGTGGAGACACAGAGGTGGGAAATATTCCTAGGTGGAGATACAGAGATGGGTAATATTCCTAGGTGGAGACACAGAAGTGTGTAATATTCCTAGGTGGAGATACAGAGGTGTGTAATATTCCCAGGTGGAGACACAGAGGTGGGAAATATTCCTAGGTGGAGACACAGAGGTGGGAAATATTCCTAGGTGGAGATACAGAGATGGGTAATATTCCTAGGTGGAGACACAGAAGTGTGTAATATTCCTAGGTGGAGATACAGAGGTGTGTAATATTCCCAGGTGGAGACACAGAGGTGGGAAATATTCCTAGGTGGAGATACAGAGATGGGTAATATTCCCAGGTGGAGACACAGAGGTGGGTAATATTCCCAGGTGGAGGCACAGAGGTGGGTAATATTCCCAGGTGGAGGCACAGAGGTGTGAAATATTCCCAGGTGGAGGCACAGAGGTGGGTAATATTCCCAGGTGGAGGCACAGAGGTGGGTAATATTCCCAGGTGGAGGCACAGAGGTGGGTAATATTCCCAGGTGGAGGCACAGAGGTGTGAGATATTCCCAGGTGGAGGCACAGAGGTGGGTAATATTCCCAGGTGGAGGCACAGAGGTGGGTAATATTCCCAGGTGGAGGCACAGAGGTGTGAAATATTCCCAGGTGGAGGCACAGAGGTGGGTAATATTCCTAGGTGCAAGCACAGAGGTGGGAAATATTACTAGGTGGAAGTGAAGCGATGGCCGGGGACCACCACGGTGCAGGAAGACTACCGTACACAAGATGAGGTGCAAACAACAAAGGGTAGATTTAGGGTATGTGCACACGATGCGGAAAACGCTGCAGATCCGCAGCATTTCCGCAGCTGCGGGTCCGCAGCAGTTTCCCATGAGTTTACATTACAATGTAAACCTATGGGAAACAAAAAACGCTGTGCACATGCTGCGGAAAAAAACGTGCAGAAACGCTGCGGTTTACATTCGCAGCATGTCACTTCTTTCCGTGGATTCCACAGCAGTTTTACAGCTGCTCCTATGGAAAACCACAGTTGTAAAACCGCATTGAAATCCGTATAAAAACCGCTGTAAATCCGTAGTAAATCTGCAGCAAAAACGCAGCGTTTTTGCCCTGCAGATTTATCAAATCTGCTGCGGAAAAATCCGCAGTGGCCCATTATACGTGTGCACATAGCCTTATTGGGAGGCAAGGAATGAAGTGGCTGAGAAAGATGCAAACGGGTATGCAATGGCAAAAGTTAATTTACAAGAGTTATATTCTTTAGCTTGTCCATAAAATAGCACGGTGCTCCAATCTGTTACAGACTCAATATATGTCACACAAGTAAATGCAAACAATAAACAGAGAATAATGCTGCTCTACGTATAACCTCCCTGGCCTTTACTAAGCAGGCCACACAGATACCATGTACTGACTATTGAAGCCTACACTAGGCCCTAACGTGCACAAAATAGGAACAAACTCACGGTGATGTTGGTGACTCAGATCCAGTCCCATGGGGCCCCCCAGCAGTCTAGTACAGTGGTGCGCACAGCTTTCTGCCATCTCCGTGAAATGTGGTCTTCTCCTTGCTTCGGGGTCCTGGAGGTGCTCCTGGAAACTGTAAATCCCTTTCTCGGTATCTCCGTGGCTTCTCAAACTCACACAGGTCAGCCACTCTTGCAGCACCCGGAAAAGTCTGTCAAATTTCACAAATTCACTCGTTACAGGCTGTGGGTCCTCTTTTGCAGCAAACAGCACAAAGTTCTCTCTGCAGCAGCTTCAGTTCTCACACGCTGTCCAGGCTTCACCCCCACCCTCTGCTCAGTCCAGTTCATTCACACCGTCTATTGCAGGGGAGAAGCAGAACATTCCGTCACGCCAGACAAGGGGGTGCAGTCTCTTAAAGTGACAACGTGTTCCTTACAGTCCATAATAGCACCACCCTCTTACATGCCTCCCTTCTTAATGATGATCGTCCTCGGCCATCACAGCATCAAGGTCAAAGTTATTTAAAACTATTTAATCTTGTTATTGTTTGCAACGTTTAAGTGTCCTCACCTCCCATAAAGGGAAGCACCTTTTCTATTCACTTGTTCTTAGCATTCAAAAATTTTGTATGTCTTTCACTGCATTATATTGTTGTTCTTCTTCCCAGTCCAGGAGTACTGGATTTAACCGGGGGGGAGTGCAGCGCCCCAGAGACCTGGTCGTTGCAGTATAGCGCTCTGCCACTAAGGGGAGCAGCGGTACGTCTGATGGCACTAAGGAGTTCTCCTGACCAGGTATCACTAGAACACATTACACTTCACACTCCGGCCACTAGGGGGAGAAAAAGGCTTTATTTATTGGGCCACTCCTCACATTGGTAAAACTAGGGGCTGGGGAGGAAGTTAGTCAGAAGCTGACTGGGTTGGAACCAGGCAACATCCCGTGGCAGGGGGTGTTGCAGGGAGAAGGCACAGGGGGGTCCCTGTCAGGCGTGGGAACCTGGCAGGTGCCTAGCGACAGAACAGAACGTTACGGAACCGCACCTGCACACCTTGCGGCGGCATCCTAAGAGAGAGACAAGAGGGGAAGAATATTGTGGAACAGTGTAAGCGAGATCAGCACAAAGGAGAGCCAGTAAGAGTCGTGCCGAGAGGGGAAGGCAACATCTTACTGAGGCGCGTAGTCGGTGGCCGGATCACCGTAGGAGTAACTGACTTCAGGCCTTACTTCAAATTCCGCTGGACAGTTGATTATAGGTTGGCTGTCTACCTTTTACACCTACGAAGACATAGGGGGCAACATTGGGAGAGGGGCGTGTCTAGGGTCCCAGAAGACCTCCAAGCCTTCCCGTCAAATGGGTGGCGTCCTAGCCATAACATATCTGGGGGACGTTAGAAACTAGTAACATCTGGAACCAAAGAACGAGAGAGAGAGAGAGCTGTAGAGAACGAACAAAGAAGAACAGCAGTTGTGAGGACTATTCCGAATGCTCAGCAGGGTAGGACTACAACACACAGGCGCTATTGGTAGGCAACGATTTCCATCTGCGAGGGAAACTCTGGATGTGCCCATCGGACCGGCCGGTCTCTGATAGCCCTGTTGAACGTACTCTGGATTGAGGATCCTGAAGCCTTCAGTAAAGAGGTAAAGAGACTGCAACCTTGTGTCCTCGTTATTGACTGCGCCTTACACCATCACCATCCACCTTACTGGGAAGCCCTGGGGACATACTTCACCTGTGGGAAGGTATACCATCCAGCTGCCATTCCATCACCCCAGTGGACCCCACAGCACCGTCGGTCACCCTGACCGAACACCACAGGTGGCGTCACGAACCTTTGACAGACTGTACAAATCCCTTTACTGGACGGCCCTTAGCAGGGTCACGGACCGGGTTTAGCCACCATGACAGCCTCAGAACCGAACCAGAGAGGCCCGGTACCGAGAACTCGTGGCCCTGTGTCTGGGGGCGCTCCAACTTGGCGTCACGAACAGGATCGTACTTAAGCCTGAAGAATTGGGTCATGTGTGCCTTGGAACTGTGATTGAGACGTGTTGGACTGTGATTTGGTGCAAAGACTGTGTACTGCTGTTGACGCGAGATTCCCGCCAAAACCGCCGCCATTGCCGCGCCACGAGGAGGGCAGGAGAAGGAGGGCGTGCCATGGGAGGAGACTACCAAAGTGGCGCCAGAAGTGCTGACCGCCCCCTCCGATTGCTGTTGCGGGAGGACGATCTGCCCCGAAGCAGAGGAGAACCACACCCTGATTTGCAACGGCGGGAACCAAGACAAGAAGGAGCTCGACCCACCGAAACTGGAGGAGCAGTGTGTGGGTGTCATTGCAGACCCCGGAGTGGGAATGACGACCAGCGGGTGCCTGAAAGACGAAGAAGTGACCCTGGCCTGTCCCCCTCGGCCGGAGGTGGACCCAGACTTGAATTTACCACCACTGGAGGATTCGGACTTCTTGGAGCTGAGCCAGCCTGTCCCGAGCGTGGAGCTAGCCGATGTGAAGCAATGGAGGTCGGAACTGTCACAGAGAACCGCCTCGGAAGAACCGCAGTCCGGGCCGCAGCCGACTCCAGTGTCCTTATCAACGGAACCGATCGGCATCGGTGGAACCACATCAGACGGAGGTATGGAAAACGCCCCTGCCCCCCTGACCGATCCGGTTCCCGTGACTGCTCCCCGTCCTGAAAGCAACCGATTCCCTGCTCCCGAACTGGTGGCTATCGTCTCCGGCACTATGGAGAAGCTGGTGCCTCCGCTACCGACGACTATGGGGATACCACTGGATGTAAGCTCAGAGGGGGTGATCTTTCAATGGGATAACCCGAGGATAGAGCCAGACGGGACCAGACAGGAGGGCCTCAGCATTGCTGCGCTCACTTGGGAACAATATACCGTAAACAATGCCTGATTTTACACTGGAAAGACCGAAAGGAGACTGCACAGAGTGACCCACCGAAAGTACAAGGACCAAAGGCAGGACGCAATAAAGGAAGTCCGGTAAAGCGGGGAACTGTGGTAGCCTTTTACCCGAAGCGAGGTTGGGGCTATATACAGGAACCGGGGCTACCGACGGAAATCTTCTTTACTAGCTACAACGTGAAAACCTCGCGCCGTGACAGATGGGATAATCAACTGCTGTACCAAGGGGACCAGGTGACATACACCAGCCATCGGAGTGCGCAAGGGTGGTGCGCTCGGAATGTCTACCGACGCGAGCCGGTAGTGGCGCCACCTGCTGTCCTGACTACGACTAACCCGGACTTGACGAATTCCACCCCTGTGACCACAGTGTGCATTATCGCCGCTACTGAACTTGCAACCAAAGCTGACATTCGGATCCAGACACCGAGAGACCTATCCGCACCTGAGAGACGCCCGACCGACAAAGACACTGCAATGGGCGAGAACACGGGACCGGGACTTCCGCGGCCGGGAAGAATCCTCGACCGATGGATGCCTTGCAACCTATTATAGGAATAAACCTCGAAAACCCGAATTGTACATAGTTAACTGTTTCCTGATGTTGCTGCTGCTTTAAACCCGTCCAGGGTTAACTCCTAGGGATCCCTTTGTTTACCCGGGATCCCTGTTGTCTTCCATTCCTTTTTCTATTTTTGTTCAAGTTCATCATTGTTTAAAGACTGCCGAATCATGAACGGATCATGAACGGTGAATGATTCAGAACTGTTTTGTATATAGTTTGCACCTTCCTAAAGGTGCTCCCTACTGGTTTTACAAGAAAAAGAAGACTTTGCGAAGATAATGCTGCTGGACATGACGCAGAAGGTCTTGCTTTCCGTGAACTTGCAGACAGAGAGAGAGTCTGCACTAAAGACTTGGGTCCCTCTTAAAGGGAATGCTTGCATGATTGCAATAAAAGTTAAAATGTTAATGATGTTCAAATTTAGATAATGTTGATAGGGATTGAGGACAGGAAAGCTTGAAGTGAACCCGTAGGGGTTAGAGAGAGAGTCCTCCTGAGAAACGTAGAAAGATGGTCGGCACAATGGCAGTAGGCTCAGCCAAGGAGCTAGGCGGTCCTGCATTGGTGAGGTTGGAACAGAAAGAAAGTTGAAATGTTGTAATAGTATTTTATGGTAGGCCTTTAGTGGGTTCAGCGAATACGCCCTTAAAGGAAGACTTAGTTATTTGTTCAAAATTTGCACTTAACCCCTTCATGACCCAGCCTATTTTGACCTTAAAGACCTTGCCGTTTTTTGCAATTCTGACCAGTGTCCCTTTATGAGGTAATAACTCAGGAACGCTTCAATGGATCCTAGCGGTTCTGAGATTGTTTTTTCGTGACATATTGGGCTTCATGTTAGTGGTAAATTTAGGTCAATAAATTCTGTGTTTATTTGTGATAAAAACGGAAATTTGGCGAAAATTTTGAAAATTTCGCAATTTTCACATTTTGAATTTTTATTCTGTTAAACCAGAGAGGTATGTGACACAAAATAGTTAATAAATAACATTTCCCACATGTTTACTTTACATCAGCACAATTTTGGAAACAAAATTTTTTTTTGCTAGGAAGTTATAAGGGTTAAAATTTGACCAGCGATTTCTCATTTTTACAACGAAATTTACAAAACCATTTTTTTTAGGGACCACCTCACATTTGAAGTCAGTTTGAGAGGTCTATATGGCTGAAAATACCCAAAAGTGACACCATTCTAAAAAATGCACCCCTCAAGGTGCTCAAAACCACATTCAAGAAGTTTATTAACCCTTCAGGTGCTTCACAGCAGCAGAAGCAACATGGAAGGAAAAAATGAACATTTAACTTTTTAGTCACAAAAATGATTTTTCAGCAACAATTTTTGTATTTTCCCAATGGTAAAAGGAGAAACTGAACCACGAAAGTTGTTGTCCAATTTGTCCTGAGTACGCTGATACCTCATATGTGGGGGTAAACCACTGTTTGGGCACACGGCAGGGCTTGGAAGGGAAGGAGCGCCATTTGACTTTTTGAATGAAAAATTGGCTGCACTCTTTAGCGGACACCATGTCAAGTTTGGAGAGCCCCCGTGTGCCTAAAAATTGGAGCTCCCCCACAAGTGACCCCATTTTGGAAACTAGACGCCCCAAGGAACTTATCTAGATGCATAGTGAGCGCTTTAAACCCCCAGCTGCTTCACAAATTGATCCGTAAAAATGAAAAAGTACTATTTTTTCACAAAAAAAATTCTTTTAGCCTCAATTTTTTCATTTTCACATGGACAACAGGATAAAATGGATCCTAAAATTTGTTTGTCAATTTCTCCTGAGCACACCGATACCTCACATGTGGGGGTAAACCACTGTTTGGGCACATGGTAAGGCTCGGAAGGGAAGGAGCGCCATTTGACTTTTTGAATGAAAAATTATCTCCATCGTTAGCGGACACCATGTCGCGTTTGGAGAGACCCTGTGTGCTTAAACATTGGAGCTCCCCCACAAGTGACCCCATTTTGGAAACTGGACCCCCCAAGGAACTTATCTAGATGCCTAGTGAGCACTTTAAACCCTCAGGTGCTTCACAAATTGTTCCGTAAAAATGAAAAAGTGCTTTTTTTTTCACAAAAAATTTCTTTTCGCCTCAATTTTTTCATTTTCACATGGGCAATAGGATAAAATGGATCCTAAAATTTGTTGAGCAATTTCTCCCGAGTACGCCGATACCTCATATGTGGGGGTAAACCACTGTTTGGGCACACGGCAGGGCTCGGAAGGGAAGGCGCGCCTTTTGACTTTTTGAATGGAGAATTAGCTCCATTTGTTAGCGGACACCATGTCGCATTTGGAGAGCCCCTGTGTGCCTATGCAATGGAGCTCCCCCACAAGTGACCCCATTTTGGAAACTAGACCCCCAAAGGAACTTATCTAGATGCATACTGAGCACTTTAAACCCCAAAGTGCTTCACAGAAGTTTATAATGCAGGGCCATGAAAATAAAAAATAATTTTTCTTTTCTCAAAAATGATTTTTTAGCCTGGAATTTCCTATTTTGCCAATGGTAATAGGAGAAATTGGACCACAAATGTTGTTGTCCAGTTTGTCCTGAGTATGCTGATACCCCATATGTGGGGGTAAACCACTGTTTGGGCGCACGGGAGGGCTCAGAAGGGAAGGCACGCCATTTGGCTTTTTAAATGGAAAATTAGCTCCAATCATTAGCGGACACCATGTCGCGTTTGGAGAGCCCCTGTGTGCCTAAACATTAGAGATCCCCCACAAATGACCCCATTTTGGAAACTAGACCCCCAAAGGAACTAATCTAGATGTGTGGTGAGCACTTTTAACCCTCAAGTGCTTCACAGAAGTTTATAACGCAGAGCCATGAAAAAAAAAAAAAATCTTTTCTCAAAAATGATTTTTTAGCCCGCAATTTTTTATTTTCCCAAGGGTAACAGGAGAAATTTGACCCCAAAAGTTGTTGTCCAGTTTCTCCTGAGTACGCTGATACCCAATATGTGGGGGTAAACCACTGTTTAGGCACATGTTGGGGCTCGGAAGTGAAGAAGTGACGTTATGAAATGCAGACTTTGATGGAATGCTCTTCGGGCGTCACGTTGCGTTTGCAGAGCCCCTGATGTTGCTAAACAGTAGAAACCCCCCACAAGTGACCCCATTTTGGAAACTAGACCCCGAAAGGAACTTATCTAGATATGTGGTGAGCACTTTCAACCCCCAAGTGCTTTACAGAAGTTTATAATGCAGAGCTGTGAAAATAATAAATACGTTTTCTTTCCTCAAAAATAATTTTTTAGCCCAGAATTTTTTATTTTCCTAAGGGTTACAGGAGAAATTGGACCCCAAAAGTTGTTGTCCAGTTTCTCCTGAGTAAGCTGATACCCCATGTGTGAGGGTAAACCACTGTTTGGGCACACGTCGGGGCTCAGAAGGGAAGTAGTGACTTTTGAAATGCAGACTTTGATGGAATGGTCTGCGGGCGTCACGTTGCGTTTGCAGAGCCCCTGGTGTGCCTAAACAGTAGAAACCCCACACAAGTGACCCCATTTTGGAAACTAGACCCCCCAAGGAACTTATCTAGATATGTGGTGAGCACTTTGAACCCCCAAGTGCTTCACAGACGTTTACAACGCAGAGCCGTGAAAATAAAAAATCATTTTTCTTTCCTCAAAAATGATGTTTTAGCAAGCAATTTTTTATTTTCTCAAGGGTAACAGTAGAAATTGGACCCCAGTAATTGTTGCGCAGTTTGTCCTGAGTATGCTGGTACCCCATATGTGGGGGTGAACCACTGTTTGGGCACACGTCGGGGCTCGGAAGTGAGGGAGCACCATTTGACTTTTTGAATACAAGATTGGCTGGAATCAATGGTGGCGCCATGTTGCGTTTGGAGACCCCTGATGTGCCTAAACAGTGGAAACCCCTCAATTCTAACTCCAACACACCCCTAACCCTTATCCCAACTGTAGCCATAACCCTAATCACAACCCTAACCCCAACACACCCGTAACCCCAACACACCCCTAACCCTAACCACAACCCTAATTCCAACCCAACCCTAGCCCTAAGGCTATGTGCCCCCGTTGTGGATTCGTGTGAGATATTTCCGCACCATTTTTGAAAAATCCGCGGGTAAAAGGCACTGCGTTTTACCTGCGGATTTACCGCGGATTTCCAGTGTTTTTTGTCCGGATTTCACCTGCGGATTCCTATTGAGGAACAGGTGTAAAACGCTGCGGAATCCGCACAAAGAATTGACATGCTGCGGGAAATACAACGCAGCGTTTCCGCGCGGTATTTTCCGCAACATGGGCACAGCGGATTTGGTTTTCCATATGTTTACATGGTACTGTAAACCTGATGGAACACTGCTGCGAATCCGCAGTGGCGAATCCGCAGCGGCCAATCCGCAGCCAAATCCGCACCGTGTGCACATAGCCTAATTCTAAAGGTATGTGCACATGCTGCGGAAAACGCTGCGGATCCGCAGCATTTTCCCATGAGTTTACAGTTCAATGCAAACCTACGGGAAACAAAAATCGCTGTGCCCATGCTGCGGAAAAACTGCACGGAAACGCAGCGGTTTACATTCCGCAGCATGTCGCTTCTTTCTGCGGATTCCGCAGCGGTTTTACAACTGCTCAAATAGAAAATCGCAGTTGTAAAACCGCATTGAAATGCGCAGAAAAAACATGGTAAATCCGCCATAAATCCGCAGCGGTTTAGCACTGCGGATTTATCAAATCCGCAGCGGAAAAATCCGCAGAGGACCAGAATACGTGTGCACATACCGAAACCCTAACCCTACCCCTAACCCTACCCCTAACCCTAACCCTACCCCTAACCCTAACCCTACCCCTAACCCTACCCCTAACCCTACCCCTAACCCTACCCCTAACCCTAACCCTAGTTCTTACCCCAACCTTAGTGGAAAAAAAAAAAAAAAAATTTATTGTCCCTACCTATGGGGGTGACAAAGGGGGGGGTGTCATTTACTTTTTTTTTTATTTTGATCACTGAGATAGATTATATCTCAGTGATCAAAATTCACTCTGGAACGAATCTGCCGGCCGGCAGATTCGGCGGGCGCACTGCACATGCGCCCGCCATTTTGGAAGATGACGGCGCCCAGGCAGAAGACGGACGGGACCCCGGCTGGATCGGTAAGTATGATGGGGTGGGGGGGGACCACGGGGGGGGCGTCGGAGCACGGGGGGGGTGGATCGGAACACGGGGGGGGGGGGGGTGGATTGGAGCACGGACTGGGGGAACGCTGTGCGGGCAGGCGGATCGGAGCACGGGGGGGGGATCGCTGTGCGGGGGGGGGTGATCGCTGTGCGGGGGGGGTGATCGGAGTGCGGGGGGGTTTGATTAGAGCACGGGGGGTGTGATTGGAGCACGGGGGGAGCGGGCAGGAGGACGGGGGAGCGGAGCACAGGACCGAGGAGAGCGGACCACAGATCGGGGGGCTGGGGGGGCGATCGGAGGAGTGGGGTGGGTGCACATTAGTGTGTCCAGCCATGGCCGATGATATTGCAGCATCGGCCATGGCTGGATTGTAATATTTCACCATTTTTTTAGGTGAAATATTACAAATCGCTCTGATTGGCAGTTTCACTTTCAACAGCCAATCAGAGCGATCGTAGCCACGAGGGGGTGAAGCCACCCCCCCTGGGCTAAACTACCACTCCCCCTGTCCCTGCAGATCGGGTGAAATGGGAGTTAACCCTTTCACCCGATCTGCAGGGACGCGATCATTCCATGACGCATATGCTGCGTCATGGGTCGGAATGGCACCGACTTTCATGACGCAGCGTATGCGTCAAAGGTCGGGAAGGGGTTAAGTAGAATACCCGGTTGGGTACTAAAGGTTATTTGTAATCTAAATGTTATTTAAAACTATTTAATCTTGTTATTGTTTGCAACGTTTAAGTGTCCTCACCTCCCATAAAGGGAAGCACCTTTTCTATTCACTTGTTCTTAGCATTCAAAAATTTTGTATGTCTTTCACTGCATTATATTGTTGTTCTTCTTCCCAGTCCAGGAGTACTGGATTTAACCGGGGGGGGAGTGCAGCGCCCCAGAGACCTGGTTGTTGCAGTATAGTGCTCTGCCACTAAGGGGAGCAGCGGTACGTCTGATGGCACTAAGGAGTTCTCCTGACCAGGTATCACTAGAACACATTACACTTCACACTCCGGCCACTAGGGGGAGAAAAAGGCTTTATTTATTGGGCCACTCCTCACATTGGTAAAACTAGGGGCTGGGGAGGAAGTTAGTCAGAAGCTGACTGGGTTGGAACCAGGCAACATCCCGTGGCAGGGGGTGTTGCAGGGAGAAGGCACAGGGGGGTCCCTGTCAGGCGTGGGAACCTGGCAGGTGCCTAGCGACAGAACAGAACGTAACGGAACCGCGCCTGCACACCTTGCAGCGGCATCCTAAGAGAGAGACAAGAGGGGAAGAATATTGTGGAACAGTGTAAACGAGATCAGCACAAAGGAGAGCCAGTAAGAGTCGTGCCGAGGGGAAGGCAACATCTTACTGAGGCGCGTAGTCGGTGGCCGGATCACCGTAGGAGTAACTGACTTCAGGCCTTACTTCAAATTCCGCTGGACAGTTGATTATAGGTTGGCTGTCTACCTTTTACACCTACGAAGACATAGGGGGCAACATTGGGAGAGGGGCGTGTCTAGGGTCCCAGAAGACCTCCAAGCCTTCCCGTCAAACGGGTGGCGTCCTAGCCATAACATATCTGGGAGACGTTAGAAACTAGCAACATCTGGAACCAAAGAACGAGAGAGAGAGAGAGAGCTGTAGAGAACGAACAAAGAAGAACAGCAGTTGTGAGGACTATTCCGAATGCTCAGCAGGGTAGGACTACAACACACAGGCGCTATTGGTAGGCAACGATTTCCATCTGCGAGGGAAACTCTGGATGTGCCCATCGGACCGGCCGGTCTCTGATAGCCCTGTTGAACGTACTCTGGATTGAGGATCCTGAAGCCTTCAGTAAAGAGGTAAAGAGACTGCAAACTTGTGTCCTCGTTATTGACTGCGCCTTACACCATCACCATCCACCTTACTGGGAAGCCCTGGGGACATACTTCACCTGTGGGAAGGTATACCATCCAGCTGCCATTCCATCACCCCAGTGGACCCCACAGCAGCGTCGGTCACCCTGACCGAACACCACAGGTGGCGTCACAAACCTTTGACAGACTGTACAAATCCCTTTACTGGACGCCCCTTAGCAGGGTCACGGACCGGGTCTAGCCACCGTGACAGCCTCAGAACCGAACCAGAGAGGCCCGGTACTGAGAACTCGTGGCCCTGTGTCTGGGGGCGCTCCATAATGAAGGAACGTGCAATGCAGAAACAGCACCTATAGAGGAGGCAACAAAATTGGAAAAACAGACAGAGTACACTGTTCTACATATCGGACTGGTGGAACCCCTGCATTAGACCTCTGGGATCTCCGGAGCTCTTGACTGTCAGGCAAGGCTTGACTATCTTCCAGAGGAACACTTGCTGCAGGAGTCATCGTGGGCTCTTGTCTAGTCTCGTCCTCACGTGGCGGTACTAGTACATCCATGGGATTACCATCTCTGTGCGGCTGAGGACCCCCTACTGTGTCAGGGACGGTCCACCACTCATCATCAATTCCACCATCAGGCATGACAGATTCAGGAAGTGGAGTAGCGCCTTGAGGCGACCATTGTGTACTGTAGAACAGATCTCAGACCGGCTGGGCAGCAGCATATTTCTGTGAAGTACTCTAGGGGCGGACGCCCCACACTCAATCTGCACCTTGTAGACAGGGCCGTTACCATACACTCGCTCAATTACTCTGTGAGGCTGTACTTCCCATCTCTCACTTAGTTTTCCCTTGGGGCGTTTCTCTCTGACTAATACTCGGTCTCCAGGTTGGAGCGGTAACTCTTGAGTCGGTTTGCGGCCCGTATGTTCTTTTTCTTGCAGCTGCTGACCCGCCAATCGCCGTATCGTTTGTAATCGTTGCTGATGCTCTTTCACCCATGAGGTGACAGTTCGCTCCATCAGCTCCTCTGGCTGTTCCAAATTCAGCTCAATGATCTCTAGTCCAGCTCTTCCAAACGGCAGTAAATAGGGTATATAACCCGTGGTGGAGTGGACCCGATTGTTGTAGGTCCAGATCCACTCTGGCAGGTAGTCTGGCCAACACGCCTTCTTATCCTCCTCCAACATTCTCAGCATTTGAAGTAAGGTTCGGTTGAAGCATTCACATGCTCCGTTGCCTTGAGAATGGTAACGGGTGGTCCGGGACCGCTCGATGCCATACATACGGTACAGTTCTTCACCACCTTGCCTTGGAAACATGCGCCTTGGTTGGAGTGGATGCGCTTTGGGCACCCATACACCCGGATGAAGTCTTGACAGATGGCTCACGCCGCCGATTCCGCAGTCTGATCTCTAGTCGCAGTGACTACTGCGAACTTATAGAAATGATAGGTCATCACTAAACAGTACTGTACCCCCCGGGCCGAGTGTCCCACGAGGAGATAGTCGATCATCAAGACTTCTAGCGGCTCCTTAGTTTATATGGTCTGGATGGGTGCCCTCTGTTCGGTACTCCTAACGAGGTCACATACTCGACATTGCCGGCAAACCTCTTCCACCACAGACTCCAACCAGTTGCAATACACATACCGCTGTAACCATTGGTAGGTCTTTGTGGGCCCGAAGTGAGCTCCAAATTCGTGGGCTTCTTTAGTTACTTATTGAGCCATTCTTCCTGGGATGACCACCTGCCACCTTACTTCCATATCTTTTGGCTGTTGTCTCTTACGATATAGCACTGACTCTCACACTTCCAGTCTATCACACTGGTGTAACACACTCTTCATTTCAGAGTCCAGATCAACTCTCTCTTGTTTGCCAGGCTTCCGCTTCTGAGTTACCCATCATTTTATCTGTCCCAGCCCTTCATCTTCATCCTGAACTTGTCCCCATTCCTCATTGGTTCTCCCTAGAGACCGGGGTAATGTGCAGGTCCCATCTTGACTGGGCCGCAACCACTGGGGGCTTAAACTTACGAAATCTGGGGTTTCCTCCTCTTCGAGTTGCTCATCGAGATCCCCCATTGGAGTCTCTACAGTCACTCTTGACAGCCCATCAGCCTTTGCGTTTTCGGTAGCAGAGCGATAATGGATGGTAAAGTCAAACTTGGCTAGGCGAGCCACCCACAGTTATTCTAAGGCCCCCAATTTAGCATTCTCAAGGTGGGCCAGGGGATTATTGTCTGTTCAAACTTGAATCTTGGTCCCTGTCAGGAAGCCCGCAAACTTCTCTGTCATGGCCCACACCAGGGCCAGGAGCTCTAACCAGAAGGAGCTGTAATTGTGAAGGTTTATTTTGCTGTCTCGCAGGGACCTGCTGGCATACCCGATGACTCTATCATGTCCATCCTGTATCTGAGAAAGTAATGCACCGAGTCCATGAAGGCTACCATCTGTGTACAACAAGAACGGTTAATCGAAGTCTGCGTAGGCCAAAATCGGGGCTGAGGTAAGGGTATTCTTTATAGCCTGGAAGGCCTCATCTTGTCTCTGGGCCCAAGGGATATACTGGGTCTTTGGTACTCCAGCGGTCCCCCTCAGCAGCTCATTGAGAGGACCCGCCACCTTCGTGAAGTCTTTAACGAACCGGCGGTAGTACCCGGCGGGCCCCAGAAAGGCCTGGAGTTCTCTCACTGTTCGAGGGACTGGCCACTTCTGGATAGCAGCCACTTTTTCTGGTGAGGGTGGAACTCCATCTTGTGACCCTATGTGGCCTAGGTACTCGATCTCTCTCTTGAAAAGGTGGCAATTCTTTGGCTTCACCTTCAGGTTATGAACCCGCAGTCTTCCGAGTACCTGTCCAAGCCGGGCAAGGTGTTCTTCGAATGAGGCCGAAAACACAATGATGTCATCCAGATAGATCAGGGTAGCCTCAAAATTTAAGTCTCCCAAGCACTTTTCAATCAGCCGTTGAAACGTGCCCGGAGCATTGGAGAGCCCGAAGCGCATCCGGTCAAACTCGAACAGCCCCATAGGGAGGATGAAGGCGATCTTTTCTTTGTCTTTCTCTGCCACGGCTACTTGCCAGTATCTGCTTGCTAGGTGCAGGGTGGAGAAGTACTTGGCTTTCCCCAACGCTGTCAAGGATTCCTCGACGCGAGGCAACGGATACGAGTCTCGAACAGTGCAGGCATTGAGTTTCCTGTAATCTACACAGAACCGGATGGTCCCATCCTTTTTCTTGACGAGCACCACCGGGGCTGCCCAAGGGCTCTGACTACTCTGCACCACTCCAGAATCCAGCATCTGCCTCAGTAATGTTTTCACCTCTTGATACATCTTGGGCGGGATCTGCCGGTATCGTTCTCGAACTGGATGAGCTTTTCCGGTCGGTATCTCATGCGTGATGGCTTCAGTACAGCCGAAATCCTCGGCGTGATGGGCGAATGCGGCCTGATTTTCCCACAGCATAGCTTCTATTGCTTGCACACGCTCAGGGCCCAGAGCCTTCACATCCACTTCCATTTGATCAAGGATGACCCGTCCACTCCGGGGATGGTGTCTCTTCGGTCCCCGCAACTGCTAGGGTCCACCCACACCTTCTTTTGGTGATAAAGACATCTCCTTCTGACTCACCACTTCACCCTTATGTAGGTACACCAGGGCCAGATCTGTCCCTCGTGGCAGGGTGACCTCCCCAGGGCCCACATTCAAAGCTCTAATGGGGATGTGTCCTCGCTGGGCCACAGCTATCATACGAACTATCATCACTTCTTGGTCCACTCCTCCGCCTACCACAGGCTGAACAATCACTTTTAACCCGTCAAGGTTGCAATGCGTCCCCACTGGAAGGTATACTATAGTTTCTCGCTCGGGAGGCAGGATTACAGGTTCTTTACCAGAAGCCCTGATGACCCCTACCGTCTGATAGGATGGCACACTCTTCTGCGTCCCACAGACGCGGGTCAGTCGTTGAAGGGCTTCTTGAGTAGGCTTATGTGTAGTAGCCTTCTTCCAATATCCAGGTTCTCGTTTGGTAAACATAATCTGATCGAGTTCACGTAGGATAGTCATTCCCAGTACTACAGGCACATCTTCTTTGATAAGCTCAGGGACTAGCAGGATCCCTTTTCTCCCCACTTCTTGCCCACCGATTTGAATATTCATCCACACAACCCCTGTGACCGGAATCGGTTGTTGGTTGGCAACAAACAACCGGATCAATGTCTCTTTTTCTGGCTTGGCCAGGGCCTGGAAATGCTGCTTGAAATACGTTTCTGGCATCGTCATCACTTGTGACCCGATATCTATCAGGCAATCCACTAGAACTCTCTCAAATTCAGTACACAGGATGGGTCACCCAGCAATCAAGTGTTTGTTATTATACGGAGCGGCCTCTCTCTGCGACTACCCCCGCAGAATGCCACACTACTGTGGGGGTTGGTAGTTTAACGGTGGCTTCCCCTGGCCTTGATTATAGTTCCGACAGTCTCTGGCAAGGTGACCCGTCCTCCACATTCCCAGCATTGGATGCCTCTTCCTTGCCAGGGAGCACCTTGAGCCTGTCCTCGTGCCTCCGAAGCCTGACGGGAGTGGGCTTGCTCCCACTGATCCCTTATCGGTCCGGCAGAAGAATGGTTGCATGAGTACGGTGGGTCAGACTTGTAGTTCCCCCACTCTTCGCTCCATCTGGTTCAGTTTCTCTTGCACGTTGACAAGGGATTGAAGCAAGTCTTGCATCACCTGGACCAGCACCTCCTGAGTCCCCTCTGGTATTAGCGCCCTGGACACGCATCACCCCAGATGTGTGGCTTTCTTCTTTACTTCAGGCCACTGTTTCCGCCAGGATTTGATGAAACGTAAGAGCCGGATCTGCCCGCACCCGTTCTGACAGTGCTCGCCTCAAAGATGTGCTGTGCAGTCCCAGAATGAATTGCTCCCAGAGTATCCGGTCTTTAGAGCCCATGCCGCCAAATCCATCCGCCTCCTTTCTCTGCACCTCCGCTAACACTTCTTGCAATGCTATTGCATACTGAGAAATTCCTTCTTCATCTCGCTGCAGCCTAGAGAAAAATTTGGCGCGAAGGTGTCCAGGCCTAGCAGTCTCGCAGTAGATCTCTTCCAGGAACTTCACTAGCTCCTTCAGGGTACTGCGGGTGAGTTCTGGTTGTAGGCAGACGTTTCTCCGGGTTTCTTCCTCTAAGCAGGGGCGTAACAACTGCGGTCGCAGGGGTCGCGACTGTGACGGGGCCCGCAGTGCTTTCAGGGCCCGCACAGTCCAGAAAACAAGTAGCAGGGGAAACAAAGGACTAGGAGACAAGTCACGCACGCATCCTGCTGGCCACGCCCACAGCTTCCCCAGACTTTCAGCAGTGTACGGCGAGTGGGCGTGTCCGTGAAGGACATGTGACCTAGCAGAACGGCTGGGCTGTCACTGACTGAAGCTGGAGAGATGGAAGAAGGCAGCAGCTGGTGAGTGATGTGCTGCTTACACCTGACACACACACACACACACACACACACACCTACCTGTTCTATGTGCACAGGACCTGTGATGAGGTCACAGGAGGGGAGGAGTCAGGGGTCACATGATCAGTGGCCTCAGTGTATGCACTATGCAGGACTCTGCTGTGCTTGATTGTCATGGTGCTGAATGAGGGGATGTTTATGCCGTGTGTGTACAAGGTGTACAGAGCGGAGCCGTGTATGTGCGTAGTGGAGCAATGTGTACGAGGTGTACGGAGCGGAGTCAGGTGTGTACGAGGTCTACAAAGCTGAGCCGAGGGTGAAAGAGGTGAGCGGATTCGTGTATGTATGGGGTGTATGGAGTGGTGCTGCGTGTTTAAGAGGTGTATAGAGCGGAGCCGCATGTGGACGGGGTGGACGGAGCGGAGAAGCGTGTGTGTGAGGTGTATGGGGCGGAGCTGCGTGTGTACAAGGTGTAAGGAGCGGAGCCACGTGTGTACAAGGTGTAAGGAGCGGAGCCACGTGTGTACGAGGTGTACGGAGCAGAGCCACGTGTGCACAAGGTGTACGGAGCAGAGCCGCGTGTGTACAAGGTGTACGGAGCAGAGCCGCGTGTGTACAAGGTGTACGGAGCAGAGCCACGTGTGTACAAGGTGTACGGAGCAGAGCCACGTGTGTACAAGGTGTACGGAGCAGAGCCGCGTGTGTACAAGGTGCACGGAGCAGAGCCGCGTGTGTACAAGGTGTACGGAGCAGAGCCGCGTGTGTACAAGGTGTACGGAGCAGAGCCGCGTGTGTACAAGGTGTACGGAGCAGAGCCGCGTGTGTACAAGGTGTACGGAGCAGAGCCGCGTGTGTACAAGGTGTACGGAGCGGAGCCGTGTGTGTACGAGGTGTACGGAGCAGAGCCACGTGTGTACGAGGTGTACGGAGCAGAGCCACGTGTGTACAAGGTGTACGGAGCAGAGCCGTGTGTGTACGGGTTCTCGGAGCGAAGCCGTGTGTGTACGGGCTGTACACGGCTGTGGGCAGAGCCCAGCATGTGCACTGTGGGGGAGTATTGTGTGTACTCGCCAGCATCAGAATGTGCAGTGCGCATGCTCCGGAGCCGACCAGTACACCCAATACACCCCCACACTGCACAGGTCCGGAAATGACGCACTGCAGCGTCATACCAGGAAGAAAGAGCACACAGATTTCAAACGCCGGGAGTGCGCTTGGAATTAGAGCGAGGGAGGACATATTACTATAGGGACATGTTAGTTATAAAATCATTTTTCTCAGCGAGTACAGGGCAGTATTAGGTCAGACTATACAACATTGCAACACGACTATAGTGTGCGAAATGAATAGGGAAAATGTGAATTTCGGTGGGAAATATTTTGGCGCGGGGGGGGGCCCATTTGAAAGTTCGCATCGGGGCCCCTCACTTTGTAGTTACGCCACTGCCTCTAAGGCAATTAAAGCAATGTCCACTTCAAGGTCTGGGCTGATGTTATAAATCTTCAGGGTGCTTTGCAGCCGGGACACCCAGTCGGACAGTGGCACATTATTGCCGTCAAACTTTGGTAGCACACTAAATATGGTGCCCATAGGGAGTGTCCTTGCAGGGGTTCCACCATTGCCCACAGCATCTCCATTAACATACCCGCCGTTGCTGTCTGCTGCCTGCATCTTGGTGACAGTACCCTGCTCGCAGGGCCACTTGAAGCGATGGCCGGGGGACCACCACGGTGCAGGACGACTACCGTACACAAGATGAGGTGCAAACAACAAAGGGTAGATTTATTGGAAGGTAAGGAATGAAGTGGATGAGGAAGATGCAAACGGGTATGCAATAGCAAAAGATAATTTACAAGAGTTATAATATTCCCAGGTGGAGGCACAGAAGTGGGTAATAATAATTTTTATAATAATAATTTTTTATTTATATAGCGCCAACATATTCCGCAGCACTTTACAATTAAGCGGGGACATGTACAGACAATAAATTCAGTACGAGTTAAGACAATTTAAACAGTGACATTAGGGGTGAGGTCCCTGCTCGCAAGCTTACAATCTACAAGGAAATGGGGGGACACAATAGGTGAAAAGTGCTTGTTATTTCAGGTCTGGCAATTATAATAAATAGGGATTTTCATAAAAAGCTGCATGATCCGGTCATCATCCCGTGTGTTTAAGTGCAATAGTCAAGTATCAAGTGCAGTTATCGTGTGCATGGAGGGTGTAGAGACAGATGAGTAGTAGGGTGCAGATTCACATGCAGATAATATTTGGAGGGAGGGAACAGGGCAAAGTTAGTTTACTGAGTAGTTGATGTGTAAGCTTGTTTGAAGAGATGGGTTTTCAAAGCGCACTTGAATAGGTCGGGGCTAGGTATCAGTCTGATCGTCTGGGGAAGTGCATCCCAGAGAGCTGGCGCAACACGAGAGAAGTCTTGGAGACGGAGATGCGAGGTTCGGATTACGGGGGATGTTAGTCTTAGGTCATTTGTAGAACGGAGGGGCACGTGTAGGGCGATAGACAGAGATGAGAGAGGAGATATAAGGCGGTGCAGAACTGTGGAGAGCTTTGTGGGTGAGAGAGATGAGTTTATACTGGACCCTGTAGTGAATGGGTAGCCAGTGTAATGACTGGCACAAGATGGAGGCATTGGTGAAGTGGCTGGATAGAAATATGAGCCTGGCTGCCGCATTTAAGGTGGATTGGAGAGGAGAAAGTTTGGTAAGAGGGAAACCGATCAGAAGAGAGTTGCAGTAGTCCAGACGGGAATGAATGAGAGCGACAGTAAGAGTCTTAGCAGTTTCAAAGGTGAGAAAAGGTCGGATTCTAGAGATGTTTTTAAGATGCAGGTGACAGGAGCGAGTGAGTGATCAGATATAGGGAGTAAAGGAAAGTTCGGTGTCGAATATGACCCCAAGACAGCGGGCATGCTGCTTGGGAGTTATGGTTGAACCCTCCAGGGTAATTTCGATGTTGGGTAGAGTGAGGTTAGTAGAAGGGAGAAACACAAGTAGTTCAGTTTTGGAGAGATTTAGTTTCAGATAGAAAGAAGACATGATGTTAGAGACAGCAGAAATCCTTGGTATTTTGAATTAGGGTAGGGGTGATGTCAGGAGAAGAAGTGTATAATTGGGTGTCATCAGCATAGAGATGATACTGGAACCCAAATCTGCTGATTGTTTGTCCAATAGGGGCAGTGTATAGAGAGAAGAGGAAGGGGCCCAGGACTGAGCCCTGCGGAACCCCAATAGTAAGGGGACGAGGAGAGGAAGAGGAGCCGGCAAAAGATACAGTGAAGGAGCCGTCAGAGAGGTAGGAGGAGAACCAGGAGAGGGCTGTGTCCCTGAGGCCAATGGAGCGGAGCATAGTGAGAAGGAGCTGGTGATCCACAGTGTCAAATGCGGCAGATAGATCCAGGAGAATCAGCAGAGAGCAATGACCCTTGGATTTAGCTGTTAGTAGATCATTAGAGACTTTAGTGAGGGCAGTTTCAGTGGAGTGTAAAGAGCGGAAACCAGATTGTAGGGGGTCAAGAAGAGAGTTATCCGAGAGATAGCGGATTAGACGGGAGTGGACCAAGCGTTCCAGGAGTTTAGACATGAAGGAAAGGTTAGAGACAGGTCTGTAGTTAGCCGTGCAGTTCTGGTCCAGGGATGGCTTTTTAAGTAAAGGGATAATGATGGCATGTTTAAATGAGGAGGGAAAGATGCCTGAAGAAAGATAGAGGTTAAATATTTTAGTCAGGTGAGTGGTGACCACTGGTGAGAGAGACTGCAGGAGAGGTGAAGGAATGGGGTCACTGTTCCAGGTTGTAGGCCGAGCAGGAGTGAGGAGCTTGGAAACTTCTTCTTCTGAAACAGGCTCAAAGATGTCTAGTGAGCTTGAGGTGTGGCAGGGAAGGGGATCCAGGCACTGAGGAGATTGGGCTGAGATATCCTGATGGATGTGGTTGATTTTTTCTAGCAAATAATACTTTAGGTTTCAGGAGGGAGTTTAAGGTTTCAAAAAGTCGTTTTGGGTTGTTGGATAGTGAGGTGATGAGGGTGGTGAAGTAGGATTGTTTGGCCAGAGAAAGGGCAGAGTTATAGGTTTTGAGCATGAAGTTATAGTGGATGAAGTCTTCTGCTAAGAGAGATTTTCTCCACTGCCGCTCTGCACACCTTGAGCAACGCTGAAGAAAGCGTGTTTGCATAGTGTGCCAGGGCTGCCGTTGTCTGTGTCGGGTCTTCCTGCGTGTAGAAGGTGCTGCTTCATCTAGGGCATTCTTCAGTGTAATATTGAAGTGTGACAATGCCAAGTCTGGACAGGAGAGTGAGGAGATGGGGCTAAAGATGTGTGGAGGTTGTCCGTAAGCTGCTGGGTATTAATGGTACGTGTATTCCGATAAGTGTGGTAAGTGGGGGTATCCCGGGTGAGGAGACAATTCTTGACAGAGAAGGAAAGAAGGTTGTGGTCCGAGAGCGATAGAGGGGACTTATTAAAGTCATGCAGCGATCCGGGACGGGAGAAAACCAGGTCCAGAGTATTCCCGTCCTCATGCGTAAGAGAATTAGTGAACTGTGAGAGGCCGAATGAAGAAGTTAGAGAAAGAAGATGAGAAGCAGATTGGGAGAGGGGATCATTGATGGGGATGTTAAAGTCTCCCATGATGAGGGTGGAGATGTCACAGGATAGAAAGTGAGTAAGCCAGGTGGCAAAGTGGTCTAGAAACAGGCGGGAGGAGCCACCCGCAAGAAGAAGGGTTTAAAGAGTAATATTCCTATATGGAAGAACAGAAGTGGGCAATACTACTAGGCAGAGCCACAGAGGTGGGCAATATTACTAGGTGGAGGCACAGAGGTGGGCAATATCCCTAAATGGAGGAACAGAGGTGGGCAATACTACTAGGCAGAGCCACAGAGGTGGGCAATATTACTAGGTGGAGGCACAGAGTAGGGCAATATTCCAAGGTGGAAGCACAGAGGTGAGCAATATCCCTAAATGGAGGAACAGAGGTGGGCAATACTACTAGGCAGAGCCACAGAGTTGGGCAATATTACTAGGTGGAGGCACAGTGGTGGGCAATATTCCAAGGTGGAAGCACAGAGGTGGGAAAATTCCTATATGGAGGCACAGAGGTGGGCAATATTACTAGGTGGAGGCACAGAGGTGGGCAATATTTACTAGGTGGAGGCACAGACGTGGGCAATATTACTAGGTGGAGGCACAGAGGTGGGCAATATTACTAGGTGGAGGCACAGAGGTGGGCAATATTACTAGGTGGAGGCACAGAGGTGGGCAATATTACAAGGTGGAGGCACAGAGGTGGGCAATATTACTAGGTGGAGGCACAGAGTTGGACAATATTACTAGGTGGAGGCACAGAGGTGGACAATATTACTAGGTGGAGGCACAGAGGTGGACAATATTACTATGTGGAGGCACAGAGGAGGGCAATATTACTTGGTGGAGGTACAGAGGTGGGCAATATTACTAGGTGGAGGGACAGAGGTGGGCAATATTCCAAAGCGGAGGCACAGACGTGGGCAATATTACTAGGCTGAGGCAAGGAGGTGGGCAATATTCCTAGGCGGAGGCACAGGGATGGGCAATATTTCTAGGTGGAGGCACTAAGCGGGCATTATTACTAGTTAGAAACACAGGGTGGGGTATTAATACTATATGGATGTATAATGCGGGCATTATTACTATATTAAGGCACAATGGGGGCATTATTACTAGGTTTATGCACAGAGGGGGAACTATTACAATATGAAGGCACAATGGAGGCATTATTTCTAGGTGGAGGCACAATGGGGGCATTATTACTAGGTAGAGATATAATGTGGCATTATTATATGAAGGCACAATGGGGGCATTATTATATGAAGGCACAATTAGGGCATTATTACTAGCTGGAGGCACAGATGGGGCATTATTATTAGGTAGAAACATCATGGGGGCATTATTACTCTATAAAGGCACAATGGGGGCACTATTGCTGGGTGAAGAAAACTGGATTATGGGGGCATTATTACTAGTCAAATACATAATGGGGGCATCATTACTAGGTGGAGACATAATGTGGGCATTATTACTAGGTGAAGGCACAGAGGGGACATTATTATTAGGTGGAGACATAATTGGGCATTATTACTACATGAAGGCACAAATGGGGTATTATTAAGCAGAGACATAATGGGGGCATTATTAGATAAAGGCGCAATGAGGGCATTATTGCAAGCTGGAGGCACAGAGGGAGCATTATTATTAGGTAGAAACGTAATGGAGGCATTATTACTCTATGAAGGCACAATGGGGGAATTATTACTAGCTGGAGGCACAGAGGGGGCGATAATATTATGTGGAACAAATAGGGGGTGTTATGTGGAGACAGTGGGCATTACTACTAGGTGGATGCATATAAAGCATACTATTGGCATTATTTCTGTGTAGAGATGAGGGGTATTACTGTCTACACTAAGGATGGTCATGGCAGCATGTGGTTTGTGTAGAGGTGGAGAAAAGTAAAGTGGCTGATGAAAAAGCGACACGCCAAAGATGTCATGGATGAAAGAAGTCTTCATTGTGATTTGAGCTGACTGTAAGCAAAGCACTGGAGTAGAACTAGTCTCGTCACTGTAAGGTCACTGTGTGGTGATAATATTGGGTGTAGTACATCGATGTTTGCCCCGTTGGCCAGGTTTCCTAAAATCTGCCCTTAGGCGATGGCTTGACCAGAGGTAGATAACTGCCAATGACAAAAACAGTGGTCTGGAACTTGTGAGACTTTGCCCATCCTGCTGGCAATCTCTGCAGCAGCCTCTCCTTCCCTCCAACAGTCTCGGTGTCACTCCAGTTTTGTGCCCTCCTGCAGCTTATTCGCTCATTTGCCATGGAGCAGTCACTCATGCACAAGTCTCCTCGTCTTCTCTTTGGTGGCATCCGTAGCCATTAGCATACAGACCCCATCATTTCTACTTTCTTGCCCCTTGTAAGCCGTTAATCTGCACCATTTATGTTGGATCTACTCTTCACTCACAGGAATAAGCCTTTCTGTTCCTCTGTGGTGACAATTTTCACTCCTCATGCAGGAGGCCATTCTCCCTCACTTGGGACAGACTACACAGATGGCAGCTTCCTGTTATGCTCATTTGGGGTCCTTGCCCTAGGGTAACACACAAGGAGTACACAGAGTGCTACTCACCCCCACTACTAGCTAGCTACGATGCCGAATTCTTCTTCCTTCTGCTAGGTTACTCCATCTACACCCGACCTCTACATTTTACACACTGTGGGTGGGTGTACTACTCCATCTATGGGAAAACATCTCTTCTGAGTTAGACCGGCGTCACACTCGGCGTAAGACAATACGGTCCGTATATTACGGCCGTAATATGCAGAAAAGTCCCCAAAATAGTGGTCCGTAGCTCCTCCGTAGGCAGGGTGTGTCAGCGTATTTTGCGCATGGCATCCTCCGTATGTAATCCATATGGCATCCGTACTGCGTGTTTTTCTCCGGTGAGGTGCCCTCTGCTGGTTGTCCCTCGAGCGTGGGAACTTTCCTAGAAAGCTCCCAGGCTTGAGTTCATATGAGGACAACCAGCAGAGGGCGCCTCACCGCGAATGAAGGTAACTACAGGTCATTGACCTACTTTACCTTCATTCCCCGAGGTTTTGCAGCCACGAGCACCGCTGCATTAGCAGAGCTCCTAGCTGTAAAATAATTTAACCCCTTCAGATTGATTTACATCGTGGGACGTTACAGATCTTCGGAAGGTATGTATATTGTTGGTTTATTGGCCTACCGCCTCAATGCATTAACCTAACGATCCCTGTGTGGCCTATTTAATTTAAAAAAAAAAATCAGGTTCCTCGCATCATGTTCTCATTCACTTTATGCAGTTAATAGCCCTCTGTGTCTGTACTGCTACATACTTAGGCAATTAACTGGTTCATGCAGCTTTACATGAACACCTGAGCCTTACACTATGGCCGGTCCGAATAACTAAAGCAATTGTTACCATCCACCTCTCGTGTCTCCCCTTTTCCTCATAGTTTGTAAGCTTGCGAGCAGCAGGGCCCTCATTCCTCCTGGTATCTGTTTTGAACTGTATTTCTGTTATGCTGTAATGTCTATTGTCTGTACAAGTCCCCTCTATAATTTGTAAAGCGCTGCGGAATATGTTGGCGCTATATAAATAAAAATTATTATTATTATTATTTATTATTTTTTCTTTGTTACAGAGCGAGGGTCTTCAGATGGATTGAGCGTAGAATAAAATATTACAACAACCTTTGTGTTTATTTCATTAAAATACTTTTAAATAATGTGTTTGTGTTTTTTTTTAACCCTTTACTACTATTGGATTAATAATGGATAGGTGTCATAATTGACGCCTCTCCATTATTAATTTGGCTTAATGTCACCGTACAATAGCAAGGTGGCATTAACCCTTCATTACCCCATATCCCACCGCTACACGGGAATGGGAAGAGAGTGGCCAAGTGCCAGAATAGGCGCATCTTCCAGATGTGCCTGTTCTGGGGTGGCTGGGGGCAGATGTTTTTAGCCAGGGGGGGGCAATAACCATGGACCCTCTCCAGGCTATTAATATCTGCCCTCAGTCACTGGCTTTACTACTCTGGCGGAGAAAATTGCGCGGGAGCCCACGCCAATTTTTTCCGCCATTTAACCCTTTAATTTACTAGCTAGAACGGCCAAATTTTGCATATACACACTACTAACATTAGTAGTGTGGACTATGCAAAAAAAAAATGGGGATATGAGATGGTTTACTGTATGTAAACCATGTCTCATATCATGTCGGGTTTAGGAAGGAGATAGGAAAAGCCGGCAATTGAATTACCGGCTTTAAAGCTATCTAGCGCTGTTTGAAATATTAATTAATATATATATATATATATATATATATATATATATATATATATATACAGTGCCTACAAGTAGTATTCAGCCCCCTGCAGATTTAGCAGGTTTAATAAGATACAAATAAGTTAGAGCCTTCAAACTTCAAACAAGAGCAGGATTTATTAACAGATGCATAAGTCTTACAAACCAAAAAGTTTTGTTGCTCAGTCAAATTTTTATAAATTTTAAACATAAAAGTGTGGGTCAATTATTATTCAACCCCTAGGTTTAATATTTTGTGGAATAACCTTTGTTTGCAATTACAGCTAATAATCGTCTTTTATAAGACCTGATCAGGCCGGCACAGGTCTCTGGAGTTATCTTGGCCCACTCCTCCATGCAGATCTTCTCCAAGTTATCTAGGTTCTTTGGGTGTCTCATGTGGACTTTAATCTTGAGCTCCTTCCACAAGTTTTCAATTGGGTTAAGGTCAGGAGACTGACTAGGCCACTGCAACACCTTAATTTTTTGCCTCTTGAACCAGGCCTTGGTTTTCTTGGCTGTGTGCTTTGGGTCGTTGTCTTGTTGGAAGATGAAATGACGACCCATCTTAAGATCCGTGATGGAGGAGCGGAGGTTCTTGGCCAAAATCTCCAGGTAGGCCGTGCTATCCATCTTCCCATGGATGCGGACCAGATGGCCAGGCCCCTTGGCTGAGAAACAGCCCCACAGCATGATGCTGCCACCACCATGCTTGACTGTAGGGATGGTATTCTTGGGGTTGTATGCAGTGCCATCCAGTCTCCAAACGTCACGTGTGTGGTTGGCACCAAAGATCTCGATCTTGGTCTCATCAGACCAGAGAACCTTGAACCAGTCAATCTCAGAGTCCTCCAAGTGATCATGAGCAAACTGTAGACGAGCCTTGACATGACGCTTTGAAAGTAAAGGTACCTTACGGGCTCGTTTGGAACGGAGACCATTACGGTGGAGTACGTTACTTATGGTATTGACTGAAACCAATGTCCCCACTGCCATGAGATCTTCCCGGAGCTCCTTCCTTGTTGTCCTTGGGTTAGCCTTGACTCTTCGGACAAGCCTGGCCTCGGCACGGGAGGAAACTTTCAAAGGCTTCCCAGGCCGTGGAAGGCTAACAGTAGTTCCATAAGCCTTCCACTTCCGGATGATGCTCCCAACAGTGGAGACAGGTAGGCCCAACTCCTTGGAAAGGGTTTTGTACCCCTTGCCAGCCTTGTGACCCTCCACGATCTTGTCTCTGATGGCCTTGGAATGCTCCTTTGTCTTTCCCATGTTGACCATGTATGAGTGCTGTTCACAAGTTTGGAGGGTCTTAAATAGTCAGAAAAGGCTGGAAAAAGAGATAATTAATCCAAACATGTGAAGCTCATTGTTCTTTGTGCCTGAACTACTTCTTAATACTTTAGGGGAACCAAACAGAATTCTGGTGGGTTGAGGGGTTGAATAATAAATGACCCTCTGAAAAGACTTTTCACAATTTAAAAAAAAAATAAACAAAGAAATAACATTCTTTTTTGCTGCAGTGCATTTCACACTTCCAGGCTGATCTACAGTCCAAATGTCACAATGCCAAGTTAATTCCAAATGTGTAAACCTGCTAAATCTGCAGGGGGTTGAATACTACTTGTAGGCACTGTATGTGTCTCACTGACATATATATATATATCTATTCTATGTGTACACATTTATTCTACCTATTCTACTGGAAGCTGTCAGTGTGATTTTACTGTACACCGCACTGAATTGCCGGCTTTTCTCTCTAACACCGCTGCGTATTTCTCGCAAGTTACACTGCTGGTCCGTGTATGACCGTATTTTTCTGGCTTCCATAGACTTTCATTGGAGAATTTTTTGCGCAATACGGTGACAATCGCAGCATGCTGCGATTTTCTACGGCCGTAGAAAGCCGTATAATACTGATCAGTAAAATACGGCAGATAGGAGCAGGGGCATAGAGAATAATTGGGACGTTTGTTAGGCGTGTTTTAGGGACATATTTTATGCGCTCTTACGTCCGTAAAACTCGCTAGTGTGACGCCGGCCTTAGAGGGTCCGATTTACGTTCCCTTCAGCTAAATGGACCTGTCTTATGATGATGCTTCCCAGAATCAGCCATTCTGGTATATTGAATCTGTCAGTAGGATTCACCCTCCTAAGCCGTCTCTATGGGCATGGAGGTCATAGGAAGTTGTATAAAATGATACCGTGATATCTGTGATCTGATCTATGTTTTTCCAGAGCTTATTTTAAATGAAAGGAGGAGTCACCAGTGTGCGCTCTTAACAGCTCATTTACATATAAGAAAAATGTGGATTTCTCTGGAATAAGATATCGGATCACAGATATCAGGGTATAATTTTCCACCACTTCCTAAGACCTTCTTGACCATATAGGCAGCTTACGAGGGTTCATCCTGCTGAGATTCCCTTTAAGTTTTGTATTTTTTTGACTATGATGTACAATAACAAATTGTATTGTGGTACCGTGTTAGCCAGAAAAATCGATGTGAATACTTTTCTGCCCAATGATGACAGAAGTATTCTAGGAGTGATACCTTTATTGGCTAACCAGAAAATAATGTTTGCAAGCTTTCAGAGCACAGTGGCTCCTTCTTCAGGCCGGCTTACAAAAGTCTTGCCTGAAGAAGGAGCCACTGTGCTCTGAAAGCTTGCAAACATTATTTTCTGGTTAGCCAATAAAGGTATCACTCCTAGAATACTTCTGTCATCATTGGGCAGAAAAGTATTCACATGGTATTTTTTTGTCAAAATGTACGGGTTGAAGTTTTGCAGTTGGTCCAGCAGATGGCAGTGTTACATTGTTACCATACAGGCGAAACAAAGGAAATATGTGCTGCTGACCTTATGTCCTGTGCCCCCCAGTGTCAGTCATAATCTTGTACCCCACGTTTTAGTATAATTGTCCTATAACCACGTTATTGTCATTATCCTGTACCCCAAGTGTCAGGGTCATTATCCTGTACCCCCAGTGTCAGCGTCATTATCCTGTACCCCCAGTGTCATTATCCTGTACCCCAAGTGTCGGTGTCATTATCCTGTACCCCAAGTGTCAGGGTCATTATCCTGTACCCACAGTGTCAGCGTCATTATCCTGTACCCCCAGTGTCAGCGTCATTATCCTGTACCCCCAGTGTCATTATCCTGTACCCCAAGTGTCAGTGTCATTATCCTGTACCCCAAGTGTCAGGGTCATTATCCTGTACCCCAAGTGTCAGCGTCATTATCCTGTACCCCAAGTGTCAGCGTCATTATCCTGTACCCCCAGTGTCAGCGTCATTATCCTGTACCCCCAGTGTCAGTGTCATTATCCTGTACCCCCAGTGTCAGCGTCATTATCCTGTACCCCAAGTGTCAGGGTCATTATCCTGTACCTCAAGTGTCAGCGTCTTTATCCTGTTCCCCAAGTGTCATTATCCTGTACCCCCAGTGTCAGCGTCATTATCCTGTACCCCGAGTGTCAGTGTCATTATTCTGTACCCCAAGTGTCAGCATCATTATCCTGTACCCCAAGTGTCAGTGTCATTATCCTGTACCCCAAGTGTCAGGGTCATTATCCTGTACCCCAAGTGTCAGTGTCATTATCCTGTACCCCAAGTGTCAGCGTCATTATCCTGTACCCCAAGTGTCAGTGTCATTATCCTGTACCCCCAGTGTCAGCGTCATTATCCTGTACCCCCAGTGTCATTATCCTGTACCCCCAGTGTCAGTGTCATTATCCTGTACCCCAAGTGTCAGTGTCATTATCCTGTACCCCCAGTGTCAGTGTCATTATCCTGTACCCCCAGTGTCAGTGTCATTATCCTGTACCCCCAGTGTCATTATCCTGTACCCCAGTGTCATTATCCTGTACCCCCAGTGTCATTATCCTGTACCCCCAGCGTCATTATCCTGTACCCCCAGTGTCATTATCCTGTACCCCCAGCGTCATTATCCTGTACCCCCAGTGTCATTATCCTGTACCCCAGTGTCATTATCCTGTACCCCCAGTGTCATTATCCTGTACCCCCAGCGTCATTATCCTGTACCCCCAGTGTCATTATCCTGTACCCCCAGTGTCAGTGTCATTATCCTGTACCCCCAGCGTCATTATCCTGTACCCCCAGTGTCATTATCCTGTACCCCCAGAGTCAGCGTCATTATCCTGTACCCCCAGTGTCATTATCCTGTACCCCCAGTGTCATTATCCTGTGCCCCCAGTGTCATTATCCTGTGCCCCCAGTGTCATTATCCTGTACCCCAAGTGTCAGCATCATTATCCTGTACCCCCAGTGTCATTATCCTGTACCCCCAGTGTCATTATCCTGTGCCCCCAGTGTCATTATCCTGTACCCCAAGTGTCAGCATCATTATCCTGTACCCCCAGTGTCATTATCCTGTACCCCCAGTGTCATTATCCTGTACCCAGTGTCATTATCCTGTACCCCAGTGTCATTATCCTGTACCCCCAGTGTCATTATCCTGTACCCCCAGTGTCATTATCCTGTACCCAGTGTCATTATCCTGTACCCCCAGTGTCATTATCCTGTACCCCAGTGTCATTATCCTGTACCCCCAGTGTCATTATCCTGTACCCCCAGCGTCATTATCCTGTACCCCCAGTGTCATTATCCTGTACCCCCAGTGTCAGTGTCATTATCCTGTACCCCCAGCGTCATTATCCTGTACCCCCAGTGTCATTATCCTGTACCCCCAGAGTCAGCGTCATTATCCTGTACCCCAGTGTCATTATCCTGTACCCCCAGTGTCATTATCCTGTGCCCCCAGTGTCATTATCCTGTGCCCCCAGTGTCATTATCCTGTACCCCAAGTGTCAGCATCATTATCCTGTACCCCCAGTGTCATTATCCTGTACCCCCAGTGTCATTATCCTTTACCCAGTGTCATTATCCTGTACCCCAGTGTCATTATCCTGTACCCCCAGTGTCATTATCCTGTACCCCCAGTGTCATTATCCTGTACCCCAGTGTCATTATCCTGTACCCCCAGTGTCATTATCCTGTACCCCCAGTGTCATTATCCTGTACCCCCAGTGTCATTATCCTGTACCCCCAGTGTCAGTGTCATTATCCTGTACCCCCAGTGTCATTATCCTGTACCCCCAGTGTCATTATCCTGTGCCCCCAGTGTCATTATCCTGTACCCCCAGTGTCATTATCCTGTACCCCCAGTGTCAGTGTCATTATCCTGTACCCCCAGTGTCATTATCCTGTGCCCCCAGTGTCATTATCCTGTACCCCCAGTGTCATTATCCTGTACCCCCAGTGTCATTATCCTGTACCCCCAGTGTCAGTGTCATTATCCTGTACCCCAGTGTCATTATCCTGTACCCCCAGTGTCATTATCCTGTGCCCCCAGTGTCATTATCCTGTACCCCCAGTGTCATTATCCTGTACCCCCAGTGTCATTATCCTGTACCCCCAGTGTCATTATCCTGTACCCCCAGTGTCATTATCCTGTACCCCCAGTGTCATTATCCTGTACCCCCAGTGTCATTATCCTGTACCCCCAGTGTCATTATCCTGTACCCCCAGTGTCAGTGTCATTATCCTGTACCCCCAGTGTCATTATCCTGTACCCCCAGTGTCATTATCCTGTGCCCCCAGTGTCATTATCCTGTACCCCCAGTGTCATTATCCTGTACCCCCAGTGTCATTATCCTGTACCCCCAGTGTCAGTGTCATTATCCTGTACCCCCAGTGTCATTATCCTGTACCCCCAGTGTCAGTGTCATTATCCTGTACCCCCAGTGTCATTATCCTGTACCCCAAGTGTCAGTGTCATTATCCTGTACCCCAAGTGTCAGGGTCATTATCCTGTACCCCAAGTGTCAGCGTCATTATCCTGTACCCCAAGTGTCAGCGTCATTATCCTGTACCCCCAGTGTCAGCGTCATTATCCTGTACCCCCAGTGTCAGTGTCATTATCCTGTACCCCCAGTGTCAGTGTCATTATCCTGTACCCCAAGTGTCAGTGTCATTATCCTGTACCCCCAGTGTCAGTGTCATTATCCTGTACCCCCAGTGTCAGTGTCATTATCCTGTACCCCCAGTGTCATTATCCTGTACCCCAGTGTCATTATCCTGTACCCCCAGTGTCATTATCCTGTACCCCCAGTGTCATTATCCTGTACCCCCAGTGTCATTATCCTGTACCCCCAGTGTCATTATCCTGTACCCCCAGCGTCATTATCCTGTACCCCCAGTGTCATTATCCTGTACCCCCAGCGTCATTATCCTGTACCCCCAGTGTCATTATCCTGTACCCCAGTGTCATTATCCTGTACCCCCAGTGTCATTATCCTGTACCCCCAGCGTCATTATCCTGTACCCCCAGTGTCATTATCCTGTACCCCCAGTGTCAGTGTCATTATCCTGTACCCCCAGCGTCATTATCCTGTACCCCCAGTGTCATTATCCTGTACCCCCAGAGTCAGCGTCATTATCCTGTACCCCCAGTGTCATTATCCTGTACCCCCAGTGTCATTATCCTGTGCCCCCAGTGTCATTATCCTGTGCCCCCAGTGTCATTATCCTGTACCCCAAGTGTCAGCATCATTATCCTGTACCCCCAGTGTCATTATCCTGTACCCCCAGTGTCATTATCCTGTGCCCCCAGTGTCATTATCCTGTACCCCAAGTGTCAGCATCATTATCCTGTACCCCCAGTGTCATTATCCTGTACCCCCAGTGTCATTATCCTGTACCCAGTGTCATTATCCTGTACCCCAGTGTCATTATCCTGTACCCCCAGTGTCATTATCCTGTACCCCCAGTGTCATTATCCTGTACCCAGTGTCATTATCCTGTACCCCCAGTGTCATTATCCTGTACCCCAGTGTCATTATCCTGTACCCCCAGTGTCATTATCCTGTACCCCCAGCGTCATTATCCTGTACCCCCAGTGTCATTATCCTGTACCCCCAGTGTCAGTGTCATTATCCTGTACCCCCAGCGTCATTATCCTGTACCCCCAGTGTCATTATCCTGTACCCCCAGAGTCAGCGTCATTATCCTGTACCCCAGTGTCATTATCCTGTACCCCCAGTGTCATTATCCTGTGCCCCCAGTGTCATTATCCTGTGCCCCCAGTGTCATTATCCTGTACCCCAAGTGTCAGCATCATTATCCTGTACCCCCAGTGTCATTATCCTGTACCCCCAGTGTCATTATCCTTTACCCAGTGTCATTATCCTGTACCCCAGTGTCATTATCCTGTACCCCCAGTGTCATTATCCTGTACCCCCAGTGTCATTATCCTGTACCCCAGTGTCATTATCCTGTACCCCCAGTGTCATTATCCTGTACCCCCAGTGTCATTATCCTGTACCCCCAGTGTCATTATCCTGTACCCCCAGTGTCAGTGTCATTATCCTGTACCCCCAGTGTCATTATCCTGTACCCCCAGTGTCATTATCCTGTGCCCCCAGTGTCATTATCCTGTACCCCCAGTGTCATTATCCTGTACCCCCAGTGTCAGTGTCATTATCCTGTACCCCCAGTGTCATTATCCTGTGCCCCCAGTGTCATTATCCTGTACCCCCAGTGTCATTATCCTGTACCCCCAGTGTCATTATCCTGTACCCCCAGTGTCAGTGTCATTATCCTGTACCCCAGTGTCATTATCCTGTACCCCCAGTGTCATTATCCTGTGCCCCCAGTGTCATTATCCTGTACCCCCAGTGTCATTATCCTGTACCCCCAGTGTCATTATCCTGTACCCCCAGTGTCATTATCCTGTACCCCCAGTGTCATTATCCTGTACCCCCAGTGTCATTATCCTGTACCCCCAGTGTCATTATCCTGTACCCCCAGTGTCATTATCCTGTACCCCCAGTGTCAGTGTCATTATCCTGTACCCCCAGTGTCATTATCCTGTACCCCCAGTGTCATTATCCTGTGCCCCCAGTGTCATTATCCTGTACCCCCAGTGTCATTATCCTGTACCCCCAGTGTCATTATCCTGTACCCCCAGTGTCAGTGTCATTATCCTGTACCCCCAGTGTCATTATCCTGTACCCCCAGTGTCAGTGTCATTATCCTGTACCCCCAGTGTCATTATCCTGTACCCCCAGTGTCAGTGTCATTATCCTGTACCCCCAGTGTCATTATCCTGTACCCCCAGTGTCATTATCCTGTACCCCAAGTGTCAGCATCATTATCCTGTACCCCAAGTGTCATTATCCTGTACCCCAAGTGTCAGCGTCATTATCCTGTACCCCAAGTGTCAGCGTCATTATCCTGTACCCCAAGTGTCAGCGTCATTATCCTGTACCCCCAGTGTCAGTGTCATTATCCTGTACCCCGAGTGTCAGTGTCATTATCCTGTACCCCAAGTGTCAGCGTCATTATCCTGTACCCCAAGTGTCAGTGTCATTATCCTGTACCCCGAGTGTCACTGTCATTATCCTGTACCCCAAGCGTCAGCGTCATTATCCTGTACCCCGAGTGTCAGCGTCATTATCCTGTACCCCCAGTGTCATTATTCTGTACCCCCAGAGTCAGCGTCATTATCCTGTACCCCAAGTGTCAGCGTCATTATCCTGTACCCCAAGTGTCAGTGTCATTATCCTGTACCCCAAGTGTCAACGTCATTATCCTGTACCCCGAGTGTCACGTCATTATCCTGTACCCCGAGTGTCATTATCCTGCACCCCCAGTGTCAGTGTCATTATCCTGTACTCGTGTCATTATCCTGTACCCCAGTGTCATTATCCTGTACCCCAGTGTCATTATCCTGTATCCCCAGTGTCATTATCCTGTACCCCCAGTGTCATTATCCTGTACCCCAGTGTCATTATCCTGTACCCCAAGTGTCAGCGTCATTATCCTGTACCCCAAGTGTCAGTGTCATTATCCTGTGCCCCCAGTGTCATTATCCTGTACCCCAGTGTCATTATCCTGTACCCCAGTGTCATTATCCTGTACCCCAGTGTCATTATCCTGTATCCCCAGTGTCATTATCCTGTATCCCCAGTGTCATTATCCTGTATCCCCAGTGTCATTATCCTGTACCCCCAGTGTCATTATCCTGTACCCCAAGTGTCAGCGTCATTATCCTGTACCCCAGTGTCATTATCCTGTACCCCAAGTGTCATTATCCTGTACCCCAGTGTCATTATCCTGTACCCCAAGTGTCATTATCCTGTACCCCAGCGTCATTATCCTGTACCCCCAGTGTCATTATCCTGTACCCCCAGTGTCATTATTCTGTACCCCCAGCGTCATTATCCTGTACCCCCAGTGTCATTATCCTGTACCCCAGTGTCATTATCCTGTACCCCCAGTGTCATTATCCTGTACCCCAAGTGTCATTATCCTGTACCCCAGTGTCATTATCCTGTACCCCAGTGTCATTATCCTGTACCCCAAGTGTCATTATCCTGTACCCCAGCGTCATTATCCTGTACCCCCAGTGTCATTATCCTGTACCCCCAGTGTCATTATCCTGTACCCCCAGTGTCATTATCCTGTACCCCCAGTGTCATTATCCTGTACCCCCAGTGTCATTATCCTGTACCCCAGTGTCATTATCCTGTACCCCAGTGTCATTATCCTGTACCCCCAGTGTCATTATCCTGTACCCCAGTGTCATTATCCTGTACCCCAGTGTCATTATCCTGTACCCCAGTGTCATTATCCTGTACCCCCAGTGTCATTATCCTGTACCCCCAGTGTCATTATCCTGTACCCCAGTGTCATTATCCTGTACCCCAGTGTCATTATCCTGTACCCCCAGTGTCATTATCCTGTACCCCCAGTGTCATTATCCTGTACCCCCAGTGTCATTATTCTGTACCCCCAGCGTCATTATCCTGTACCCCCAGTGTCATTATCCTGTACCCCAGTGTCATTATCCTGTACCCCCAGTGTCATTATCCTGTACCCCAAGTGTCATTATCCTGTACCCCAGTGTCATTATCCTGTACCCCAGTGTCATTATCCTGTACCCCAAGTGTCATTATCCTGTACCCCAGTGTCATTATCCTGTACCCCCAGTGTCATTATCCTGTACCCCCAGTGTCATTATCCTGTACCCCAGTGTCATTATCCTGTACCCCCAGTGTCATTATCCTGTACCCCCAGTGTCATTATCCTGTACCCCAGTGTCATTATCCTGTACCCCAGTGTCATTATCCTGTACCCCCAGTGTCATTATCCTGTACCCCAGTGTCATTATCCTGTACCCCAGTGTCATTATCCTGTACCCCAAGTGTCATTATCCTGTACCCCCAGTGTCATTATCCTGTA